>NC_056743.1:367127625-367459799 GCF_019279795.1 Protopterus annectens
GATCAACCTGGATTAGTGCAGCAGCTAACCCAATTTTTTTGGTTAGGTGTTCCTTAAGCAGTAGTTTAAATTTGGATGTTTTGCTAGAATTTAGTATTGTCTGAAGCATAGAATTCCAGGAGTTAGATATTTGGTGGAAGAACAGTTATTAGATTTACTTACTTTGACTGGTAGTTTGTTGGAGGATCTTAGTGTCCTGCCATTTGAGTAGGGCTGCACGAAGCACTTGAGTGCTGAACAGTTGTCTGGATGGTAGAAGATGGCATGAATGAAAGCTAGTTGGTTGAGGGATAGGAGATTGGGTAGTTCAGTCCAGTTTAATTTATGAAGTGCTGTGCAGTGATGTGATCTGTAAGGGAGGTTAGTAGTGAATCTTGCGATTTTGTTATAGCAAGACTCCAGTTTGTTTAAATATAATTTTCTGACATTAGTGAATATTGGTGAGAATCCACGGTGGTGGTGCTGCGGTAGCATTTTCACCTCACAGTAAGACGCTGTCCGGTTCGATTCTCAGCTAGAGCGTCTTCTGTGTGGAGACGTGCGTGAATGGGCGTACCTTCGTTGAAGGTTGTGCGTCGGGGCTGGCAACTCGTCACGTAAAAAAAAAATCAACTGCCAATCATTAGTGGACCGGAGTTGCGCTGTGGCGACCCCTAACCAGGAAAAGCCGAAAGACACATACAGTGAATATTGGTGAGGCTTCTATAAGCCTAGAGAGTAGATGAGTCCTAGCTGTGGAATGTCTAGTGGCCCCACTTAGGTGTGGATTGAGCCTAGCTTAATTTGGACCTTTTTGATAGGTAGAGCAAGATGTTTTTCAAATTTTAGGTTGTTAGTTGTGACTCCAAGGAGTTTAGTTTGCTGGGACAGGTTCAATTTTAGTTTTATTGGCTGAGTAGATGGTGAAGGGGAGGGTTATCAGGAACGTTGCTATTAGTGAAGTGCGTAAGCTTTGTATTGCATATGAGTTGAGAAGTCTGAGAGATATTTTTCAGTGTCTTGGGAAAATTGTTGAGTTGATTTTAGGAGCTGTGGAAGGGAGAGAGCTGAACATATGAGGGAGGAGACTGGGTATTGAATGATGGTTGCACACTGGGTGGCTGTGCTGAGCCTGTTGGTGAATATGCTGAAGAGCAATGGACAGAGAATTGAGCCTTGGGGTGCTCCTACTGAGACTGGTAATAGGGTGGAGAGTCAGTTAAGGAGCTGAGAAATCAGAAGAGGGCTGGCTG
This sequence comes from Protopterus annectens, assembly GCF_019279795.1. NCBI lineage: Eukaryota > Metazoa > Chordata > Ceratodontiformes > Protopteridae > Protopterus > Protopterus annectens. The sequence goes on from NC_056743.1 coordinate 367,128,858, forward strand.
GGTTAGGTTTAAGGAAGCTAACTCATTTAGTAACTTTTGGTGGGATACTGTATCAAGGCCTTAGACATTTCGGGAAAGATGGTCGAGATGTGCTGGTTATCATTTTTAAGCAGGTTGATTGAGTTTGTAAAACTAACAAGGGCAGTGGTTGTATTGTGTTTGTCTGACGTCATCTTGAGATGCAGCTAGGAGATTATTGCATAGTAGGTAGTCAAGGCGTTGTCTATGTATGCATTTTTCAAGAATTTTGACTGTGGGAGGGTGGAGGGCAATTGACCTGTAGTTCGAGAAGTCAGTAGAGAATCAGCCTTTGTGAAGAAGGATGTTATAGGGGACTTTCCAGAGTTCGGGGATGTACTGCTCAGCAATGGAATGGTTTATTAGGAGAGAGCGTAGGAGATGGCGTCTGCTGCTAGCTTTAGAAATTCACTGGGGAGTTGGTTTAGGAGGGCTTAAGTTTGGAAAGATGTTTTTTGATGATATTAGTTTGAATTGGTTTGATTGAAAAGGAATCGATTGGGGGGGTCGTACTGCAGTTTTTTTTACTAGGGGGGGTATAGCATTGAGAAAGTTGAGGCAATGCTGTCTGTGGAGTGTGTTGTGATTGGAGCTGAGGTTGTGATCTGTCCAGGTTTTAGAAGTTGTTTGACTCCCCAAAAGTTCTGGGGATTGTTTTAATGTTTTTGTTCCATTGTTGTATAGTACATATTTTTGTCATGCCTGATTTGTTCTTTGGCAAGGTTGCTATATTTACGGTAGGCAAGAAGGAAGTCTTGATTTCCAGTCTTGTGATATAGTGACTATGCCCACTTTCTCTCTTTGAGGAGCTGCTTGACGTCGTTTGTAAGCTTTGGTATGTGCTTGGAGTTAGAACGAGCCTTTCTAAGGGAAACTAGGTTGTTTAAGATACTGAGGAATTTGTCATTGAAATATTGAAGAGCCAAGTCAAGGTGCAGATATTTTAAAGGAGACCAGTCACATTGTTGCAGTAGGGACTTGAAGACTTGAGGGGAGAAATGTCTTTTGTTGCAGACAGTTTTGTAAATGATGTTTTTAGTAGGGCAAATGCAGTGCCTAAGAAGGCAAGTGAGTAGGTGATCACTTAGACTGTCACGGAGACAGCCAAGTTGGTGACAGAGACCGGGTTGGTTTGAAAGTGTCCAGTCTATGATTTTCTTTTTTGCTATGTTTGTCAAATCTGGTAGGGGATTGTATAATTTGACAGACCATGGAGGTCAATAAAATAGGGATTTTATGAGGAGTAGGTGTACCAGTCCATGTTGAAATCCCCCATTATTATTATTTCTTGACTAAAAGTTGAGGCACACCAACAAAGAAAGTCTTCAGTAATGTCTGAGTTGTTACTTGGGGTGTATGAAAAGCTATTATAACAATGTGTTTGTTGGAGTTTAGCTAAAGGCAGGTGATTAGAATTTCAGAATTCAAGAGGTCTGGGGGCTTGATTTTAAGTCTTTCTAGTTTGATAGTATTTTTATGTATTACAGCTATGCTGCTGCGTCGTTTGAGTCTTGTGTCTGTGGACGTTACAACGATGAATTAGAATTTCACTATCTGGTATGTGGGGTTTTAGCCTCGTTTCTGTTAGGACTGCTATTTCAGGAGAGTATTGGGTAATAGTTGCATGAAATGTATGTGTTTTATTTAGGATGCTTCTTAGATTCATATTCAGTATTAAGAAATCAAAGCTACTTTGTGGGAGATTAGTGATGTTTGGGGAGTAAGGGTTGTTTGGAGTGAGAAGGGTTTGATTAAAGGGTTGAGGTCCTGGATTAGGATGCATGTCACCACTTAGTTTGATCAGGGTAGAATTGAATAGAAATAGGTGTGCGAGTTTGGTAACTAGTTTGCATATTTGCGCAGCAATGTGGAGTTGACTGTATGTGTGTATATTTAAATGTGAAGAGTTTTGTATTGGAACTGTTGTAAAGTTATGGAGATATGATGATGATGTTTAAAGAAATACGGGGTGTAGTGTGGAGTGGGTTAGTGGGGCGGTAGATAGTTATGACCTGTTGTGTTTGTTAACAAATAGAAAGGTAAGAGGCAATTAGCATTGTATTTAATTTGGAGTTATGTTGTGTTGGTGAATGGCATAGAGAGTAGTTAATAACCCACAAGTCAATTTATAACTAAGTGCAGTCATTCTATAGCCAGAACAAGCGATTAGCAAAGAGATGCAAGTAAAACAGGTTTTCTGTCATGTCCCGAGACTAAATACCTGGCATATGGAGTATAGTCTACTGTTCAAATAAGAGGAAACAGTGGTCAACTTAGTAAGGGGTCATACTACTTCACAGAGCAGGCATGTATTTAACTGGTTAAAGTTCATATGCGTCAAGGTTCTTCATAATTACATTTACATGAAACAATGACAGTCTCAGTAAACTTTTATGTAGATGCAGTGACTTCAAGCCCTGAAATGAAAGGAAGAAAAAATAAACTCTACTAAGCTGTAAAATTATATTGAGGCAATTGGTACCTATACAAAAAAGAGAGATGGAGGAAGGACCACAGTAAGTAATAGCAAGAGAATACAGGGGAAATATAAGGGTAGAGTGATGGTAAAAAAGTGCATGCATGTAAGTTCAAAGTAGTTGTAGCATAAAGTATAGTGATAGAGAACTGCAGTGTAAATATACAGCTGTATTGAACAAATTATCAGAACATAGCACTACACCGATAGGCACAGTATAACAACAACACTTAGCATAATTCATGGGATTAACCTGTACCTCAAAACAGCATTGCATTTATCTATAAAATGTGTATAGCGCGCACACACACACACACGTTATCTCATCTGAGTGAAATTATTGCAAATATAGCACACTACCAAAATCTTTACATTGTTTTACACAATCTTAGAACAAATAGTTCAAATGTTTGATAAACTTATAAGAATCTCCTTAAGGTCCTGAATGGTTTTCCATTGACTAGTGTTAAGTATAGTACAGTGAACCTTGCAGCAATAGACCAAGATTCTACATCTGGGAAACTAATACAAACATACCCCCATAATCTTGTATGGTTTCTATAAGCAGTTCTTGGCTTTTTAGGATACCATATAAATGAGGTTAACATATACAGCTTTTCTGTTGCAATAGTTTGCATGGATTTCTTAACTGTGTGCCCTCCACTTGGAATTCAACCGCAAAAAAAAAAGTCTGTTTGTCCACTGAAGATGTCGATCTTTTAACTAAATAAAACCTCTGGGAAACAAGAACCTGGCACCCTACAACTTTTCTGTTGCAGTAGGTGTATTCTAAGGCTTGGTGGTAAAATGTGTGTACACAGCAACGAAGAGTTCCCCACCCCGTTTTTCCAGCCATTTCACAGTAGATGGCATCATAATACCTTGAATTAGCCCCCCCCCCCCACACACACACACACACACACACACACACAGTCTTCCAGTCCCAAGCAGTCACTGTTTAAATTAGTATATTTTTGCTTTTACTTTCAGCATCCTCTCTGTACTAATCACAACTTTCTTTAACTGCCCAACAACCCTGTTTGTGTGCTTACAGTGATAATTATTTAAAGCATTCCAGAGCTACTTAGATTAATCTCTTGTTAGATACTGATATTTTAAGCTTATTACTCACCTCAAACTGATAGTTTTTCAGCTCTTGTCCCTGTGGAGGCTGGGCTATCTCAGTTGATAGTTTTTCAGCTCTTGTCCCTGTGGAGGCTGGGCTCGTTCAGTTTGCTACACTCACACTGCTCCCCGCACACCCCCAATAACATTAACCTTATACCAAGTCTGACCCATCACCTGTCTTCCATATATCGCATAACCCCCCCCCAATTACTCCCCCAATCATACCATACCGCCTAACTACTCTACCTCCCCACCCATTCTAAATAGGGCCATATAGTGCTCCATCCCCTGAACTATAGCTATTCTGCTCATATTCATTATTATCACACTGCACTCAACCACCACCAATGTCCATCACTACTATTACTATGATTTCACTTCTCTTACTTCCACACACACTCTCCTAACAATAATCACAACTTTCCAGACCGCCAACATACCTCCTACACCCACCTGTACAACCAGCCCACATAAATTATCAAGTTACCCGGGCACCCACCCTAATTTATTCACAGCTAATGCCTCTGTACTATCCAAAGTAAAAATTCTATCTCTCCAAAGACACCCCCATTGCCACACCACCAGAGGCAATTTTAGGAAAAAGCTGATAAGTGTAACCCACATAACTTGCCAAAGCATTATATCCCAGTGCGGTGATGTACAACCATACCCAGGCCCAAGCCCCCCCCCAGCAAACCTAGCAAGTCTCTCATGCTATCAACCATAAATTTCCATAGCCTTAGAAACAAGATACCTGCACTTCAGGCATGGATTTCAAAAAGCAACCGTGGTAGTTATAGCAGTTACCAAAACCTGGTTGAAATCATATGTAAAAGAAACAGAACCCCCCCACCCAGCTACTCATGACTAAGAACCAATCGGCCCCACAAGAGTGGAGGGGGAGTAGCAATACTCTTCCCTAGCAAATGTACTTTAATTTCCTGCCAACACCCAACTTCTCCCCGGCCGATGTACTAATCTCAGTATTAAAACTTAATCATAAAAAACATTTGCATAATTGCTCTGTATATTCTTCTAGGAAACAACATATCAGTATTAGAGAACATACTTGACTAGATATCCCAAAACATAGATAATGAAACCATCATTCTAGGTGATGTAAACGTTGATTGGCTAGACATTGCCCAAAAGAACCACTCAAAAAAATAAACCTTTACAACTTCTCCCAGCTAATTCAAGACATCGCCAGAACCCACAAAAATAACAATTAGTGCTCTGCAATTCACTGGATATTAGTATCCAGCCCTAACAATATCACCACTGCAGGCATACTACCTAATACCATTAGCGACCACCACCCAGCATATTTCTCATGCAATTTTATCCCATCCCTTGGCCAACACCAATACAAATCAACCAGAAATGTAACTAAGTTCCAACCGTCCATGTTTAAGGAAACCTTAGCTAAAGTAAATTGGTAGCTCCTCAAATCACTACCACTTAATGAGGTTGTTGAATTCTTTAACTCAACATTCGTAGACATCCTAAATAGGCAAGCACCCGCCTGCCAAAAACTAATCAAATATAGCTATGCAAGCTGGCTGTCAAATTCCACCAAAGAAGTCATGTCCACAAGGGATAAAATTTGGAAATCGTGGCAGAAAAACAAGCATCCCCTCAACTCTACTACCATACAAGCAACTCCGTAACCAGGCAAAATGACTAATAACCAGAGAGAAAAAAGCCCACTACCTCCATCTTCAAAGCCAACATAAAGATAATCAAAACAATTCTGGTCCTCCATTAGCCAACTGTTACACCCAGGCTCTCAAAGCAACCCATCCCCTGACCCAGACAAAACTTCTGCCGAACTTGCCACCCTCTTCAGTTCCTATTTCTTTGACACCATAGCTAACCTAACCACCACCTTTCCTACAGTTAACACTCCCACCACCAAGACAGATGATGACTAAATCATCCCAGAAAACAATCCTACCCTCAACTCCTCCTTAGCATATCTAAACAATCCTGTCTTGGTTTGTGATTTTTTTGTGGAATTGACTAGTAAGAGAAGTTTTATTTGAAGATACATTGTATTTATCACAGTTTTAACTGTTTGTCGGTTGGAAGGGACTGCTTATTAAGATTAACTTTGATTCATATTTTCTTGTTTTACATTCAGTTTTATTGCAGGTTGTTAGAAAGGGATAGGTTTTAGACAGGCAAGCTCTAGTCCACCCCAAGGGACCTAGACAGCTATAAATTCACACAGACTGCAAAGTGGAAAATCCTGAGCAAATATAAACAATCCTACCTTGGTTTGTGATTTTTTTGTGGAGTTGACTGGTAAGAGAAGTTTCATTTATCTTTACTGTTAAAAAGAAATAGTAAAGAAATTATAACGTTTGTCTGGCTGGTAGAACTTGTATGGTCAGGCAGTAGCCATTCATGCAGCTCCCCTCTTTTCATCATTCTTGACAAACTAAGTCTTTATTTTTCAGTAAGTACTGTTTGATTTCTTTCTGACTTCAGAATATCTGCCTAAATACTTCATCCTTAAATTTTCAGGGTCTGCGTATTAGTTTCCCCTCAAGTGCTTGGCAGAGCTCTGTACAGACTCAGACACCTTGAGTGACATTTTTCCTGTAAAAGGACTATATAAGGAAACAACTCCAGTACTTAGTAATAATGACCATCTCTCCTGGTATGTCTAAAGGTCAGTTCCCTGTGCTTTCTCCTATTAACCTGGTGAACTTAGACATTCTGAAGCAGTGTAGCAACTGCCTCATGTACACAGACAACCTTCTCCTCTTACCTCCCAACACTCGGACTTGAGAGATGCACTTGTATATCCAAATTGGAAGCCATGCACTTTCAAGCTAAGACTGTAATAGCTGATCAAGAGGAGAAGGTCAACACCTGCACCATACCACACCACATAGCCCTCCAGAGCACCCATCATCACAGCTTTCACATAAAAACACAAACCACACACCCACCTTTGCGGAGGCTGTCAACAGAAATCTACCCAAGCAGCAGAGACCTCCAAGGCAGAAACACACTCAACCACCACAACAACACAGCACAAACCACAAGACACACAGCTCACCTACAAAGTGTGCCCCTCAGCCTAAGCCCCTAAGGCAAAATGGCTTGCCCAATGTACTAATCATAGGTGACTCGATAGTGAGGCCCACTCACTAGGCTGAATAAGGAGAAGATAACAGTCAGTTGTCTATCAGGTGCCAGAATCAGACACATAACACACCCACTCAGGTCACTCCACAACAAGTACAAGTATAACTCTGTCACTGTCCATGTGGGTGTGAATGACCTGATGCACACGTCCTTGGACTGCATGAAAAGAGGCATGGAGGAGCTCTCGGATTATGTGATCCAGGCAGGTATGACCCTAGCCCTGTGCAACATCCTACCATTGCCCAGAATGATACCACAGTACAAGCAGAAAATGATTGACTTCAACAATTGGCTAAGTTTCTTTTGTCATTCTAAGGGGATCCACCATCTGTCTGCTTTGTATGACATGATTGACAGACCTTGATGCTTTGCCAGAGATGGCCTGCATCTGTCACACCTGGGTTTCCGGATGCTAGCTAAGGCTCTCACCTCCACTATAGTACCTTTTTTAGGCGATGTTTCACATACCAAATTACCATCGTAACAGTTATAAATAAATGCAATCTGAGGGTCATGCTGCTCATTGCTGGAAGTCTAAATCTCAAGATGCAGTTGCTCGAAGCCCTCCTTAAAATGGAGAACATCCACATTTGTGCTGTAATGGAGACCTGGATTAAAGCAGCAGAAAGCAGCCCTGCGCTTCCAGGCTATAACTCATTCCACACCTTTCGGCCTCAGAACATGGACGGAATCCCCAAAGGTGGTGGTGTCTCCATATTCATAAAGGATATGCACACCTCCAGACTAGCAGCCCAGCATAACGCATCTGAGATACTTCAGGTACAGCTAACATTGGGTAAGATGGCAATTCAGGTCGTAGCCTGCTATAGGTCCCCAACCATGTCCCAAGACTCGGTCCACGTTCCTAAGCACCCTAGAAACTATTAAGGTCCAACCCAACATTCTCATACTAGGTGACTTCAACTACCCCTCCATCAACTGGGAAAACTTCTCGTTCACCAGTACACTGGCCCGATGTTTCCTGGAATTATTCAATTCCAATGCCTTGGACCAGCTCATTCTTACCCCGCACTAGAGGAAGCAGCATCCTTGATCTGGTTATTATGAACATGGGCAACCGTTGCTCTACACCAATAGTCAATTTATTCCTGGCTATATCCGACCACAAACTAATCACCATGGAAATCCACCTCACCCACACCACCCGTAAAGGTAACCACCATGAAAAACTTCTCCAAAGCTGACTTTGGGCTTCTAAAAATAGAGGTTGGTAACTTCACGGCACCCATGTCAATGGAAAATAGATGCATGACTGCCGAATCATGCACCAATACACACTGTACATACATGTACATAATTGCATGGAACTGGCCATACCCAACCAAACCAAGACGCTCTCCTCCAAAAAAAAGGAAGCCAATCTGGTGGTCCCCTGCCATTAATAAACTCAACGACAGAAGGAAGAAATTGTTGCAGAAAAAGGTGAAGTCCCAAGACTGGAAAAACTCCCTTATTAGCCTCAACAAAAAGTTGAGATTCCTCATCAAAACCTCTAAAGCCAGCTATGAAGTTAAAATTAAAGCAGACACTAAATACAACCACAAAGCCTTCTATAGTTATATCAGAAATCTCCATGGCAATACCCAGGTTTGCTTTGAGTTACTGCACAATGGTACCTCCCATACTGAGCCAACAGATATTGCCAACGTACTGGCCAACAGCTTCAGTGCCAACTTTACCCCCCCCCCAAAAGGATCAATCACAATACCAGAGGAATGCCAGGCACCCAGCATTACTGCAGCACAGGTTAAAGCTGCATTGTCCAAGGCCAAGAATACAGCTTCCATGGGGCCCGACTATATCCCCGGATGTGTTCTATGTGAACTACAAAGTGAACTGGCACCACATCTGTGTGCCCTGTTAAGTCACAGCCTCACCTAAGGCTTTGTCCCTACCGAATGGCGCCATAAAGGGGGAGCGACTACAGACCCTGGGAATTATCACCCCATTAGCCTGACTAGTCTGATATGTAAGGCTGTGGAGCACATCATCATGGACCTAATTAGAAGGATATAGGGAATCTCCAAACTCTAGATCCCACTCAATTTGGTTTTATGAAAGGTAGATCGTGCCTGCTCAACCTGGTTGACTACTTTGAGTCAGCCACTAGAGCTGTGGATGAGGACAAGGCATTTCATACAGCCTACTTCGATCTGGCTAAGGGCTTTGATACCATTCCCCACTCAGGAATTATTGATAAACTCACCAAACTAGGCATCGACCCCTATATCACTAGGTGGGTTGCAAATTTGCTCACAGAACCCACAGTGTGAAAGTAGCAGACTTCAAGTCAGACTGCCAACCAGTTCATAGGTAGTTACTAGGCTGCCTAGCCAACAAGGTTCTCTGGCTTATGCCACCCAAGAAAGTTATTTTCCTGTGCCACTGTTGAGCAGAGACACAAGTGATCCCCGGGGTGTATTTCCTATTTCCCCATCCACTCATCAAGATTTTTCTTGAAGAGTGCTAATGAAGAACTTTGCTTGACATAGATGGGTAGCCTGTTCCAGAGTATGGGAAGTCTCTGGGACAGGAATCTCCCTCCAGCATGTCCTGTTTATTTTGGTGACAAGGTTTAGGTCCCTAGAGCTTGTAGCTCGGAGGGATTAGGATTTCTTTAGGTGTAGCATGTCCAACAACTCTGGGTTTGACATAGCTTTATATGTTAGGCAGAGATCACCTCTGAGTAGGCGATATGCTACGGAGTAAAGCTGGAGTTTTTTGAGACGGTCAGTGTAGGGCATTTGTTTGAAGCCAGTAATCCTCTTTGTGAGGTACTTCTGTGGCCTTTCCAGTAGCTGCAGATGTCTTGTGAGGTGCATTCCAACAGAGCTGGGTCAGACATGGCTTTGTAAGTCAAGCAGAGATCGCCTCTTAGTAGATTTGAGACTGGGAATAGTTGGAGTTTTCTGAGCCTGTCCGTGTAGGACATATGTTTAAGACCTAGGATCCTCTTTGTGAGGTACTTTTGTGGCCTTTCCAGCTGTTGCATGTGTCACGAGTTGAGTCCCACAGGGATCGGTCCTTCGTCCTCTCCTTTTGGGATCTAGTTCTCAGACGTCCAGGCCAACACGGAGGAACTTTGGCTGGCCAAGTTCGCAGACGACTGCAAGCTGGGAGCCATTATTAACTCACTGAGACCAATGACTGGTGTCGAAACCATGTCCTTAAGCTTAATACCAAAAAATGCATCATCCCCTTGGGAAAAACTTGGTTCTCACTAATTACCACATCGATGGGAGCCCACTGAACACTGAAGGCGTTATAAGAGATCTGGGGACACAGGTTGACAGCAACCTTTCCTTCGACCATCACATTGCCACTGTGGTCAGAAAGTCCTTCTTTGTGGTGCATCTCATTACCAAGGGTTTTGCATCCAGGAAGGAAGAGGTCATCATCTCTCTACTCTTCCCTTATTAGGCCAATCATCGAGTATAATGCCCCATTTGGCATGTACCTCACTAGACATGCAACAGCTGGAAAGGCCACAAAAGTACTTCACAGAGAGGATCCTAGATCTTAAACATATGTCCTACATGGACAGGCTCAAAAAACTCCAACTATTCTGTCTCATATCATCTACTAAGAGGCGATCTCTGCTTGACATACAAAGCCATGTCTGACCCAGCTCTGTTAGAAATGCTACATCTAAAGAAATCCCAATCCCTCTGCACCACATGGTCCAGAGACCTCAACCTCATTACCATAATCAACAGAATATGCTGGAGGGGCAGGTTCATAACCCAGAGACTGCCCATGCTCTGGAATAGACTTCCCATACATGTCAACAGAGTACCTCACTTGACCTTGTTCAAGAGAAATCTTAATGAGTGGATGGGAAATAGAAAGTTCACCCCAGGGATCATTCCAGTGGCTCTACTTGATAGAGGCACTGGGAACCAACGTCGGATGGCATGATGCCAGGGCACTTCTATGGGCTAGGCTTATAAAGGCTCCGGGGCCATTAGCCTAGTACACACTTATGAACCTATGAACAACTTTACTGTATTTTATTATTTAGTTGTATATTGCTGGTATAAGTTTTTGTCAGATGTTGATTTAAGTTCTCTTTAAATTCCGCAGTTACTGATTTTGGTTATTCTTTCCTTTTGCAATATTGTATTAATTTAAAGCTGATTATGGATTCCTTAAATGAGTATGCAATTAACGATTTGCTAATGCACAAGTATCTTGTACAGTGTATGCATATTTAAAGGTAACAGCTGATAACACTGGTGATCTGTGTTCCTCGTGTCAAAAGTTGGGTGATTTGCTTACCATTGTTAGAAGTAAATTTCGACTTGATGATTGGACTTGTGTAATTGGCATGGCTTGGAGAACTATTGTATCATATATTAATGACTGGACTGATTAAGCAAAAAGACAAACCATACTCGATAAACAAAACTATTTCCTCACCAGCCAAACCAAGCACACAAGAGACCCACAAAAATTCTGGAATTCCATCAACTCCCTACTTAACCCTGGAAAAACATCCACCCCAACTCCCACCACCAATAATAACACCACAGACGTTGCATCCCAATTTAACCAACATTTCACTCTAACAATTCTACCACTGTCCTCTCAGATCCCCAAAACCTACCACCCAACCCCCACCTAGCAAGCCCCTTAACAATATCACCTCTTTCACACTCTCCCTGTCCCCACCAGTACTATTAAAAAACTCCTACAAAAACTCAAACCCACCGCCCTTGCTGCAGACAACCTACCTGCTGACTTCTTAAAAATGACAGCTGACTCCCTCTCATACCCAATATCCATACTAATAAACCGCTCCATACAGGAAGCCTACATCCCTAAACTATGGAAAATATCTAACATCATCCCTCTCCACAAAGGAGGAAACTGTTATGAGTTCTCCAACTACCGACCAATAGCCATCCTATCCACATTATCCAAAATACTTGAAAGATGTATACACTCCCAAATTGTACAATTCCTAAACTCTAACAACCTACTGTCACCCACTCAACACGGCTTCCGACAACACCATCTACTATACTCTTCTGACCTTTACAAACATAGTAAACCATCACAGAAACAACAACAATTTTGTATCAGCAATATTTCTTGACTTATCCAAGGCATTTGACATGGTGTCACACACCATGCTACTGGACTCCATGTCCTCCCTATGCTTTTCCCCTTCCACTATTGCATGGTTTAAATGCTACTTGTCAGACAGGCAGCAGTCTGTTCAGTGGCAGAATACACTATCACCACTACTACCTACAACCATAGGTGTCCCACAGGGTTCAATATTAGGACCACTACTTTTTTCCATTTTCACTAACAGCCTCCAGACCTCCACCCAAAATGCCTCACTCATACAATACGCAGATGACTCCTCTCTCATCTGCTCGGCACCATCACTCACAACACTTCAAAAATTTACTCAAGACTCCTTCACCTTGGTAGAAAACTGGATTACCCAGATACAATTAATACTTAATCCCAACAAAACCAAACTACTCATTTTCACACCTAACAAATCTAAATCTGTCAATCAACCTTTTACAATCACTGCCAAAAATGGTACCAACATCTTACCCACAAACCATACCAAACTCCTTGGCGTGGAAATAGACAACAAACTACTGTTTGATGTACATATAGCACAAACCATAAAAAAAGTCCACAAAAAATTGGAAACACTATATAGACACAAAACATTTCTAACTGACCAAGCACACAACACTTGCCCAAACACACCTTCTTTCTACTCTAATGTACGCTGCTCCAATCCTTACACACATAAGAAAACAGGACCTCGAACAACTCCAGTCATGCTACAATAAAATCGCCAGATTCGCTTCTAAATCCACCTACAAATCACACCATTGTCATGCACTACGTAAACTGCAATGGCTATAACTACCCCAACTAATCAACTGCCATCAACTAACAATTGCCTACAATATTTTGAACTATCCACTCAAAACCCCATCTCTTAGTCAGTTAGTAACCAAGCGCACATCAAATCGTCCCCTACGCTCTTCAGAAAAAAACATTACTATCACCAAAGCCAACAACTATGCAGGACAAGCACTATTCTCTCATAGCATAGCAAGAAACTGGAATAACCTTCCCCCTAACCTTACCTCAGCTACATCACCCAAGATCTTTAAAAACTCTCTAAAAGCCCACCTCATGAATAAATGGATATGCCCATGCATCACATAACACTCGGACATATCTCTTTTGACCACAATTTCTACTCTCACTGTCTGATATATATATAGTATATTGTTTTGACAATGTACAACAATTTATTTCAATCTGCTGAACTTTATTGTGAACTGTACATAATCTATACCTGAACATTTGATGTACTGAACTTATCTTAAATTGTACATAATCTGTCTGATCATCTGAGGACTGAACTTATTGAAATGTTCTGAGCATATCAGAAATTGTACAGAATTTATGTCTGAACATTTGATTTGTGAACCCATTGTAAACTAGAACTAAAATGTTATGGAGCTTTTCTCCCTGGGCCTCCGCTGTAAATGGACCTGTGTCCAGTCGGAGTATCCCGGTAAACAAATGTAAAATAAAAATAAAATAAAAATGAACTAAATAATGTTAGGCATAGAACAAACAGAACACGTTTAGGAAGTGATGCCTCTATTTTCTGCAAATATCATTCAACCCCTAGAAAACAAGCTGATGCCCCTGAGACCTATGGAATTCTGGATGAAAGTATTCAGCAATCTGAGGATCCAGTTTGTTTAGAAGGAAACAAAAAAAGGAAGGAAGAAGTACAAAACAAATAACAAAGAAGAAAAACTGACCAATGACTAAAGGAAGGAGACTACGTAGTAAAAATGATTCTGCTTTGTTATGTAACACACTGGTGACAGGGAATGAAGATATCTGTCTGTCAGAAAACCCTCAGTCTACAGAAAAAGGGATCACCTTTCCAATGGTAAAGGTAGAAAAAAGAGACAAGAGGGAGGGGAAAAGGAATAAATCAAAACTGAACGTGGAAGGATTGAAGAACATTACTGTAAGGAAAAAGAAGAGAAAGACAGATGTGGACAAGCTGTGGATTTACAGTACTAGCTGGATGACAATTTAATACGCAGTGAAAACAGTAAGACTAATAGTGATGATCTATCCTTCATAACAATTGATAGAGCAGAAATTACTGTATTAGAAGCTGAAGATTCTTCACAGATGGCCAGCAAAGATAGTCTTGTAATTGGAGATTCAGTTATTAGAGGAACTGATACTTAAATTTGCAGAGATGATGGTGAACATCTAGTAGTGTTATGCTTGCCAGGAGCAAAAATAGAAGATGTGAAACAGGCCTTGGAATGCCTTAATGTAAGGAAGTATGGATCTGTTTTTATTCATGTAGATACAAATGATGTCATCAACAAAGATTCTCTGACTTAGTAGGGAACTGACAGCCGTCTTGGATATTGTACCTTGTACTGGTGTTAGGATGCATTTTTCACAAATCACCTATAGAAAGGATAGTCAGGTCACTGTGAATGAAAAGATTTTTTGGATAAACACCTACATTGAAAAGATGTCCTATTAAGAAATGGAAATGTGTAGAGCATGCGAGCCTTGTTTTGGGCATGTGTTCAGACGGGATGGTGTGCGTTTGTCAAGATCAGGGAGAAGAACTTTTGCAGCACATCTGCTGTATTGGACAAACACTAGGCAGGTCGAAATATAGCAGTTCACCGATAGCTACATTCGCTGCATCTCTGGTTGTTAATGGTATGAGCATTAATAATAGTGTTTTTATTCGAAAATTTGCTACATTCCCACAAGACTGACATAGTTTGTCAATCATGATTAAAGAACAATGACTGGAAACCAGTTGTCAGGATATAAATGTTTTTACTGCAACAGACATTTTAACTAAATATCAGGTGGAGGTGTTATGATAGGGATTAAAGATAGCTATGAGACCTGTGATTTATTACGTGTTCAGTGATAACACCAATACTGTAGACTTTGTAACTGGAACACACAGCAATTGTTGGAGTGTATAGACCATAAAAGTCAAGTGCAGAAGACCTAGAGGAATTCATACATTCTTTGCATGAAATAGAGGAGGGAAAATTAATATTAGCTGGGGACTTAAATTTACCAGAAACAGACTGGAATAATATAGATTCAACAACATTAGTAAGGAAATTATTCAGAGTATATTCAGGAACAACAATTGCTTAAGATTGTAAAAAAAAACTACCAGGGGTTGGAACATACAAGATAGTGTGTTCCCAAAGAAATTACTGTAACTTCAAGTCAGGTTTTACCGCCAATGATGTGCAGTGATCATGGGGTTATTAAGGTTAATTTGTCAGTAGATAATTCTGCCAAACTGAAATCTAAACCAGTGCACAGAAGGTTAATTGCAGATTATATGGAAACAAAACTGTCACTATATAAAACTAACTGGAGTGAGGTGTTCAGTGGAAAAGCTGCAGATGGAATGTGGAAGAGAAATTGTTTGTGCAAAAAATAAAAAATAAAATGTTTAACATTAGGATCTAGGCATACAACATCAGGGGGATATATTTCCATAAGAGCAAGGTATCTGATTAAGAGTAGATAAATGGAAGAGAGGCAAAACTGCAACTTTGAAAACTGATATAAACAAGCTGGACAAAAATAAGCATAGTGTGAGACAAGATCAGTAAAAACTTGAAATTTTATATAAAGATTTTGCGAATAATAGGAAACCTTTTTATAGATGCATAAGATGTGGAAGGAGTAAAGACACGTTGATAAACTGTGTGGAGATTCTAAAATTTGTTCTCAGACACAATAGTTTGTAGATATATTTATAACATCTTATGCAAAGTAATTTGGCTCCACAAAAGGGGTGATAAGTTCACTTAGTGACATCCAGGTAGCCCCAGATACTGAAATCAAATTAGATTATATCAAAAAAGACCTGCACAAAGTGGATCCAAACAAAGCGCAGGGAGGAGATGGAATTAGTAACAATGACCTGAGAACACTTCAGCAAGACCTTACACTGTCATTACATCTATTACTCACTAGGTCGTATAAATTTGGGGAGATTCCTCAAGATTGGAGACATGCGCTTATTAAACCTGTCTTTAAGGGAAAGGGGAGTAGGACAAACCCAGTATCATATAGACCCTTAAGTCTAATTTCATGTTGTGGAAAATTAATGGAGAAGGTAATACTGGATAAGTTATTGTCAGAACTGGAGAGGTTGGGACTAGAAACCACATATCAGCATGCATATGTGGAAAATAGATCCATTACCACCAGTAACATGACCTTCTATAACAATATAACAGCAGCTATGAATGGAAAATTGTGCTGTGATGTAATTTATATAAACTTTCAGCATTTGACAAGGTCATACACAAAACACTGATCGATAAATTAGTACAGCTAGGTATTGATGTACTCTTGATAAGATAGATAGCTGCATGCCTTACAGATAGGACATGGCAAGTATCATACAGCAACTGGACAGGTGAATTCCTTGGTTATAGTCAGGGTGTCCCACGTGGCTCTGTCCTTGTTTAGATTCTACTTTTCAGACCTAACTTTTTCATCTGAGGTGTTCAACACTCTATATGCAGACTACCTGAAAATGAGTAAACTGATTGCGAGTATTACAGATAAGGCATGTCTGCAAAATAACTTGTCTAAACTGAACTGATTATGAGTATTACAGGTAAGGCATGTCTGGAAAATAACTTGACTAAACTGACCATTTGGGCACAGGAGAATAATGCTGATAAATACATCAAAAACTAAGCATATGAGGTTTGGGAGACCTAAACTGAAAGGTGAATATTTAATACAGAGCACAGTGATTGAAAATGTAGACTCATTTAAGGATCTGGGTATATGGGTATATTCAGCTATGAGTTTTTCTAATCATATCAACCAATTGGTTAATGACAGTTATAGAACTATAGGTTGTATAAAAAGATTTATAAAGTCTAGGAAATTAAAAGTAATGAAGTCATTGTTTGTTAGTTACATTAGACCCAAATTTGAGTATGGAATAACAATGTGGAAACCCTATAAGAAGACAAGCATGTGTAAACTGGAAAGAGTACAATGGAAATTATACCAAGGGCATCCATGGATGAGAAGATGTAAGTTATTATGAAAGACTCAAATATTTGAACATGTACAGTGTGTCTTACAGAGATCTAAGAGGAGATCTTATTCAGGTATATAGGGCATTTAGTGACAACTACCTCTGGGAATGTTTGGGGTTAACAAAAAGTACTAGAAAATCATCAGACAAACTATGCAGAAGATTCTATAGGAATGAGAAGTGTAGTAATTGGTTCTCTGAGAGAGCAGCTGATGCAGGGAACAGACTACCAAATTACATTAAATCAAGCACTAGTTTAGATATTTTTATGAACAGCCTAGGCACTTATTATGGGAACAAGTGTTTTGGTATATTGGCAAGCTAGAAGGGCATTTATGCCCGTGCTTGAAATATTTGTATGTATGTAACATAAAATTCTCCCCCATACCCACCGCCACAATAAAAAAAAAAAACTTAACTAAAGCCCTATACTCTGCCCCTGACAACAATCTACACCCACACTTCTGCAGGTAGTTGCAAACTGTATAGCTTATACCATCAGCATACTCATTAACAGATTGATTAAAGAAATGCTAATGCCAAACATTTAGAAAAAAGCATTCATTCTCCCCTTACACAAAGGCGACACCAACATAGACACCTCTAACTTTTAGCCCATAGCAATTCTCTCACTCTTCTCTAAAATACTGGAAAAATGCATCCATTCCCAACTCACTCACCTGCTTGGAAACTAAATTCTATCACCCATTCAGCATGGTTTCAGACCAGGACACACAGCACCACTACTGCCCTCCTCTCCTTCCTTGATACAGTTAACTGGACATGGGATTCTGGCAAAATAATTGCTTCTCTTTTCCTAGACCTCGCCAAAGCCTTTGATAACATTTCCCACACCATCCTCCTCTCTCAACTATCCACCCACCATATTTCCTCACCTACCCTTCAATGGTTCTGTAGCTCTCTCTCCAATAGGCAGCAGTCCACCAAATGGCAACAATCTTATTCACCCTCCCTCAGTACTTCCACAGGGGTACCCAAGGCCTCCATACTTGGCCCTGTCTTATTTAGCATCTTTATTAACAACTTTCACTCCACTCTCCCACAGTGCTCAGTAATCAAGTATGCTGATGACTCTACAATAATATACACTGCAAATTCCAGCTCTGAACTCCAGCAAACAACCCAGATGCCTTCGCCTGTACTGAATCTCGGATGCTTAACAATCATCTTGCCCTAAATCCAAAAAAAAACTAAACTAGTACTTTTTACCTCTATGATAACCACTCCCCTAGATAAAAAAAAAAAAAACTCTTCAGTATACAAGCCCAAGACAATACCACTGTATAAGTTGTCCCACACAGTAAACTACAAGGCATCATTATAGGTGAAAACCTTAACTTTGACCTACACACAAACAATAACATAAAAAACTCGCCAAAAGCTCTGTATGCTCTACAAGCACCAACACTTTCTTAGTCTGTCTACTAGACAAATCCTTGCAGCCACCTTTTTATTACCCTCTCTCCTTTATGGTGCCCTTCTCCTGACTAATATCCAAAATTCTGCAAAATCTAAACTTTGTGATACAACAGAACTGCCAAATTTGCCACCAAGGCCAAAATCTTGTCCCACCACTGCAACTCACTGAAACAGTTAGGCTGGCTAGAACTCCCCCCACCATCTCTCATTCATCCAGCTAACTACAGCGCAGAAAATAATCTACAGACCCACAGACTGTCCTGCTGTCTTGACAGTACTTGCCCAATACCAACCCAGCAGGCAACTAAGATCTGAAAATCAAGTCTAAAAGTAGAAAAGCCCACCTTACTTGCCGGTCATCTCCTCTACTCCCTTCACTGTTGCCAAACTATGGAACTCACTTCCACCTTCTATATGAAACACAGGCAACACCACCACCCTCAAACAAATACTGAAAAATCATCTCAACTCTTCCTATGTACCTGCTCTATAACTTTACCTCCTCCTCCTCTTTATATGATAACTAAAGTCCCATGCTTTTTGCTACTGCTGACTGATATTTTCTCCATAATTATTATTTTTCATCACTTGTTGATACTGGTACAATAATGCTGATTAATATATCTCGGTTTATACCTCTCTGACTTCATCTGGCAACCAATAACATTCCTGCCTTTATGTATATATGCTGCATATATTACTGTAATCACTGTGTAACACTGTATCTACTTTTGTACCAATTAATGTTTAATATTTTCTGTATCTATGCGCTTGTCAGAGCTTTTCTTCCCGGGCCTCCACTGAAAATGGGCTCTTTTAAGCTTGGTGGACTTTCTCGGAAAACAAATGCAACAAACAAAATTAAATATAAATCTGAGTAGTTAACTTCATTTGGTCTGCGACCTGTGGCATACGGATCCGATCTCGGATCTGTGCCGGCAACTTTACAAAGCTTAGATCCGAGCTCCTAGCTCCTCCCCTTACCCATAATCCCCTGCCAACCCTGATTGACCCCAGATCTAGTTTGCCACACTTAGGTACAGCAGCTAGGTTGCGAGCTCCTAGTCGGATAAGTTTATCTCTTTTTGCTAACCTTCTAAAACGTGTGTGTGTGTGTGTGTGTTTGGTTAGGTTCCTTAACCCTTTTATTAGTGTTTTTGAGTGTTTTAAAAAAAAAAAAAAAAAAATTTCTCCTCCCCACCCTTTGCTGGTATCGTAGCTGGATGTGTGTGTTGTTTGAGTGTTTGGGGCCTACTGTGTGAGTGAGTTTCATTTTTTAGTGTAAACATGTCTGAGGCCCCAAAGTTAGTATTTTCGAAGTGCACCGAGTGTGGCCATAAGCTCTCCCCGGCGGATGGCCACATTCGGTGTGTCCGGTGCCTTGGGATTGAACACCTCTCCTCTGGGTGTGCGATTTGCGCGGCGTTCAACCCCAGGGCACTGAAGGACCGGAGGTCGAAGCTGATCCTAGCGGGACTCTTGCCCCCGGATTCGGCTTTGGCCTCCGGTACTTCTGTGGCCTCCTCCCAGGCTTTGGTGGCGGCCACTCCTGCCTCTCTTCCCCTGGCTGGGATTCAAACTCCCGCTTCTGCGCTGGAGGAGGGGGAGGCCAGGAAGGAATAGAAGAGGGAGAAGCAGCACAAGCGGTGGGCCGAGGCCTCCGCTTCGGCCCTCCCCCGGCTAAGTGGGCTTCTCCCTCCAGGTTTAGGTCTCCTCCCTCCAGGTCTAGGTCTCCATGCTTCTCACCAGGACCCGAGGAGGAGGAGACCCGATCTCCGTCGAGGTCATCGAGGCGGCACTCCCGGCCAGCCTTGGTGGCCTCGTCGAGATCGACACGTAGCCTGCCTGAAGCTGATTTGGACCGGGTGATGCGAAGGTTCATACAGGCCCAAATGCAGATGGAAGTGCTCCTGCCCCCCCCCCTCCGGGGGGGGGGAGCTCAGCACCCTTTCTTGCCCCGATAGCTCCTTCTCCGACCCACTTCCCGGGTTCGGAGTGCTCGGAGCCAGGCAGTGTTGGAGCCAGGGGTGGGTCGGCGCCGACAGTATCAGGTACTTCGGCTCCGACTCTTCCCTCGAGCTTGCCGGATCCATCCTTGTCGGATCCGAGCTCTCGGAGCCGTGCTCTGAGCTTCGGATCCGAGGGGTTTAGTGTGCCTTCGGCTCCATCCAGGTCGGAGCACACTGGCCCTTCGGATCCGATGGTCTCGGCGCCAGCTCCAATCCATCGGATCCAAGCGAGGGTTGGCTCTCCGATCCCAGAGAGAGTGGCTCTCCCTCGGCTTTCGATGTGGTGGAGAAGGCTCTGTTGAGTGCATCCAGGCCCCCCGCTCCCTGCTACGGCTCCATCCCGCACTCCCTCTCGTTTGGGTCAGGCTTCCATCACCCGGCCACAGGGACAGCCTGCTTTGACGTCTTAGGTCGTTCCACTGGAACAGGACGTTGCTGGTGAGTCATCCTCTGACAGTCCCCCCGAGGATGTTCCTCACAAGCGGAAGTGTAAGAGGAGGCACTTGGACTCCCCCGAGTTCTTGACAGAAGACACGGATTTGGATGAGGGGGGAAGGCTCCCCAAGGTCACCCCCCCGAGGATGTCTCCTTCAGAGACATCATGGAAATGCTTAGGATCGGGGGGGGGGTCTGCCCCCAAGGCTTCCTCTGATGAATCCGTGTTCCTTGAGGTGTTCGAAGCAGGCCCATCTACCTCTTGGGTGTCCCCTCCGGCCGACCCCTTAGTGGATCTTATTACCACTAGGGTGTGGAAGGAGCCGGACACTTTGGAGCCAGTCCCCAAACGTCCCAACAGGATCTTGAGCCCCTGACCGAGAGGTCCCATTGGAGCAAGGGACCCCCGTAGATGCCATGTTGGTGGCGGCAGCCACCAAGAGGGAGTTAGCCCAGGAGAGTCCCTCGGTCCATCCCCCGAGCAAGGAGTCTCGCTCGATGGACCGTCTCGGGAAGCGGGTCTTTAGTTCAGCAACCTTCTCTGTAATGTCCCTGAACTACATGGCACACATGATTCGGCTGCAGCGGGACCTTATTAAAGAGTACGCTGCATCGCCCCCAGAGTCCATGTCGGGAGAGGACAAACAGTTGTACTCCACCCGCATGGCCACTCTTAGGTCTATCTCTAACACCTCTATGCGGCTCTTATCCCATGCTATGGAGGGAGCTGCTAGAGCCAGCAGAGCAGGCCTAGTTATGAGGCACCAGGCCTGGCTCCGACATTCTGACTTCGCGGAACCCTACAAGGCATCCTTTGCGAATGCCCCCTTCGATGGTTCTGCCCTTTTTGGCAAGACAGTTCGCGAAACTTTGGTCCAGAGCGAAAAGGACGGGAAGACGTCTGCCGTCGGAGTCTGCTTCTTTGCTCCCCAGAGGTCCTTCTCCAAGAACCAAAAGGGACAGAAGAAGATGTGGTTCCAAAAGTTGCAACAATCCCAGTCCGCTCAGGACTGCCAGTCCTTCCGCGACAGAGGAGGACAGGGTGGACGCCGCCCTAGAGGCAGAGGGGACCCGAAGAGCTTTGGGTCCAGAGAAGCCTTCTCTGATCGGCCCATGCAGCAGCCCTGAGGGCTTGCCCGACTGCTCCACTCTGGAGGCAGTCGGGGGGGCGTTTCTTGAAGCACCTGGCAGCTTGGGAGTCCATTACAATAGACCGTTGGGTGCTTCGCATCATATCCAGAGGATACAAAATTCCATTTTTCCACGTTCCAGACACCCCCAGTCACCTCCCCGATGTTCCACCCAGTCAGAGGGAGGCGGCAGCCGCGGAAATCCGGCTGCTCTTAGGAAAAGGGGCCATCCAGCATGTCCCCCCAGGCCAGTCCGGATCGGGTTACTACTCCAGGTTCTTTTTAGTGCCAAAAAAGATGGGGACCTAAGGCCCATCCTCAATCTTTCCCTACTGACTATGTCAGTAACCAAAGAAAAGTTCTGGATGGTCACTCTTCAATCTATTCTCCCCCTCTTGCGGGAGAACGACTGGATGTGCTCCATAGACCTCAAGGACACATACTACCACATTTTGATGGACGAATGCTCCAGGAGGTTTCTCCGCTTCCGGCTGGGAGCCAGTCATTATCAATTCAGGGTCCTTCCCTTCGGTCTCACCTCAGCCCCCAGGGTGTTCAAGGTATTAGCAGTGATAGCGGCCCACCTGAGACTCCAGGGAATACAGGTTTTTCTGTACCTGGACAACTGGCTCCTCACCGCCCCGACAAGGCATCTACTATTCTTAGCCAGGGATTACTTTCTCAGCCTTGCTCCACAACTAGGGATCACTATAAATGCAGACAAGTCCTCTCTCACCCTGACTCAGGTGATAGATTTTATCGGGGCCAGACTGGACACCAACAAGCAGCTCGCCTTCCTAACTCCCGACCGGTTGCACACTCTGAAAGCACACGTGCGGGCCATTTTTCAATCTTCGAAACCTCCGGCGGGATTGGTTCTGAGGGCTCTAGGGTTTATGGCAGCCGCAATCAACCTCCTTCCCATGGTGCATCTCAACATACGGATATTGCAGTGGACTCTACAGGTTCAGTGGTCCCTTCTCCAGTACCCCTTGGATCACCCCATTTCCCTCAGCAGGGTCTGCAAGAGAGCTCTCGTTTGGTGGCTTCATTCGCCGGACCTCCCGACGGGATGCCGCTTTGCCACGACCCCCCCCTCTCGCCACAGTGACCACGGACACCTCTCGTCTTGGGTAGGGGGGGGCATTATTCGGGCAGGACTGTCCAAGGCACGTGGAACGATTCAGAGACCTTATTGCACATAAACGTTCTAGAGATGAGGGCAGTGCTGTTGTCGTTGCAAGCACTTCAGAGCCTTCTGCCTGTAGGAACGATTGCAGACCAGTCAGACAGTATGTCTGTGGTTTGGTATATCAACAAGCAGGGGGGAACCAGGTCTTACCCACTCTGTCGAGAAGCCATGAGAGTGTGGGAATGGGCGATCTCCACCAACCGCTTTCTCATTGCAACGTACATTCCGGGACGGACCAACATCCTAGCAGACAGACTGAGTCGCACCATCCTTTCGCCTTACGAGTGGTCCCTCAATCCCCAAGTAGCGAGTCAAATTTTTGCTGTCTGGGGGCAGCCCTGTTGCGATCTCTTCGCATCTCCCTCAAACACGAAATGCAACAATTACTTTGCTCTCATTCCCCCTCCCGGGGAAGCCCCGAGGGACGCTTTGGTGCATGCTTGGCCGCCCGGTTTTCTCTATGCCTACCCTCCTCTTCCACTGATGCTGAAACTTCTTCAGAAAGCCAGTCGGTTGGGGAGTAGAATGATCCTCATTGCCCCATTCTGGCCTCGCCAAACTTGGTTCCCATACCTCTGGTCTCAAGTGAATCCTCCCTGGATTCTAGATCCCCTCCCAGATCTGATTTCCCCACCCACAGGGACTCCCAGTCCCCGACCTGGTCAACCTCAGTTACGGCTTGGCTGCTCCAGTTCCACTCCTAGCGAGGACTCCCGGTATCTCATCCCCGGTTAAAGCTATCCTAGTAGCAGCGCACAAGCCCTCTACTAGGAAGGTCTATAGTAGTAAATGGAAGCGTTTTTCTATCTGGGCAGAATGCCATAATTTGGATCCCTTCACAGCCCCCTTACCGGCGGTGCTGGATTTTCTTTCAGGCCTCTTTAAGGAGGGAGCTAGCTGTTCCACGGTGAAGGTGTGCAATTAGCAGCTATCTCTCATTATCACGTAGGCAGCGATATGGGTCCTTTGATTACTTCAAAATTGTGCAAGACATTCCTAAAGGGCACTTTCCTACTTAGACCTCCCATAAAGGAAGCTGTACCTCCATGGGATTTGACTTTGGTTTTGCAGGCCTTGACGGCCCCTCCCTTCGAACCCGCGGCGTCGGTGGACCTCAAATATCTGTTGTGGAAAACAGCCTTTCTGGTGGCTATTACTTCAGCTTGGAGAGTATCTGAATTACAGGCTCTTTCTGTCAAACCTCCATACTTAGCCTTTCACAAGGATAGGGTTTACCTCAGGACCAATCCCTCCTTCCTTCCGAAGGTGGTTTCTGTGACGAATATCAATCAGTCTATCAATTTGCCGGTCTTCTTTCCTAACTACCAGAACAAAGGAGAGTAGAAATTACATTTCTTGGACGTGCATAGACAACTCAGGATTTACATTCATAGGACATCTGGTCACAGACGATCCCACCAGTTGTTCGTCTCCTTTGCTAAATTTAATTTAGGTAATCCAGTCTCAAAGTTACTTTGTCAAAATGAATTTCGCAGTGCATCATCACGTCTTAACAAAATTCCGGCAGACCCGCACCTCAAGGAGCTCATGCCCACTCAACTCGGTCTATGGCTACATCTGCCGCCTTCAAATCCAGAGTTTCCTTGGATGATATCTGTTCAGCAGCCACTTGGGCTTCACCTCATACCTTCATAAATCATTATAAGCTGGACATCATCTCCAGAGGGAGAACTTCTTTTGGCTCCGCAGTGCTCCGGAATATCCTTCCATGAAGGCCGCCCAAGGTTTAGGTAGCTGGGGACTCTGTCCCACAGGTTGCAGACCAAATGAAGTTAACTACTTCAGATTAAGAAGTTATGTACTCACCATAACGTTCCATCTGAGTAGGTAAACTTCATTTGTTTGCAACCATTCCCCCACTCCGTCCCCCTGACCTTCACAGATGTTTAGGACATGTTATTATTACCCTTTTGAAAAGGTAATTAACTGCCTGCTATAGTAGTTACGGGCAAACTTGATCTGAGGTCAGTCAGGGTTGGCAGGGGATTATGGGTAAGGGGAGGAGCTAGGAGCTCGGATCTAAGCTTTGTAAAGTTGCCGGCTCGGATCCGAGATCGGATCTGTATCCCACAGGTTGCAGACAAATGAAGTTTACACACTTTTTTGTGTTGTATTTTGTTTTACTCTCTAAACAGCAAAAGCGCTGCTTAGCGAGTGTTTTATAATGGGCTCGATCTATCTTGCTTTCACTCACATGTACGCATACACTTAGAGACATAAATACACACTTTTTTTCATTTTTATTTTATTTTTTTTTATATTTTTACACTTGCTAAACAGCAGAAGCACTACTTAGCGAGCATGAAGTAATGATGGGTATTGTTTTTTTTCTGTCCGAGCTCCACAGCAGCTTGATATGCTGCCGTGAAGCAGTGGACTTGTTTGTCAGCGGGCATTACTTGTAAATTAATACTCTACTGGAGAACGTTTGATGTCCTATTCTAGTGTTGCAGTATTCTACTTCTGGGTTTACCCTTCTTTCTCTCCAGTTTGTCCGGCCACATTTCCAAAGATTTTCTGTCCCTCTTGGTGCGTTGGACGTCTGATGTGGCTGCAGGAACTTGGGCCATAAAAGTGATGTCTGCATGCACCAGCCTTCAGAACTTTTCAGCCGCTGATTGTATGCCAGGTGCTCCTGCTTCTCACAGACGTTAGATCGAAAAAAGATGCAGCTAAGTAGCCCTTTGGGGATTCTTTCAGTCCTACTTTATTTTGATAATTGCAGTTTGTTCATGTCTTCCGATAAGGGCAAGTGTGGTTGGCAGATTCCCCACAAAGACATCCATGACTACTGTCTCTTTTGTCTAGGCAGGGAACACGACCACGAGAACTGCGCCATTCGCCGATCGTTTGCCCCTAGGTCCTTACGCCGCCATTTGCAGGCCTTACATTTGTATTTAGAGAATCAGCACTTGAAACAAATAGCGTTAAGGATGGAGGCCGCGCCCGACGCCCCATCTGAGCTGCCTCGGAAGAGGGCCAAGTCCTCCTGGCCTACTTTGTCTGTTGCACCTCTGTCTGCCGTACCTCAGTCTGTAGCTTATGTCAGCTTGGCTGAGGATCTGGTATCTGCCTGTGTAGATAAAGTGGGTACCTCGAGGAAGCCACACAATCTGAAGTGGATGACATGTCCACAGAGGATTTACGAGCGCCTGCCTTAGACGCCAGGGGAACCAGCATTCACTCTGGGCCCATCAGACGCCACCTCTGCCATCCCGACTCCTGACCCAAGACCTATTCCTAGCCAGACTCCAGCAAGGCCTTTAAAAAAAAAACAAAAAAACAGACACCTTACTCCAACCTCTGAAAGCATGCCGAATTGGCAGGCCTTTAGCCAAAGCTTGTTCAATGCCTTTATGGCCTAAAGACCATAAAGGCATTGAACAAGCCTTTATGGCCATAAAGGCTTGTTCAATGCCTTTATGGCCTTTAGGCCTTCTGCAGAACCCTCTGCCACTGCTCCTCCCCTCCTTAGTCCAAGACCTCTCATCCATGAAAGAAGGGTAAATCAGTCTGAAGAAGAGGAATTGTGCGATTCCTTTGAGGACTCTTTCTTACTCCTCCCAGATCTCATCCCCCCTGGGATATGGATCTCCTGAGGAGGGCTCTGTTGAACCTGACTCCTCTGTAGAGGATCTTACCTTTTGGGGAAACTATTAATAAGATGAAAGGCCACTTTAAGTGTCAATCCTCGGATATGTCTCATGTACAAAAAAGGTTTTGTGACCTTATTCAAATGGACTCTCCCAGTCGTCCTGCCATTCCGCCTATTCAACCTACATTCTTGGATGCTTTTGCCTCAGCCTCCATTAACCCGGACTCCCAACCTCCAGCCCCACATAGAGCATACAGACTCTATAAAGTCCCTGAGATGGAGAAATTTCTCTTTAAGTGCCCTCCTGCTGATCCTAGCAATATTTCCATCTCTATGGACAGGGCCTCCAAGCTCCTGCCTACCACTGCTAATCCTCCCTGCTGATAAATACAGCAAGACTATGGAGAGGTTGGGAAAGGAAATCTGTACTTCTGCTACCCTCTCATTTAGTGCCACCAACTACCAAACTCATATGACCAAATACTCCTTGGCTCTGCTGGACAAAGCCACTAAAGATTTAGATGACATCCCTGACTGTGCAGCCAAGACCTCCTTGTCTTCACTGATGGCACTCCTCTGAATAGTGAATAGACAGTCCCTCAGATGTAGCTGTGATGCAGCTGAAGCCTCAGCCAGGTCAGCTGCATCAGCTTCAGTACTAAGGAGGTACTCATGGCTGTGACTACAGCCTCTCCCAGAGGACTTCAGGGCCAAACTCCTTGATGCACCTGTGGATCACTCAGCCCTTTTTGGTGCAGAAGTGGCTGACCTGTTTAAATCCTTACAACAAAAAGGAAAAGAATTACACGACCTAAAACATATCCTAATTTCACCTATTCCAATGTTCCAGAGGAGCTACCCGGCAAAGGTACAGTTTTTCAGATAAATCTCCAGGCCTGTTGCTCCCTGGTCTAGAAGACAGCCTCAGGCTAGGCCTTCTCAGTCTTTCAGCCAAAGGCCCACCTTTCCTGATAGGGCAGGTAGTGTCTGACTTCCTGCCAAAATATCAACCCCCCCCCCCCGACTCATCCATACCCCTATTTGCCCGTCTCTCTTACCACAGACTAATGAGTTCTGTCCATCATACAGGATAGCTACTTCATGTCCAGGATCACCCCAACATAAGACTGGGTATACCCCAGCCTCCCCCCAGTCAGCTACCCTTTCTCTATCAGATTTTGCAAACCCTGCTACTACAGGGCACCATATCAGCAGTTCCTACACAAGCAAAAAGAAAAGGATTCTACTCCAGAATCTTTGGGTTCTTATTAGAATCACGAACACTTGAAATTTCGAATGACATATGGTTGACACCATATGATCAAAATTTCAAGCGTTCAAAGGTTAAACGTAATGGCGCCATTCAGTGCAGAATGGGAGAATTTCCCTTTTTTGCACTGAAGTGCAATCTCGGAGTTGGTATATTTAAGTGGGGGGGGGTGCAGGGGGGCTTGCCCTCCTGCCTGCATCGTTAAGTTTTTTTTTTGTTTGTTTTATTATATATTCAAACTTTTAAACTTTGATCATATGTTGTCGAACATATGGGATCCGAGGTTTAGAAAGTTCGAATATATAGTATAGAACCAAATCTTTTTGGTAGCCAGAAAGGAAGGACCATGGAGGCCTATTCTAAACCTCTCGCACCTCAGCCCCTTTCTAAAAGTTCCTACTTTCAGGATGCTCACCCTACCTACTCTTTCCACTCATCCTTCCTCAGGGTTTCGTGACAGCCTTGGACATAAAAGATGCTTAGCTTATTATACTTGCCCGCTTTCAGGAAATACCTGAGATTCCTGGCAGGCTCATCTCACTTTCAGTTCTGTGCCTTACCCTTTGGGCTTTACTGCCTCCAGGATATTTACAAAATGCCTGGCTGCAGTCATCGCCTACTGAGGGAAAAGGGAATCCAGTTATTCCTTAGCTAGATGACCTCCTAATTCAGGCAAAAGATAAGGAAACTCTTCACCACCACTCCCAGGACTGCCTGGTAATGCTACAGTCTCTAGGATTCATGATCAACTTCAGAAACTTCCACACCAATCCCACGCAGGATGTTGTCTTCCTGGGTTGCAGGATCAGCACAGACCTCATGAAGGCCTTTCCTCCAGCAGAAAAGGTGACATTTGTCTCACACCACTTTCTTACTGCCCTACAATCAACAGAACTGACTGCAAGACAATTGCTGAGACTTCTAGGTTACATGTCGGCTACCATTCCCATGTTGCCGCTAGCAAGGATGCACATGAGGAAACTTCAGTGGTACCTCCGGTCGGTGTGGACCCAACACTCCCACCCTCTAGAGTTGAGGATCCCCGTGCTCCCCTGCTTACATCAGGAACTGAGATGGTGGGTGGCTCAAGTAGCTCAGAACCCAGGCCTGCCTCTGCAAACACCCTCTCCTTCCCAGACCATGAACACAGATGCCTCAGACTTGGGCTGGGGAGCGACACTGGGGGAAAAAAGGAAAGTACAAGCTATGTGGATAGACAGACACGAACAAGATCACATGGACATGAGAGAAATGAGAACCCATCCTCTTTGCTCTACAGGCCTTCCAGTCCTGCCTACAGCAGGGCCCTCTAAAGATATTCACAGACAACACCACAGTCCTGTGGTATCTCAAGCAGGGAGGGACCAAATCCTGCCTTCTATGCAGACTAGCTTTGCGAGTGTGGGAACTGGCTACCTCACAGGGGATCACCCTTCAGACAGCCCCTGGATCCCATCCCTCCACAACTCCCAGGCAGATTACCTAAGCAGAACCATTTCAAACAACCAAGAATGGATGCTGCAAAGAGATGTTTTCCTGACTATGTTCCACAGGTGGGGTATTCCACAAATAGACCTGTTTGCCTCATCCATAAACAAGCAGCTTCCTGGCTAATGCTTCAGGACACCAGACCCCAAGGCATTAGCAACAGATGCCTTCTCGATAACCTGGAAGTGGAAATTCCTGTATGCATTATCCTACCCATTGATACAAAGGGTCCTGCTGAAAATTCAGCAAGAGACTCCCAAAATCTTACTGGTGACTACCTACTGGCCACGACAGCACTGGTTCCCTCTTCTTCACCTGTCCAAGGGCAATCACCACAGGTTACCCCCTTCAGTAGACCTGCTCACACAGAACGAGGGGACTCAGATACGCCCACAACGGCAATCCATGCACCTCACCCAGTGGCTGATAGGATTCTGATCCCCTTCAGACACCTGTATAATGAGGGCATGCTCACTGTCCTGCAGGAGGCCAGGAAACCCATTACAGGGAAATCCTATCTCTCTAAATGGAAAAGATTTTCTATTTGGGGTCGCAAAAGACTGTTGGACCCACTAGAAAGCGATATGCCTCTCATACTTGTGTGAACTCATGCAGACAGGGTTGTCTTACTCATCTCTGAAGGCACACCGGTCTGCTATCTCTGCCTGCCCTCCCCCTGGATCCACCACTTGCATCCAGACTCCCTTCCAAACTTTTCCTCAAAGGTGTATTACACAAGACCACCCGGGATACCCCCCGGGACCTAAACTGTTCTAGAAAAACTCACTCTAGCCCCGTTTGAGCCCGTAGACAAGGCCACCTTAAAATTTTGCACATGGAAAACTGTATTGCTGGTAGCTCTGATATCCGCCAGAAGGGTTTCAAAATAGCAAGCTCTCTTATGGCTACACCACCTTTCCTAATTTTTCACCTGGACATGGTGGCCCTCAGGACAAACTCATTCATTCCCAAAGTAGTGAATGACCTATCCTTGAACCAGCCCATCCACCTCCCCACCTTCTTCCCTAACCCACAGGGAGGTAGTGAGAGAGTGCTACATTCCCTAGACGTCCACAGACAGCATAGGTTTCATCTTCATAAAACCAAACCCTTTAGGAAATTAGACCAGCTGTTTGTCTCCTTCCACCCCAGGGCTGTGGGGAAAGCTGTGAGCAAACAGACCATTTCGGCCTGGATCTCCCGGGCCATTTCCATCTGCTACCTACACCATGGTAAGACCTTGCAGGGCAATGTCAAGGCCCACTCCACCAGACCAATGGCTTCTTGTGGAGACTTCTTTAAGGGCTAGATACCAACACCATACTTGAGGCAGCCACTTGGTCCTCCGTTCTTACCTTCACCAAACACTACAAACTGGACCATATCTCCAGAGTCAGGGCGGGGTTTGGAAGGGCTGTCCTACACGGATTCCTTGAAACTTCATCTAGGCCATCTCCGAATCCTAAGTGAGCTTTTGCACTCACCCACAAGTAGAATACAGCAACATTGGGATAGAAAGACACAGGAAAGTTGTATAAAATCTTACCATAACCATAGATGTCCTTCTCTTCCATGTTGCAGTATTCCTTCCCACCCACCTTCTCCACTTGTATGACTGCACTTGCTCTCTGGGGTGATATTGGACAGGCTATGGGCTTACAGGACTGGC
Source organism: Protopterus annectens (assembly GCF_019279795.1). Lineage (NCBI taxonomy): Eukaryota > Metazoa > Chordata > Ceratodontiformes > Protopteridae > Protopterus > Protopterus annectens. The sequence continues at coordinate 367,160,050 of NC_056743.1, forward strand.
TCCGACTAGGGCTTTTACTATGTTCTGAGGGCTGGTGCATGCAGACGTCACTTTTATGACCCACGTTCCTGCAGCCACATCAGACATCCGACGCACCAAGAGGGACTGAAATTCTTTGGAAATCTGGCCAGACAAACTGGAGAGGAAGAAGGGTAAACCCACAAGTAGAATACTGCAACATGAAAGAGAAGGACATCTATGGTTATGGTAAGATTTTACACAATTTTCCTTTCTCCAGTCAGGGTGCTGCTGTACAGTTCACCCATTACCTAAGTAAAGTTGAAGTATAGTTTGAGACAGTCATTCCAAAAGAGGTTCTTCACTTAAACTGCTTGGCCATATTCTTGACAGTCCGGTGGCTCCATGTCTGTTCTTCAACATTTGGTTTTGACGACCTCTTTCAGTCTTTGTGGAGATAGCACCTTTCATCTAAATGTAGGTATTGTGCATTGTAGCTTTAGTATTTTTGTAACTGTTTTTTCTTTTCTGAAGAGAGACCTGAGAATATCGTATTTCCTAAGTAACTGTATTTCTTTTAGAGTTTCAAAACACATTGGTGCTGATCTGACACCAAATATTAATTTAATAATTGACCAGTTATATTTTTTTGTTTTAATGTTTAGGTTGTATTTCATTTATTGGGAATGCTCTGTGATTGGTAGTGGTTGCTAGCAGAACTGGAAGAATAAATAGTGATTAGGGGAAGTGGGAAGGTAATGAGGAACTCCATATGAGAAGGTTGCAGAGGCAGATAAATGGATATAGAATGTCAGTCTAGACAGTACCACTGTGGACAAATAAGGTGTGGGTAGCATTGGGGGATGCAAACATGGAAGCTTGACAGCTGGTGATGGGAGGGTTGGATTGCAAACAAGGTATGGGGAATGACGCACACAGGTATGAGGAACACCTGGCTTGGGGAAATAGACCATTGTACAAGAGATGCCAAACTTGCCCAGAATGTAGACCACCAAGACATAATTCACCTTTGTGGCCAAAAAGTGCAAGCTCTGCCTCTAGTGTGCCAGTGGTCAGGGCTTGCTGGTCACAAAACTCCACTAGCCATGTCATGGTAGTCCTCTATGATTTCTTGGATGTCCAAATACCAGTTCACCTTGAAGGGGAGACCATGTATTCCACTGATGGACAGGGCACACTGTGCTTGGGAGTAAAATACAGTACAAAAATTTCAGACATCAAGGAACCCTTGTATCCTGCATATAATCACCATGAGTATTGCTTATGAAAGGGGGCACATCTCAACGGCCTTTGCATTTTATAAATAGATATCCTCATGAGGGCTTAAAGCCAAGTATCAGATTCTGCATCTTTTAGGACTGCAACACATCCCAGGTGATATCAAGTTATTCTAGTAGGCGCCTTACAAAACCGGTAATTTTATGTATATAGAACAACACTGATAAGGTAGCAGGTAGTCAAATATGAATGAATCTCCCAGTTTAATAAAAGTTACTGCTGGAAGGCACAATTACTCTTTCACACCTGACACAAATTGTTTCACAGAGCTGTTTTTTTTTTTTGAAACTACAAAATCATGGTATGGTGTCATTTTTAAGTATCTTCTTTTTGGGGAGGGGGGCAGCAAACCAGTTTCTGGACTTTTTTTTTATATATATTTTTTTTAAACCTGGGAGCTTGTCCTACCTCTGATGGGCCACTAAGCAGATCTTATGGTTAGTGTTATAACAAGCAGTGGCCACTTTAGGTCATTACTATTTGCTGACACTTCAGATGTCTTGTAAAATGGCAACTCGGAACCTACATTCACAACCTTTCTAGATATAAAAGACGCACGTGCTCAACTCACCAGGATGAGCAGACACATTTAATGATTAGTTGCCTCTCGTGCCAAGAGATGCAACATGACTAAAGATCACGAGTCCCTTCACCCCAGGTAAACACAAGACCTGATGATTGCACTGTGCGTGGAATAACTTGAGATGCAGCTCATTGGATCATATGATGTGGGACATGATGAAGCTCCAAGTATGCATCTAAAAAGGGAATCAAACTAGGATTGAGCAGTGTCATACTACCACCAAGAATGATGCAGCAGTATGCACACAAAATATTTAATTATTGGTTTAACTACTTGTGTCATTTTAGGGGGATCCCTGTCATTTGGTGGGTGAGATGGCTGAAAACCTTGTCTGCTTTAGTAGGGATAGTCTACATCTATGTCCTTGTGACTTTTGTGTATTAGCATTGATGGTTTCTTTTTTCATTGTGCCTTTTAAAGGCAAGGTCAGTCTTCGCAAGTAACTGACATAGCTAACCACAGTAGTTTATGTATTTACTATTTGTTAACTGGGCTGGTGCAAAGACCCTTTTCAGCCATGACATGGGTGACAAATGTAGTAGTACAGTCATTTTCCTGTGAAATGGGTTTAAATATAGTACTGGCATCTAAATTGTGCAGAAATAGAAAACTGTGATTTGCATCACTAGGGGTATTATTCTGCAAACACAGAAAAAGCTGTGTAAGTCAGAATTAGTATAGGTGCATATGAGCTGAAATATTAAGACTGTATGTAATATAAGCACATTTAAGGTAAAATACCAAGAGAAATATATGTACGTTATATTCAACTTAATAACTGAGGTATAGTAAAGGCAGGTTGGTATAATTGTTATGATTAGACAATTACATTTATACATGCTACTGATGCTCTGCAGCAACAGTGTAATTGTTTGAGGAGAACTAAGACAAGTGAAAGGAAGGAATGTGGTACGGTAATATGTCTTTCACCTGTGCAGCCACATCATAGAAGTAGCACTGCTCAGTGCTCGAAACCTAAACAAAAAGGCATTATTAACCTGATGTATGCATAATAAGTGAAACATGAAAGCACCCCACCCCAAGTTATGGGGTTTAATGTCTCCCTCTCCTTTAAAACCTAACACTAAACTGGACATTCTAGCTGTTAGGAGTTTATCTGTGTTCCTAAGAAACCGTTTCACCTTCGGACTTGTAATACAATACAAAGACCAAGAACCTCTCCAGATTTTTCTTATAATATACAAAACTCAGTACCACATATTGGCCCACGACCGTACCACATATCTTGACAAATTGCCACAGAACCAAACAGTATCCTCTTGGGGGGTTTCAACTCTCCTCCATTAAGTGAAGAAACCTACACCACCACCAAGTATGCACAGAGATTTCCAGATTTCATTAATAGAAACTCCTTGGGCCAACCAGTCCAAATCCCAGTGAGGACTCCGAAGTTTGACTGGTTCTCACAAGTATAGCCCTTCTCCGTACTCTGAGCCCACTGTTAACAAATCACTGGTCATTTCGTACCCTTGTGCAGTAGTGTTTGCAATTGGTGTGAGACGTGAGTCACCTCAGAACTCTTATCTCTAAAGACTACTCCAAGGCAGCTAACTGCTAACCTGATGAAATTCAAACACCCTGCTCACTTGGATGACTTTGCTTCAGATGCTGCAGTTTTCACAGATAAATTCTTTGCCCACCGCCAAGCTAGTACTGAAGCCTTGGCCCCCATAAGACAATAACTGCTAAATTTAAGAACGAACCCATTTTATGGAATCCCATATAAACTATATAGTAATAAGAAGCTATTAGCCTGTAAAAGCAGACTTAACACCTTATCAGCTACAGAAGAGCTCAGAATAATCAAGAAAGAACTTTTTAGAAACAAAATCAAGTCCAACAACAATGAATTGTGAATCCTCGCCCATGTTAAGGATAGCCATAAAGACTTAGCTTTGTCAGGAGCCTCAGAAGTAATAAACAGCAATGCTCTAAGTTAATACAAAACAAAATCACATACTCAACTACTGGGGATATTGCCATCATATTAACATGCCTGTGCCACCCAGCAAATCATAAGTGTTCTTTCCAGTGCTAAAAAGACTAGCTCCATGGTCCTTGATAGTGTGCCAGGTTGTCTTGTTAGCACCAATCACTGCCTGGTTGACTACTTTTGACTGAGGATAGACTAGAAATGGTGCGGAAATTGAGGGAGAAGCTTCAGAAAACAGTGAGGGATGCCATCAGAATTGGTGAGACTCACAACAGTCAGACATGAGTGTAATAAAAGGGCGCTGTTCATAATCTGACTGATAAAAGGGCGCTGTTCATAATCTGACTGATAAAAGGGCGCTGTTCATAATCTGACTGATAAAAGGGCACTGTTCATAATCTGACTGATAAAAGGGCACTGTTCATAATCTGACTGCCCCACAGCAAGGTTGCAGTAATGAGAAGAGTGCATTTACACAGCAGCTGCAGGACCTACTCCATAACGCAGGACAGCAAAAGCTGGTGTTGATGATGGATGACCTGAATGAATATATCAGGACAGACAGAACAGGATATGGGAACTTTCTGGGTCTACATGGTTTGGGCAACAGAAGTAAAGGAGAGGTCATTGTAGACTTCTGTCTGGTAAAGGGCTTGATGGTGACCAACACATGGTTAAACAAGAGACCGTTACAAGATCACATACAAGAGTGGCCAATATGTAACAAAGGTAGGCTTCCTCCTAGTAAGGAAAGAGCACTGGGGTAGAACCAATGATTTCAAAGTCATCCCAAGTGAAACAGCCTACAGCACAAACCACTGGTTGTTGCAGTCCGATACAGGCAGTAGCTGAAGGCTCTAAGGTCCGTAGAGACTAGATGTAGAAGTTGACTGGGGAGAAAGCACAACAGTTCAAACAGTTACTCAGGGCTTTAGCACCTCAGAAAGAAGAGGAACTATGTGGACTTGACAAATGGCAGCACATGAAAACAACATGCATGAGGACTATAGAACAGATGGGCACCCAAGCCAAGTGTGGAAGTAGGGTACTTCAGGAAATCTGGTGGTGGATGTAGAAATCCAGGAAGTCTTCAAAAGAAAGATGTGCAGAAAAAAGTGGGAAACATAATATGGACGAAGCTAGGGGGAGGAGTACTGGTTGGCAAATAAAAAGTCTGAGAGGCTTTACAGTAGCAAAGAACAAAGCATCAGAGACACTCTACCTGTTTCTGGAGAGTGGCTCAGCAGATGGCACAAAAACTCTATCAGGTTGCAAGGAAAAGACAGAAAGATAAAGAAGGTAGGCACCCTTCACAAGGGATGCAAAGAACAACCTGCACCAGTCCACAGGACATCAAAGGCAAATGGAAGGACTACTTCCAGCAGCTTCTGAATGAAGAAAACCCCACAGAAGCTACACTGCTCCAGCAGCAGCCTACAATGAGAGAAGAGGGTCTCACCCTTAGACAGTGTAGTAATGGTCTCATGTTCTCAGACAACCAGTTAATCTTTAAAGAAACTAACAAAGAATGCAAGAGATGTACATATAGAATTTCCATGGAAGCAAAATTCTCCTTTATAAACAAGGTTTTCAAGAACCCACATACTACGTTCTCTACATGCATCTTATGGTGAGGCACTTGAAAGAAAGCTTCCTAAACCTCAAAGGCCTTCTAAGCCTACAAACGTCAATGCCTGTCCTTGGCAATGTGTAAAGCACACACCCAAAGCAACACCAAACACTACACTTACGCCTAAACCCAATGGTTTCCAAAAATAGAAACCCCATAATGCAAGCAAATAGTTACGTAGGACTCCTGTCATAGGAGATTCTGTTATCACACACAGATGCGCCTGTCTCAGTGCTGGATAAGGAGAATGCAAGTTGTTTCCCTGGTGTTGGCATTCACAATGCATGCATTCAAGTCACTGCACCGGGAGAATGCAAGTTATTTCCCTGGTGTTGGCATTCACAATGCATGCATTCAAGTCACTGCACCGGGAGAATGCAAGGTGTTTCCCTGGTGTTGGCATTCACAACGCATGTATTCAAGTCACTGCACTGTAGCTAGTAATATGACTATATCATAATACATTTGCTATAAATGAACTGGCATGCATCTCACTGGGACTGTATGAAAGAGACATTATGGCTCTGAATATTTATCACATACAGGTATGTACCTTGCATTGAACAGCATTCTACCTTCAGCAAGGATAAATCCAAAGTTTGAAAAAAAATGATTGATTTTAACAATTGGCTTAGTTACTGGAGTCATTCTTGGGGGGGATTCAGTCTGTTAACATGGTAAAACTTGGTTAACAGACCACGTTGCTTTGCTAGGGGTGATCTGTACCACTCCCTCCTGGGCTTTTAAATGTTAGCTAAAATGTTATCCACTCCATTTAAAATGACAAGCCTTCCAACATAGCAAAAAAAAAGAAAAAACTCAAAGCAGCTCAATGCTAGCCATCTCGGAAAAAAAAATCCACACCCTACAAGCTCATTTTGCTCTGGAGAGTAAAGACATCAGTGCCATTACCGAGACTTGGTTAAAAGCCACAGAAAGTACTCCATCAGAATAAGGCTACAGTGCCTTCCACACATTTAGACCAACAGCAATGCAGATGGACTAAAGGTGGAGGTGTCTCGATCATTAACAAATATACTTCCAGGTTACTTAAACAGAATGATGCCCTGGAGTTCATTCATGTGCAAGTCACTGTCGATAAAGTCCCTTACCATATCCTAGCTAGCTGCAGATCACCATCTTTGTCCTAAAAATATCATAACTCGTACTTAGGCTTGCTGAAGCCACTCAACGTCCAACAAGTTTAACTACTGTATAGACTGAGAAACATGCAGTGCCTCAGACTTACAGGTATGGCATTTCCTGGACTTTAATGCAAATACAGTGGCCTAGATAGTGTTTCCCAATGTACTGAAACCCCACCACCACTGTGTCATGCCCTTATTAGCGAGGGTCAGCTGTCTCCTTCAAAATAAAAAAACAAATTGGTATAGTCAGTCATTGGGAGCATTTCTCCCCGGGCCTCCGCTGAAAACAGGCTCTATGGAACCTAGTCGGACATTCCCGGTCAACAAATGTTAAATAAATAAATAAAAATAAAATAAAAAATAAAAATATAGTCAGTCATTTTAGATTATACTCTTCTAACCACCACTTCTTAAGTAATTTCAAATTGATGTACACCTACATCGATCCCTCTGCAGAAAGGTGTCCCTCAAAGATCTACTCTGGCAGCTCTCTTCTTTTCTATCTACCTTACAAAACTTTCTTTTCATTTACCCACTCTCCCTTTCCTGCTCTATGTAAATGACATGGTGTTATTCTGCTCCAACCATTCTGCCTCATCTTTTTTTTTTTTTTTTTTTTTTTTAAACAAACTTCAGGCTGATTTTCATGCCCTTATTCAGTGAGCGAAGTGATAAACAATTATTGCTAAACTCCTAAACAAAAAGCTCCCTTCTACCGCCTGGCCTTTAAAAATCCATGATCATCTTAATATCACTATTAAAAATGTCACTTCATTCAAATACCTTGGATTTTTGTTGGACGCCTTAATAAATTTCCATCTTCAGCTGGACTACATATACTATACATACACAAAAATAGTGTCTGCTATTCTGAGCTAATCGGATGTCCCCTTTTCTGTCCAGACCTTGTAAAAATGCCATAAGTAAAGGTATCTTGCTGACTAAGTTAAAATATTGTCTCCCACTAATTGCTGCAGCTTCTATAAGAAATTTCAGTCCATATTAAATGCGGCTTGCAGATTAATCACACTCTTCCCAAGAAATGAAAACCACTGAAAAAAAAAAAAAACTTAACTGGCTACCTGTGAAACAGTGAGCTCCTTTTCTGCTTGCCCCTCAACTATTTAAACTTCTCAAGAATGACACCTTCCCCTCCACTAGCTTCTAGACTATTCAGAAATGCACTGATATACAACATTAGACATATTACCTTCTCATGTCTTCTCCTCCAAACCCAAAACTAGGCTTAGCTGCACAGATCATGCTTTTGCAGTCCTCCCAAAACTATGGGAATCTTTCCCTTCTTATCTTAATGATCATTCGCCTTTTTTCCATTAACTAATAAAAGACTAAAACCAAGTGTGAGAATGTCACACAGAAAAAACAATCGGTAAAAATTAAATGAAAACTCCAGCCAAGCTAGAACTTCCACTGAGTGACCTCTCAAGCCTCTTGTATCAGAGGCACATGGCATATATGCAAATGACCATTATGAACATCAGGTGTTTCAGCTAGATGGTGATTCTGAATCCCCATGCCTTATTTCTTTTTAAATCGTTTCAATGTTCAATTTCAGATAGTGAGGGTTGGCTTTATTGGCTTGAAATTGTCCATTGAAACGACTTAAGAAATAAGCGGGCATTCAGAATCGCCATATAGCTGAAACACTTGTGTACATATGGGTCATTTGCATATATCCCATGTGCCTCTGATACAAGAGGCTTGAGAGGTTACTCAGTGGAAGTTGTAGCTTGGCTGGAGTTTTCATTTAATTTTTATTAACTAATAAAAACATTTCAAGACTCTAGGAAAATGCAACTGCTGTCTATATGGTCACATAAGTTAACATCTTCATCCCCTCCTTATGTCTGCATGCCCTGCTGTGCCAACTCTAATGCCACTCTGTATTTATGTAATACATTTATATATTGTGTTTTGTCAGTCACTCTGTATATAATGTCATTTATGTATCACCTTTATACCCTCAAGCCAACTATGATTTTCACTTTGTATATACCACATGTATATGTTGCATTTTGTCATTCTATCTGTATATGATATCATATATCTGTTGTGTTTTCTTTGGGCTGAGACTCTGAGATTGATATGGGTCCAGTGGGATGAATACTTGACCCCGGTTAACAGATTCAAAATAAATGACAAAACTTGGAAAACCCAACTAAACCTATAACAGCAGTTCTAAGGCAAACTATATCCTACTGAGTAGCAGTTCGTCAAAATTCAGTGCCCCCAAACCCCGAAATCATAGCAAGTTATGCAGAATTGTTCACAGAAACCTTGTACAAAGATGTAAATGGCTTCATAGAAGTTCCTGTATGTACCAGAAGTAAGCTCATAACAAACACCAAACGCAAACCACACTGGTGGAATCCTGTCCTTAACAGGTATATAACAAAAGGAAGAAAGGTATGGCAAAACTCAGAAGGAGCTGCTCATAAAGAGAAGAGCTAATTGATTAAACTAAACAAAAAACTAATGACAAAAACTAAAGACTAAAAGTCCAACAAAGCCAACTACGAAGTCAAGATAGCCTCTCAGGATAAAGACAACCACAAGGCCTTCTTTAGCAGTGTCCAAAACCGTAAAGGTTACATACAGAAGTGTGCTGAATTGCTGGTAAAGGATACCACGTCCAGCAAGCAGGGAGGCATCGAAACTCTGGCTGACAAATTCAGCTCTAACTTCACCCCCCACTACTTCCTGTGAAATCTCTTCTAGCATATCCCCGCCCCCAAACTTTCGGCAAGGAGCCGGTCCTGGCTGTGCTTGTCATGTCCAAAAATGTTGCCACAGTGAGCCCCAACAATATTTTGTGTTGCTTCCTTAAATAGCTTAAAACATGACTTTTCAGGTCAACTTGAGGCACTTTTCAACACAAGCCTTCAAAACAGGTTGTGTACCAAGTGATTGTAGAATTGTCCCTCTAAACAAGAGTAGTCCATTATCCAACCTCAGAAATTACAAATCCATCAGTCTGACAGTCTAATATGCAAATCCAGAGAACAAATTATCATGGAAATGATCAGTCGGGACATTGGCAATCCATTGACACAGGACCCATCCCAGTTTGGCTCTGTTTACTTTAAGGGGATCACCAAGGCAATGAATTGGGGGAAGACGGTGCTGCACATCACCTAACTTGACCTAGCTAAGGCATTTGATACGATTTCCCACTCTTAATTGCTGGCAAACTCACTGAACTTGGCATAAATCCCTACATAGCTCACTAGATTGCCAACTGGGTCAAAGAGAAGGACCCAAGAAAGTTGGGATTGGTGAGACACCTCCACCAAGAGACCGTTCACCAGCAGAGTATACCTCAGGGCTCCATGTTGAAACCACTCATGTATGGCATCTACTTCTCGGGAGTCAAATCTAATGTTTGTGGCACCTGTCTCAGAAAGTTTGCTGATGACTGTGAATTGGGAGCTCTCACAGATTTCCCCCCCATGACTCTGTCCTGCACGAGTATCTAACACAAATGACTGGTACCACACAAATGACTAGTACCAAAGCCACAGATTAAAACTCAACACTAAGTGCATTATAGTGCCCTTTGGGAAAATGTGCACCTAAGCCAATTGCTCCAATGATAAAACACTTCTTGTAGTTGATGCATGTAAACAGAAGTCCGGCTTTTGACCAAAATGTAACCAAGATGGTAAGAAACTTGTTGTGTGTCGCCCACTTCTAAGTAAAAGTACAACATCCAGGTCCAGGGAAGTTAAAGTACCACTTTATTTAGCCCTCAAATGCCCCTTTTGCATGTACCTTACCAGGCACTTAAAATAGTTGAAACACCTACAGAGGTTCCTCACCAGTAGAATCCAGGGTATTAATACACTGCCCTACACAGATCACCTTAAGGCCATGCTGTATTCGCAAGCAGGTATTTCAGAGTCAAATTAGGTCCATCCCTATTGCCACCTGCACCCCTTGCCAGAGAAGTGCATTAATGATCCATACTTACCCCCTCCCTTTTTTTCTTTGCAGCTTTATTACCAAGCTGCCCTCTGATCATCTTAAGCTTCCTTTTACACTCTATGTAGATGACATGGTTATTATTTGATCTAGACCTTCACATGCAGCTATTCAAAACCAGCCACAGTCTGACTTCCACTCCCTTAATTCTTCACTAAACAAACTTAAGCTACTTATAAACCCAGATAAAATATGTTATGATAGAAACACATATGACTGAATCAACGTAATGTGGCAGTCCCAATTCCAATATATGAAAAACATCCATTTGTAGGCACTGAATAAAATAAAGTATGCACTTTATTGTAAAAGTTAGTGCTTTCAGTGAGACTACTGCTTCTTCAGATGTTGCAAACCAACAGCTGACTGTAGCATAAATCTAATAGTTAATTAAGCATAGCCAATCACAAAACACTTCTCATTAAGCATAAAGTTAATCATCAAATGCACATAAAATACATATATATAAAAGTATATATATAACAAAAATCAGTATTTGTTACAAAATAGAACACTTGCAGTATACATAAATATATTCACCTATATAATGACCTAAGTTTTAAAAAAGATTTCAAGCATTTTTTCTCATTAAGGTCTCCACCTATAGCAGCTCTTAGCCTTAACATCCATCTGACTTCAGTGGCCTCAGTCAAATTTTCAGTGTTACCCCCTCTGTCATTAGGCAGTGTTTTCTTTATCACCATAAATTTAAAATTATGCAACGCCCCATACTGGGTAATATGTTTAGCTATGGCATTGTTTTGAGAGCCTCCCATAATATCATATAAATGCTCTCTAATTCGGTCCCTAAACCATCTGTTTTACCCACAGAAAAACTTACATTGCTGACATACAGCTTAGTGCACTATATTAATAGTTACAATCTGCATCTACCCTGATTGTAAAAGTCTTCCTTGTATCTGGATGTACAAAAGATCCAGACAAATCTATATAGCTACAAAATGTACAATTATTACAAGGAAGTGTAATAAAGGGTGTGTGTACAGGTATGGCCCTATTCTCATTAGAATGACATATGTTCTTTAAATTCTCTTATTTTTAAATGAGAATCCTGATCGATCTCCTACAGTATTCCTGATTTCAGTGTTACTAGTTAAAATAGGCCAGTACTTTTTCACTACATCAGTTAATATATTCACATTACCAGTGTAATACATAGACATATGTACTACACTATGTTTGTTTATACTATTATCTGTACTTTCATTGCACGAGAAAAAATATGGTTTAGCTACTGTGGTACGTAACTGGCCAACATCCTGCAAAATACTGTCAACTTCTGCTTTATAACCTCTCTCATATAGCCTATTTTTCAAAGAACTTGTATCAGTCTCAAATGCTGTCCCCTCAGGATTCAACCTGGACATCCTCATGCCCTGTCCTTTTATTATATTTCTAAGGACATGTCTGTGATGCATACCTTTTCTATGCAGTAAATTATTCCTTGTGCATTCTTTTCTGTAAAGTGTAGTGCTAAATGATCTACAGGATTTCCTAAATATCTTCACATCTGAAAGATTCACTTCATTGTATGATGTAGTCAAGTTAAACTTCAGGAAAGGTGTACTTGTATTAAGATAATCAACAAATACATTTAATTCCATTTCCGTACCATCCCATAGTAGATAAAGGTCATCTACAGTGTATAAAAAAAACGACATGTTGCCCTTTTATCAATATTTAAAAATGTACTATTTTCCCATTGGGTCATAACTAAATTGGCGTATTTGCTGTAGATGTACCCATGGCTGCGCCTTCATTCTGTAAATATATTTTTTGATTAAATATAAAAGTATTGTTTTCAAGAACAATCTCCAAAAGCATACAAATTAATTTTATATTCAGGTATTCACGAGGCCTATGTTGTATAAAGTATTCTGTCAACATTTCCACACCTGTCACGTTCGGAATAACCATGAACAATGAACAAACATCCATTGTAACTAATATCCTGTCATCCCTAGGTTTATGCCATTGTTCCATAAATTTATATAAATCTTTCAAAAAATGTTTAGAATCTTTGAAAATATATTCATTACTGTTTAAAACAGGTCTTAAACATTTATCTATGCATATGGAAAGTGGCTCTGTGCATCAGCCCTGGCCTGAAGCAGTTGGTCGAAATGGTGGCTGTGTAGGATGTTTATGGACTTTAGGAAGTTCATACAATATAGGAATTACCAGACTGTCCACAACAAAATACTTTCTAATGTAATTGTTCTACATAACAAAGTCAAAAAACCAGAAGCAGCAAAACAAACTAAATAAATAAAAATGCTGGCAGGTAAAGTTTTACAGGCACAAATCACTCGGGTGATGATAAACCAAAGGTGTATTTAATGATAAAAATCCACAAGAAAAACATAAAATGTGAGCGCTTTCGTTAAACAAGTGTTAACTTCATCAGACACCATTAAAATGTAAGACAGCCATTTATATACATATAAAAAACACTCTGATTGGTAAGCAAAGAGAGGCAGCTAGCTAAACAACACTGAGACAGAACATTAACCCCTTGATGACTGTGTTACAGTTGAAACTGTTGCATCTTAAATACAACTAAAACTTGTAATTAAAAGATAAATTATCAGTCTCATACTTTTGTCATGAATGATTCTAAACAGGATAAAACTAAAACCAAAGTCATTTTTAACATCTCATGTTAAATATTCACATAATGCTAAAATGTTTACCAAAGCCAAATACATACAAAAGTGCTTGTGCTTAAATGTTTTGAGATATTTTGTTCCTTTCTAGGGCTTTTAATTTCAATACAGGAGAGATGGATGTCCTGTTATTTATCCCTTGCCATCTATCTGTCTCTAGTAAGATTTGCCACCTTAACTCCTTTAACTCTAACTGAAGTCCCCAAGGCTATTTGTCACTGATGTCTATATGGTCTATTGCCTTAAATGTGAAATTGTGGCCAGTATTGTCCTGAATATGCCTCGCTAAAGCATTATTAATATTATTCTTTCTTATGGCATAGTTGTGTTCATAAATCCTGGCGTTAAATTTCCTTTCTGTTTTGCCTACATAAAATGCTAGGCATTGGTCACATGTAGCCATGTAGACCACTGCCTTGGAGTGACAGTTATATTCACCTTTTACATAATGGTGTATACTATTCACTGTAAATTTGTTGCCTGATTTCACCTTGTGGCACCAGTTACAAGACTCACATTTGTACATCCCTACACGTCCTGTTCTAGTGTAGTTAGAACCTTTCCTAAGAAGGTCTTTTAAGTTTGAGCCCCTTCTGTATGTAACTATAGGTCTTTCTCCTATTTGTGCCCTGATGTTCAAGTCATCCATTAAAATGTCCCAGTTCTTATAAAAATTGGACATCAAGTGGTATGAGTCAGAGTTGAATGTAAGCACCATAGATCTACAAAAAGAACTTTTTTCCAACTCAGGTCTACCCTCTTCAACTTCAGAGGGGCTGTTGTCTAGTGTGTTTTCCCCAACTGTGGGCTTAAAATGCCCTAATCTTCTTTTACCTATCACTTCCTGCATAAGCTCATTGAACAAGTCTGCTGGGTACTCCCTCCTCAAGAACATAGTTTTTAAGTTGTTGCATTCAGTAAGAAAAGCCCCCCCCCCTGCACTCCCACACCCTTGCAAATTAAATATAGCAACTCCTTAACCTCACCACAGTGAGGGAAAGGGTAAATTTCCCGATCTGCACTGTACCACAATCTCCATTCAAAATATTTGAAGTTTCAAAACTTCAATCATGTGGTCCCAACCATATGAATTTCAAAGTTTTGAAACTTCGATCATTTGATAGGGATCCGTGTGTGTGTGTATAAGGTTCCCCTTCACAAAGTCGAACGGCCACAATCTCAAAATTCATGTGGCCGAGACCATATGCTCGAAATTGTGGAAGCTGGACTATGTGAATGGGGAATGCCATACAGCGCAGAACGGGAGATTTCCCTTTCTGCGCTGTAGTGCGATCTCGGAATTGGAATAAATAAGTAGCGGGGGATGCAGAGGGGCTTTGTTTTGTTACGTTCTTTTTTTTTTTTTTTTTTAGCTCCCTTTCACGAAGTCGAGCTTCAGAAATTTGAGCATATGGCTTCGGCCACATGCATTTCGAGTTTTTGAACGTTCGACTTTTTGAAGGGAAACCGTGTATATATACATACATAAATATATTTGTTTGTTTGTGTCTTTCGGCTTTTCCCGGTTAGGGGTTGCCACAGTGGAACTCCGGTCCCTGCTAATGAATGGCAGTAGATTTTTACATGCTGGCTTGTGTGTGTGTATATATATATATATATATATATATATATATATATATATATATATATGTATGTATATATATATATATATATATATATATATATATATATATATGTAATGTTATTTAATTTTTTTTATTTATATGTATGTCTATTATTTTATTGACATTTGATCACTGGGGATGTCCGATTGGGTAGAAGCCCATTTTCAGACGAGGTCTGGGGAGAAAAGCTCCAGATTAATACAAAACATTTTAAGAAAAATTATACAAACTTAAAAAATGAAACAAAATCATCTACAGTTTAAATAATTATAACAAGATGTATGAAATCATTTAATGTTTAGAGAAATTTACACAGTTTGTAGAGAAATTAAAGTTAAGTTAGTGTAATACAAACAGGAATTGCAATATGAAGTGAGGGCAAAACAGGCTAATGGTATATTTAGAAAGAAAGTCAGGGAAGTGAGTGAAAAAAGAGAGAGTAAGGAGGTGTAAGGAATTAAAAGGTCCTTGTCCATATTTAGGGATATAGTTTGTCCTGGTTCAGAGGCAGATTTTAGCTAGGAAGTGTTTCAGAGGGGTTTCAAAGATGGGAGGGAAGGCGTAGTCCTGACGGATACAGATAATGAGTTCCAGGCCTTAGCAGCCTTGTAGGACTACAGGCAATGCCCAGTAAATGTGCTTGGTCTGTAGACACACAGGACTTCTGGGTCACTGGATCCCAGTCACCGACTGGGAACATAGTTGTGTAGAATACTTTTTAGTGCTAGACAGGCAAAAGGATGCTGGATAATTTTATAGGTGGTAAGAAGTTGTGTATATGTTAGTTGATGTGACAGTTGTAACCAATTAAGGCTTTTCAGTGCTATACATTGGTGGGTTCTGAAAGGGGTATGAGCTGCAAATTTGCCAAATTTGTTATATCGTTCAGGTGTGTAAGTATGGGAGTGCCGTAATGAAGAGTAGGGAGGAGATAAGTAGTGGCAAGTGTAGTTTTAGTTGCGTTAGTGCGAGTTTTTAGCTATGTAAAGCATCCCTGTTTTTTGATTAACTTTTCTTATGCAGTTTTGTATATGCAGGTCAAATGTTCGATTGTCATCCATTATCTTGCCTAATACTTTGCTAAGAGATGCAACTTCAGTGGTTGTATTATCAAGAGAAAGGACTTAAAATTTTGTTTTCATGTGGACGGATTTGGGGAAAAATAGTAGTTTGGCCTTTTTTGTGTTAAGCATGTATTGAGAGTTGCAAATACATGTTTCAGTGGCTGTTAGAGCTTCCTGTGTAATCTTTTGGAGGTGTATCTTTTTGTCAGATGGTGTTGGTGAAAATGTTAGAGGAGGGGACCAGGAAATAGAGCCTTGAGGTGCACCATTGGTGACTGGGTGGTAAGGAGAGAGCATGGAGTGCCATTTTACTGACCGATTCCTATTGGACAGTTAGTTTTTGAACCACAGAAGGTTGGGCTGAGAGAGCTAGGGAGGACATTTGAAGTAGGAGTTTGCTGTGGCAAACTGTGTTGAAAGCTTTAGACAAGTCTAGAAATAAGGAAGAGAGTAGTTTGCCGTTGTCTGTAGCTTTGACAGTATCTCTCTAGGTTAGGAGGGCAGTGCTAGTATTATGGAAAGGACAGAAGCCATGTTGTGTAGGGGTTAGTTCGTCCTGCAGGAGGTAGTTTAGCAATTGTTTTTGAATAAATTTTTTGAGTATTTTGGTGAGGTGACATAATATTACTGTAATTCTAAAGTTATTAATGTCTGTTGAATTTCCTCCTTTGTGCAGAGAGATAATGCGTGACTTCTTTTAGAGACAGAGGGAATGTGAGGTTCCTGCATAGACCTATTTATAAGGATTGAGACAGAATAGGCAATACTATTAGCCGCTACTTTCTTAGCTACTTGCTTGGAAGGTCATCAGCTGAAGAAGAAGGGCATGGTTTAAGTTTGAGTAGTTTTATGTTGGATATGGGCACAGGTTTGAAGGTGAAAGTGAATATATATGTTCCTGTTGGGCAGAGAATTGATTAGATGTTGAGGAATCTTTAGTTGTAGATGTTATACTGTCTATAAAATAAGAGTTGAACTGTATTGCAGAATTGAGTGGTGAGTTATCTGGAGAGGGGTTTTGGTTAAATTTATGACTCACCTGCAAGATTTCTTCAATGGATAGCCAAAATTTTTTAGGGTTGTGTTTAGTGTTAATAAAGTTGTTATAGTATAGTTTTTTTTGCCTTTATTTGCTTTTTAGTCCGATTGCGAAGCATTCTGAAGTTGTCAAGATATTGAGGTGTTTTATATTTTTGAGGTTCTTTCCATGCTTTTTCTCTATCCTCCATTAGCATTCTACTCCTTTTGGATAGCAAATTGCATTATTTGTTTTCAGTCTCTTCCTTCTAGGAAGTGCAAGGCTATTTAGGATATTTAGGAAAGTTGTATTGAATTCAGTTACAGCATCCTCTAAGAGCAGGAGTTTTAGGATGTTCCAGTTAATAGATTATAGTGTAGTAATGGACATTTCTGGGTTAAACATGGAAAGGTTATGTGTTTTATAAACATGCTGTTTAACTGGATGTGTGAGATGTCTAGTTGTATAAATTTGGAGATGTTCACAGACAGAGTCTGACATTGTACCTGTATTTTCTGGGGAACAGTAATACATATTTGTTTATAACTGTTTATTTTGAGGAAGGAATAAGAAGCTGTGTTGAACTGAATTTTGGTGTTGGTTTGCTTTAAGGGATAATGTGGTAGCTACTGGGAAATATTACAGCAGTGCCATCACCTTTCCTCTTTATATGGTCTGTATGGATAATATAGTCAGGAGGGCAACTTCTGAGTCATTTATGCTAGGTTTAAGCCAGGTTTCAGTGAGGACATCAGGCTTATGTTGGGAAATCCAGGCATGTAGTTCAGCAGTTTTATTTCTTATACTTTAACATTTATTGCAGCAAAAACTGGACCACCAGAGTTGAGGTTTGGCTGTTTGGTTACAGAAGTTTGTGGGAAAGAATTATTGTTATGTTCTTTGTGATAGGTGAGGCCAGGATTACGGTATATATTTACTCCTAGAAGGATTTTACTATATTGGGGAATTTAGCATACTTCTTTTCTGGAGAGGTTTCTTGCCCTTAATTTTGTTTAGCTTTGAACTAAAGTGCAATTAATCAGCCTTCTTCTTTCTTCTTTCGGCTTTTCCCGGTTAGGGGTCGCCACAGTGGATCACCTGTCCGCTCATGATTGGCAGTGGAGTTTTACAGTGTTGAGTTGCCAGCCCGGCGCCCAACCTTCCACAGAAGGTGCACACACGCGCACACACACACACACACACACACACACACACACACACACACACACACCTACGGCCAATTTGGAGTGTCCAATCCACCTGCAGCATGTCTTTGAGATGTGGGAGGAAACTGGAACACCCGGAGGAAAGCAATTAATCAGCCTATATTTAGAATAAAGGTGAGGGGCAATATTAAAAAGGTTTGGTGCAATGTGTGTAGAGTGTAAAAAGGAAGTATGGATAGGTGGGTGAAAGAGTTGGAGAGATTTTGCAGTATGTTATTGAGTCATGGTAGGGTGAAAGATGGCACAATAGGAAGCAACCAATAGAGGATAAGCTTTAGAGTAGCTTAATTCCAGGAATTTGTATTTTATAGATTTGATCCAAACAGAAATTTATGTATAGAAGTAGTAAGGTCATTTGGGGAGGGTTTTGAAGTAAGAGTCACAAGTGAAATTTGTATGTAGGAAGTATAATAGAATAAGAGGGGTAGGGGAGTGAAGCCAAGCGTAGTGTGCTTCCCACCCTCAGGTTAATTTATAAGTGAGAGAAAATCAGTTTATAACCAGAACATAGCAATTAACACAGAACATAGCAATTTCCTGAGACTAAATAACTGACATATGCAGTATAATTTACTGGTCAAGCAAAAGGGGCAGTGGCCATCTTGGTAAGAGGTCCTTAGAGTGCCTGGACTATTGCATAGGGACGTTCAGTCACAGAGCGGGCATGTATTTAACTGAGTAAAATTAATACGCAGCAAGGTTCTTCATGATTAATATGCTTACATTAAACAGTGAAAAAATTCTCAATAAGCTTGTAGGTGTAGGGCCTTAAGGAAGAACTCTTGCAATATCGAGGTCAGATGTAGTGACTGTAGGCTGTGCTCTATGAAGGAAGATATTGACTTAATTGTTGTGTCTTTTGGCTTTTCCCGGTTAGGGGGCACCACAGCGGAACGCCGGTCCGCTAATGATTGGCAGTAGATTTTTACGTGCCGAGTCGCCGGCCCTGATGCACAACCTTCAACGAAGGTGCGCTCATTCACGCACGTCTCCACACAGAAGACACTGTAGCTGAGAATCGAACAGGACAATGTCTTACTGTGAGGCGACAACGCTACCGCAGCACCACCACCACAGTACCAAGGTATTGACTTAGTGTAAGAGGAAATAACACTGAGGGAATTTTTAGCAATACATTCTACTACATAATATATAAACATAGGTAGCTTAGTATTACACTTATCCTTCTGTTTTTGATTTTGCTATAGCTTTAGGTTTTTAGAATAGACTTTGTACTATGGCCTTTACTCAAGTTAGTGTTTATAGATTAATAGATGTAGTTTACTGATTTTTTTGACGCTCGTTTGCTCTTATCTATAGACTGACTTTAGAGATAGTTATTCTGGATTCATTGAACTGGACATGGCTTACAAGGTTCCAGGATTTAAAAAGTGTACAGCGTGTGGGCACAAGATTCTGCTGCAGGATCTGCATTCCTTTTACGTGTACTGCCCATGTGCAGCACATTTAGATGTCTAGTGTGAGGTTTGTTACTCCATTACTAGGTCTTTACAAGATTCAGAGGTAAGTTAGTTTTAAAAGGTTTGAAAAACTTCCCAATCAGGAGCCACCTGTCAATCATCGGCTCCTCTATCGATACCTTCTGTCTCTCCAGCAAAGAGAGAAAAAAAAGTCTAAGGTAAAAGATAAGGATTGTGACAAGAGATCAAAGAAAACGGTCCCCAGATCCATAGGAAGTCTTGCGTTCACCAGCGAAAATACCAAAAGTCTGATGTAACTGGACTTCCTAGATGGCTGCACATTGAGTAAGAGCTTATTTCTGGCTCTCCCAGTGGGAAACCAGAAACTCAGCAGAGAAGGCTAGTAGACTTGTGTTTATGGGTAAATTTCAGTGACTGGCTAGTAAGTGCACTGCCTGGATGTCAGGAATAAAGAAATACAGAAGACCTGGAAAAAAATAAGTTAAAAAAGTGAGGAACACTGACTGGGGCAGTTCTGCAGCTGTTTAGCAAAAAGCGGTGCAACCTTCAGACATGACTTCCAGTAACCTACAGGGAGACGTAAGATAACTGCATACAGACCTGGTTAAAATAAAACACTGAATGGAGTATGTCAACACAGACAAGGAAGCTTTAAGCAGATATTCAGATGAGATGTTAAAACTACAAAAATCAGAGATCGAAATGAAGAAAAGGCTGCCTGAATTAGACTGCTCAGGAAGAGATGTTCAAAAAATAATAGAATTAGAGGACAGAGCATGTAAGAAAAACCTGAAATTTTTAGCTGTACCACAGAAGCTGGAAGGAACAAATGGCATTAATTTTATGAAAGTACAAATAAGCAACTGGACTGGTATTCCACAGCAAGAGTTAGTTGAAAGAGCACATTGTGTGCATACTGCAAACCTGGTTATAAGAAAGCAATGGAGACCTTTAATATTAAAGCTGCAATCCTACCAGCAGAAGGAGTTGATTCTGACACAACTGTGGCAGAAGGGCAAAGTACCAAAAGTGGGAGACAGCAGTGTGTTTGTGGAGAATGATTACTCATTGTACACCAGACAGAAGAGGAGCAAATTTATTCTACTATTCAGGGAATGTCGAGATACAAGTGTTTGTGTGTGGCTGTCAGTTTGAGACTTCTATTCCTATTAGGAGGGTAAAACTTCATTATTTGAAATGTATATTTTGTGTGTTAGTATTAATAGGTTTTAGGGGAATACAGTGGGTATTTGGTTGTTTGAGGGCTTTCAGTAAAACCAACATTTTTATAAGATGCGACATCGGCTCAAATGGATATGACAAGAAACAACTATATAAAAGTTCAACCTGCCAAACAGTGTATGCATGTAACACAAAAACTGAAACAGACATTTAACATAAAGTGTTGTAGATAAAAGGTGTGCAGAATAACTTCTTAATACAATGATGCTTTCTTTAATGTATTTAAATGTAAATGGCATCACAGATAAATACAAACAATAAAGAGCAGTAAACTATATTAAAAATATAGAGTGCAAATAACTATGTTACAGGAGACACAGAAGTGAACATGTGAATTTGATAAAGAAAGGTTTTCAGGATGGTTATTCAGCAGAATACCTGGGACAAAGGAAAAGAGTACTTAAATTAATTGCAAGAGGAGCTGCAATTGTGATGGAAGAAAAAAAAAGATAATGGCAGATTTGTAGTGCAAAGGGGCTATTGGCAAGGGAGGATGATTATACTGGCATGTATTTACATTCCATCTAAAACCGATATAATGGAGCTTAAGAAAATTCTGGTAGAAAAAAATCAGTTTTCAGCAAAGAATATTACTTGTAGGTAGGGACTGGAATTTGATTTGCAGCAGTTAAGATGCGTCTGTGGGGCCCAGAGGGAAAATATGGGGTACATTTTTTGAAATTTATGAAAATATTTGGCATGGTAGATGTGAATTCAGTAATAGTTGTTTGGAGTGAATTTACATATTCCCAAGATATAAAAACTGGGCTAGGCTAGACAGAATTTACATTTCACAGGAATGTGTGCATTTAATTGAAGGTCTTGATACTCACCCAATAACTATTTCAGATCATGCACCAATAATAGTTAAAATAAAAGGACAGGGTAATGAAATAAAAATGAGACATTGGTGCTTTCCCACCTGTTGAAAAGAGAATTTAAGGAATGGGTAGTGGAGATTATTCAGGAGCCATTAGAGAGGATAGAAATTTCTTCTGAAAATATAGGTAGGGAGTGGGATAAAATTATGGTGGAGTTTAAAAATATGGTGGGAGTAAAAGAGAGGGTGCTATGATTAAGAAGTAACAAGAATTATTTTGAGGGACTGATAGATGTTTAAGTATTGCAGAATAGGGAGAATCTCACAGAACAAGAGAAGGATCAACTGAAGAATGCTAGGCAGAAAATAATGGATTACCTCGATAATATGCATGAGCTTAGAAAGATTGCTGTTAAGCAACTGTTTTTTTTTTTTATAACACTAGAGCACAAAAACTTTTAGCACAATGACTCAGGCAACAGAAGTAGAAAGGGCTGTCACCAAACTTAGGGAGCCTATAAAAGGGAAGGTAACAAGATCCTGTTCAGGTATTAGAAATATTTCAGAAATTCTGTGATAGTCTTGATAAAGCAGAGCAATGTGAAAATCAAGGAAAGATACAAATGGAAGTGTTTATAGTAGAATTAAATATGCCATGGTTAGATGTAGATGAGGCTCAATTACTAATGGTTAGGATAGAAGAGGTGAGATAAAAATTGTGATGTATAGCCAATCGGGAAACTCCCCAGGGATAGATGGTATTCTTGTGGAAGTTTGGAAGCTAGGAGGAAAAAAAACTGCAAGATCTGGAATGTTTTGTTTAACAGTATCTTAACAGGAGAAGTACCAACGTTCTGGAAAAAAAAACAGTGATATCCGTAATACTTAGTGGGTAAAGATCCATCAGATCCAGGTTCATAAGGCCCATTTCAGTACTAAACCATGATTATAAAGTGTTCATGTCTAATGGCTAAAAGAATGACAAAAATAATGCCAAAATAGATGGATGTGGATCCATGTGGTTTTGTGGAGGGGTGGCAAACATTTGACAACATTAACAGAACATTGATGATCCAGAGGGCAGCAGAATGTAAGAAAATACCTTTGTTGTTTCTAGATCTTAATGCAGCGAAAGGATTTGACAGAGTAAGCTGGGACTTTATGAGCAGGGCAGTGGAAGAATTTGCATTTACTGAAAAAAGTTGTACTTTTTTAGGAGGATATATGTGGGATCTGAGGCGAAAATGCAAGTGGGTGGGATCCTCTCTGATAATTTCTGCTTGAGCAGAGGAACCAGGCAGGAGTGTCCTTTTTCCCCTTTATTATTTGCATTATATTTAGAACTTTTGGCAAAGAAAATAAGGGACTCAGAAATTCAAAGATATAATTGGTATGGTAGTCTAGAAAAGCTGGCTTTATTTGCAGGTGATATTTTATACCTAATGAAACCAGAAAAAGACATTATAGTGCTGTGGAACATTCTGAGACAGTTTGTCTTCTTTGAGTTACAGAAGAATGAAGCTAATCAAAGGCAATAGTGGTAAATTATGTACCCACACATGAACTGGTTCAGGGACATGATAAAATGAAGTATTATAGGTTCATAGTCGTTTACTAGGCTAACGACTCTAAGGGCCTTTTTAAGCCTAGCCACACATACCAAATCTCTGACAAGTTCTGATACCCTTGATAAGTGTAAGCATGGCCCTGGGAGTTGAACCATTTACAGGTTACCTGTTTGCATTAGAGACATAGGTGCCAAGCCAGGGATGAATTTCTGGATTCCCATCCAGTTGTCCAAGTTGCACTTGAATTTGGGTTAGGGAGGAACTCTGCTTCACATGGATGGGAGCCTGTTCCATAGACAGAGTAGTCTCTGGGGTACATACCTCTCTCTCCAGCAGGTCCTAGTTATATCACAGGCAAGGTTTAATTCTTTAGACTTAGATTAGAGAAAAAAGTGAAATAGTCAACAGAAAAGCATCCACATGATAAAATTATTCTGCACAATTCAGCGAACATTCCTTAAACAACTGCCAAAAGCATAAACTGCTCACCACTACAAGCAATGGGTTTTAATAGTAGAGCTCTAATTAAAAGAGCTCAACCTTACATCACGCAGTGTATCTTTGACATCCCAGCAGTACCACCACTAAGTAACGGACAAGTGGTACAAACAAACCAACACAGCTGCAGAAGGGCAACTAGCTAGACTCATTATTCGCCATAGAGAAATTAAAATTCCTAGCCATTGAGGTACAGAAAGAGGAGTGTACGTTAACAGCACGGTACCCCAAAACCAGTGTAATTGGTAACCATTTCCCCAAAGTGCTGCGATGATAAAACAGAGGGCGAAAGTTCCAAAGTTTTACACTCAGATATCCCCAGTGAAGAGAACTTCATATTTACCCAATTATCGCATGCTGTGACAACTTGACTCATGGATTCCCAACACCGAAATTCCCAAACAGTAAAGCATTCTTACTCCAGGTCTTGTTACATGCACCTTTAAGCCCTTAAGTAGTGAAATTTTTGTCAAATACAACTCTCTCAACCGAGTTTTCCATTTAAAACTTTGGTTTTAATTAACCAGGTTCGAAACTCATTTTTGAAAAGGTCCGGAGAGATCTGCAAGCAGTATTACTCGTGTACGAAATAAGCTTCACTTAAAACCGTGATCCAGTGAGACACATTGTACAGCAAATACCCACACATGAACTGGTTCAGGAATACCCATATTTAAGGGGAAATGATAAAACATAAGTTATTTTGCCTGTTAGTCCTCTGCATGACAATACAAAGTATTCAATACTTCTGTCTTCGGATCACGCTGGGAGTATGGGTATGGATAGTAAGATTCAAGCAGTTAAAATGTTTAGTCCCTTTAGTCTTATACACAGGTCAGGCATATTTTTATCAATCAAAGTTGAAGTTGTGGGCAGCAATTAATAAAGAGCTGAAAGACAGTCTGGGAGGGAAACACTGCAAGAGTCAATTGGGTAAGCTGATTCTTCCAGAAGAACAGAACGGATTGGGATTACCTGATTTGAAGGAGTCTTTCAGAGCTGCAGTCAAGGCTCCCATTCCATAGCACAAGCAGAAAAATTATAATTCAAAGTGGAAATGGATGATGGTGAAACAGGGGGGAAGCTCAAGAAAGTAGGAGACGCTGGGATTTTGAATGCAGGCCTTTAAGGAGAATAACAGCCATACAGAATATTGTATCCATAAAGTAGCAGAAAGTATTCTGAGGACTAAACCAACACAGGGATGGAGAAAGGAGATTCTGCTGATAGGGATGACTGCAATTAGGGATACAGACAATAAGCAAGAGGGGACTGGAATTTATTGGAGAAAACTGGTTTTGCTTGCAAGGTATTGGGAGCAAATAACTAGATGGGGAAAAATGATAGTGGGAAGACGCAAAGAATTTATTTGATTTGCAGGTTAGAGATTGCCTTCCCTATCAGGGATTGATATCAGTGTGTAGGCAAAGAAAAAAACTGAGGTGTTCTAAACGGAAGACCAGCTCTGGTAGAGGTTTCAGTAGAATCTAGAACAGAAGTTGCCATTAAAAAAGGAGTAATTAGTAGAGCATATAAAATATTGCATGATAACTATAAGAATCAATCAGAGGAGGTTAGAAAGGATTGGGAAGAGAGATTGGATAAGCAATTCACAAAGAAAAATGGGAGGATATATGTATGTCTCCCAAATATGCAACAAAATCTAGAAAATTTAGGATTTTTGCCTGGGAATGTTTACATAGATATTTTTATACTCCAAGCAGACTCAAGAGAATTTTTCCTCAGGCAGACAGCAAATGTTGGGTGTGTGAAGAGGAAGGAGTAGGTAATTGGGAACATATTGTGGGATTGTGATGAGTTGGCAGACTTTAAGGATTCCCTACGGGATGCACGGTCAGAGATGCTTGGTGGGCAGATTGGTTTATCAAGGGAGAGGATTTTAAAGACCTATGATACAGAATCAGAACTGCCTAGATATGGTAAAGCCTTGCTGTGTCTAATAATGGTAGCTGCCAAAAAAACAATTAGTAGAAAATGGAAATCTGAATCTAAATCAACTGTACTGGAGAGATGAAACAACTGGAATTGAAACCTTTACAAAAGGATAGGAGTAAACTATATAGGAAAATGGGAATTGTGGGAAAAGTACATACAAGGGAGGAATGAGGTTTAAAAGGGGGCAGGACTTAAATGAGCTATGTAATATTTGAGTGAGTAAGATTGGGTAGATTGTAAGTGATGTATAATGTTTGCAGCTGCGAGTGTCTCAGTATGGTTTGTGATGTAACATGTTTTCAAATAGGATTGTGCCAGTGTGGTTTGTTTTCATTTATATAAATGTTTGATTGCCTATGTAGTAAGTGATGATTGATGTGCCTTGTTTATATATATATATATATATATATATATATATATATATATATATACAAAAAAGGCAGAAATTGAATAATTTATGTAATGCTCAAAATATATGATATATAGCAATATATGTTATATGATGTATAGCAATATATGTTAATATAGCTTGATTACTTTTATATGAATGTAAATTTGCATATGTCAGAAGTGAAAATTCAAGAAAGGTGTTTGAGGGGGAAAAAAAAGTCTGATGCAGCCACTGAATCCATACTCCTGTGCGTCCTCTCTGCTTCATTTTTACAGGAGAGGCATTCTTCGAGGCCACCTTTAGTGGCTTCATCGATGAGTCTTACTTTGGTAGATGACAGGATGATGCAGGGATTTCTCCCAACCCAGATCCTAGTAGTTATCCTGGCACGTTCTACGTTGGGTGTACTGGGTACAGGTCCAGCTAACATTCCTTTAGTATCTCCTAATGTCCTTCTGTTCCTATGTTGCAGCATTCTTAGTGTGGGATTCACCGGCACAGGCAACCCGAATGTTGGCTCATGTACAAAAGCTTAAGCCTGGTTCCTATAGGTGCGTGAGACATCACACGTAGGGCCATAAACCTGGGACCTTAAATATGAGGTCTGCACACAGACCCCAGAACCTTTCAGCCGCAGATGACATCACATCGATGGCTTTGCTCCTACCCTCAAAGACTTCAAAAAAACTAAGTACCCTGTTGGGGAAATTTTCCGTTTCTTTAGCATGAGCTTGGTTAGCTGTATTTATCATTGGCCGATGTCAGCTAAGACGGGCAAATGCCGTTGCGGGCATCAGATACTGCATAAAGATGCGCTCGACCATTGCATCTTTTTTCTAGGGAAGGAACCACGACCATGCTGCTAGTTCTATTTGCAAATTTTTTTGTTCTGAAGACCTTTCGTAGCTGTCTGGCTGCCCTCAACTTATATTTAGAGAACCAAAGACTCAAAAAGCTTGCACTCAGGTTGGATCCCAACTTGGCTGTTCCATTTGAACCACCACCGAAAAAGGCCAAAGTTTCCACGCCTACTTTTGTTGCCTTTCTGCCATCGGCCAGCTTCCGATCTAGGGGTTGAGGGATGTCCAATTGAACAGTCTACTTCGGCTCCCACCGAGGAAGTCTCTTCAGAAGTAATGGCCTGCATGTCCTCGGAGACAGCACAGATGTCGGTCCCTACCGATGTTGAGGGGGAACCAGAAATTTTGGACGACTGACCGGGACGCCATTACCTGAAGCCTAGGCCCCAGAACCTATGCCTTCTCCCAGACCTACGCCTTGTAAGTGAAAACAAAATACCAAACACCTGATTCCTACTTCTGAAAGATTTCCAGACTGGCAATCATTTACTTAACTCCTTGATGCAGGCTTTTATGGCTCTTAGGCCCACAACCTCTTCCTCCTTCACTATTCCAGTGCTAAGTCCTAGGCCGGCCTCTGCCACTTCTCTCCCCATGCCTACTAGCCAAGGAGGAGAGGAATATTTAGAACCTTACTAATCTTCTGATGTGTCTATTTCTTATGCCTCACAAATTGACTCCCCTCTTTAATACAATTCCCCAGATGAGGAATCCATTGAAGGGGACTCCCCACCAGAGGATATCACCTTTGGGGAAATTGTTACTAAGATGAAAGAGTACTTCAATGGGACACTTCCCAGATGACTGACACCCAGAGGAGGTACTTTGAACTCCTTCAAGTGGAATCACCCTCCCCGTCAGCCATCCCACCTGTCTTGTCTGCCTGTCTGGATACCTTCACCTCTGCATCCAAGAATCCAGACTCACAACCACCTGCTCCTAAGAGACCGGACAGGTTCTACAAAGTGCTTGATGACCAAAAATTCTTAGTTAAGCCTCCCCTGGCAGACCCTGCAGTAATTGCTGTCTCCCCTGACAAGCAATCCAAGCTGATTCCTTCAGCATCTCTTCTGCCCACTTATGATAGCAAAAGCATGGACAGGCTTGGGAAAAAAGTGTAACCTCCTTCACACTGGCCTTCTGAGCTATCAGTTACCAGACACACATGATAAAATATGCCTTGCACCTAGTTTCACAAGCCTCCAATCTCTTGGCTGCCACCCCTAATTGCCCTACCAAAACTAAGATAGCATCTAAACTGTTCTTGGCTTCTCAGGTAGCCAGACATTCCATTAGGTGCAGTTATTATGCCGCAGAGGCCTCTGCTAAGTCTGCAGCTTCTGCTTCAGTTCTCCGCAGATACTCTTGGCTTCGCCTCTAACCACTCCCAGAAGATTTCAAATCTAAAATCATGGATGCCTCATTAGACCGTAACCTCTTGTTTGGCAAGCAATCTGCAGAACTTTTTAAAAACCTGCAGGGGAAAAGTAAGGAGCTCCAGGACTTCAGACATTTGCTTGTGTCTCCCATTCCTAAGTACTACAGGAATTATCCTGCAAAGACTTCTGTCATCAGGAGAACTCCTTCCTCTGGCACCCCCTCCTCTACCAGGCACAGGAGAGGATCCAGGTGGCAAACCTACTCCAGACCGGTTACCTCACAACCGGCTCCGACAGCTTTTTCAGGATAGAAGTGCACCCAACAATGCGTGACTGCCTTGTCCATCTACCTTTGTCAGCCCACCTCCCCCACTGCCTCCCCCTATGAAAACCATCACATCAAACCAATGGGTACTGACTATCATTCAAAATGGATACTTCCTTTCTTGGAAGGTAAAACCCATCCCAATGCCCATCCCCTTTACCCCAAACAATCAAGTCCACCTCTTTCCTCACATTCTACTAGAGCTCCTAAGATTAGGAACTATAGAACCTGTCCCTCCAGGGCAGGAAGGAAAAGGATTTTACTCAAGACTCTTTTCTAGTCCCCAAAAAAAGATGGACCTTGGAGACCAGTACTAGATTTATCCTTCCTAAACAGATTCCTAAAAGTACCATCATTCAAGATGCTGTTCCTTCAAACTCTTCTCCTTTTAATCCCAGCCCAGGCTTACACGGTCACTCTAGATCTAGAGGAGGCTTACCTCCATATTCCCATAAACCCGCCAACAGAATATTCTAAATTTTACTGGACCCTGCTCTCATTTTCATTTTACAGCCTTACCCTTCAGGGTACTCACAAAATACCTAGCCTCAGCAATTGCTTACTGCAGGACCAAAGGTGTCCAAATCTATCCCTACCTAGACGACATTCTCCTTCTAGCAGAAACAGAAGACCTCCTCCAAAAATCATCTCAAGTTCACCACCTCCCTTCTACAAAACCTGAGTTTCACCCTCAACTTAAACAAATCCTCCTTACTTCCGCAGCAAGACAAAATCTTTCTGGGCTGCAGGATCAGGACAGACCTGATGTGGGCTTTCCTTCCCCAGGACAAAGTCCTGTCACTCTCCAGTCACTTCCAAAACCTTTTACTAGCTCCTCAGATATCTGCAAAACAATTCCTGCATCTCCTGGGTCAGATGGCAGCCATCATCTCTGTGCTTCCCCTAGCAAGAATTCACATGCGAAAGTTCCAGTGGTACCTGAAAAAAACGTGTGGTCACAACACCAACACTCCCTAGAGCAACAAATTCCCTTTCTGCCCTGCCTCAAAACAGAACTAAGGTGATTGATTCAACAAATCCTTTACACCCCGGGACTACCACTTCATACCCCCTCTCCAACCCAGCTTATGCATACAGATGCATCAGATCTAGGGTGGGGAGCCACCTGCAAAGGTTTCAGGATACAGGAGGCATGGAATCCTACCCTCCAATAGAAGCATATCAGTGTAAGGGAAATGACTGCAAGTCCTTCTGGCCCTGGAGGTTTTCTTCTCTGTTCTCCAACTGGGCCCCTTTCAAATATTCACAGACAACACCACAGTAATGTGGTATCTCAACAAACGAGGGACGAGAGCTTACTTCCTTTGCAGGATAACTATGCAAATTTGGGACCTCGCCTCCAGGCACAACTTGACCCTGCAGGCCTCATACATCCCCTCTCAGGATGACAAACAAGTGAATATTCTCAGCAGGACATCCTCTCTGCAACACGAGTGGATGTTGAACAGGGGGACCTTTCTAGACATTGTCCACTGGTGGGGCACACTTCAAGTGGATCAACTTGACCCTGCAGGCCTCATACATCCCCTCTCAGGATGACAAACAAGTGAATATTCTCAGCAGGACATCCTCTCTGCAGCACGAGTGGATGTTGAACAGACAATTGAACAAATTCTGCACCAAGGATCACTCTCCACTTACCTGGAGGGTGGATGCCTTCAGCATTCCATGGAAGGCACTGTTTCTATATGCTTTTCCACCCTTCCCACTAATCCAAAAGGTCCTACTGAAAATCAGAAAGGACAAGCCAAAAATCTTGCTGGTGACTCCATACTGGCCAAGGCAACACTGGTTTCCCCTACTCCTCTCATTAGCCAAGGGCAGTCACCACAAGTTACCCCACAAGGTGGACCTACTCACAACAAAAGGGAACTTTAATTCACCCTTACCAACAGATGTTAGGCCTAACACTCTGGGTGATAAACTTCTAATCCCTTTCAGACAGCACTACTCAGAGGACATGCTTACAGTCTTGAGGGAGGCCAGGAAACCTTCTACTAGGAAATCATATTTATCAAAATGGGAGAGATTTTCCAAATGGTGTCAAAATAAGGACAAGGAACACAGCCAGGGAGACTCATCCCTAGTACTTGTCTGTGTGAACTCATTAAGGATGGTCTTTCCTACTCTTCAGTGAAAGTCCACCTTTCTGCCGTTTCAGCCTGCCTACCTCTAGATCCTCCTTTGCTATCCAGGCTGGTTGCAAAACTTTTCATTAGAGGGGTCTTACACAGCAGACCACCTAGAAAACCAATCCCACCAACCTGGGACCTAAACTTCGTTCTGGAAAAAACTAAGACTGGCCCCATTTGAGCCAGCTAGCATGGCTATGCTTCAAATGTGTACATGGAAGACTGTCGTGCTGGTGGCCATAAGTTCCTCTAGGAGAGTGTCAGAGTTAGAGGCCCTCATGGCCTGCCCTCCCACCACCACATTTCACAAGGATAGAGTGACCCTACGCACTAACCCTTCCTTCCTGCCTAAGTGGTAAACGAACTGTCCTTAAACCAATCCATTCACCTACCTACCTTCTTCCCCTCTCCAGCTAACAATAGTGAGAGGATTCTCCATTCTTTGGATGTAGACAGGCAACTTAGATTCTACCTAGACAAAACTAAGTCCTTTAGCAAATCTAACCAACTGTTTGTTTCCTTCCACCCCAGGGCTCTGGGCAAGGCATTCTCCAAACAATTTCTTGTATTAGAAAATCCATTTCCTTCTACTGCTACCACCATGGCAAGCACTTACCCCAAGGGGTTAGAGCTCATTCTACCAGAGGCATAGCTACTTGCAAAGTCTTCCTCAAAGGGCTGGTCACAGCTTCCATTCTGGAAGGTGCCACCTAGTCCACAATTCACAACTTCACCAAACACTACAAATTGGACCACGTCTCCAGAGCTAGGACATATTCTGCTAGAGCAATCCTGCAGGGCTTTCTGGAGTCTACCACTTCTACCTCCACCCTTCCCTCTATTTAAGCTGTAGAACTCTCCCACACTAAGAATACTGCAACAATAGGAATAGAAAGAGAGAATAGTTGTGTAAATTCTTACCATAACCATAGATGTCCTTCTCTTCCATGTTGCAATATTCCTTCCCTCCCTCCAACCCCCTGTAGTTTTTCTTTGGCCTATGGGCTTCTCTCTTGGGCTCTAGGAAGCTCTACTGTAGACCAAGAGCAGACTAGTCAGCTTATAGCACTTGACACTTCTGGCTGACACCATGTGTTACCCTCTTTGGGACTGTCTGACTGGCCTTCAAGTTCTGAGGTATGTGCATGCAGACGTCACATTTAAGGTCCCTGGTTTATGGCCCTACGTGTGACATCCCACGCACCTACAGCAACCAGGCCTAAGCCTTTGTATAGGAGCCGATGTTTGGGTCGCCAGAGGCGGGGAATTCCACACTAAGAATACTGCAACTTGGAAGAGAAGTACATCTGTGGTTATGGTAAGATTTTACTTAACTATTCTTTCTAGTTTGACCAAATGCCCATGGACCCAAAGTACCCAAGTCAGAGCAGACAGTCCTGTCAACTTACAGTATCTCTTTCTCTCTTGACTCAAATTCTGTCGGATCAGGGCAAGTCTTGAAGCCAGCACTTCAAGGGGGTTGAGTTGACTGAAGCTTTTGGAGTCGTCTCTACCTGTCTGAGCCTTGGCGTTCAACAGCTGGGCTCCATTCTAAGCTTTGGAGACTGGGAGGATCGGAGCAAAGGAGGCTCTTCCTTTGTTTCATTCAGATCGGAAGATTGCATCTCCTTTTTTGATTGCTGCCTTGGCTTTTGAGGCAGCAAAAAGGGTTCTTGCCAGGCCAAAAGAACGTGTCTCCCATATGCTTGGCTCCATCCCAACCATTGTTGGACACTGCATCTGAATTTGCATATCTAGCTTGACAGGTACATTGCGCTTCATTCAGTCTCTGGGAATGCTCATGCTCCGTCTGACTCTGACCCTTCTCCAAGCATCCCAGTGAGACATGGTCCTAGGAAACAGATTTATATGAGAAGACATTTGGACTCCTCCCTGTAGTCAGTCATACAAGAGACAGACATGGAATGAAGGTGAAGGGGTCCCCACGACCCCCCCTAGAAGATGACACCTTTGGTGAAATTCTGGAATTGGTGAGGTAACAAGGAGGTTTGTCCACTGCTATATCCTCTCCTCTTGAAGAGTCTGATCCTCGAGGCTTTTGGAACTTGTTATTCTACCTCTTGGGTGATACCATCTTACTGATGCACTCAAAGATCTGGTAGGTCAGTAGGCATGGAAGGATTCTGGTGCAGTAGAGCCAGTTCCAACGAAACTGGACAAAAACTTAGTTGCACCAAGTACAGAGCAGACTGTAGCAAAGGTCTCCCATAGATGCCATGGTTTTGTTAGAAGCCATAAAAGAGCAACTCCCGAAAGCGAGTACATCTTTCCATCCTCATAACAGAGAGTCGAAGACATTGGACTTGTGTATCAGTGATATTTTCTCTTAGAGCACTGAACTATCTGGCTTAAATGACTGTATTTGAGTGACCTGATGAAGGAACTCACCAAGTTCCTCTCAGGTAAATTACTGGCAGACATCCAGAGAACAGTGGAATCCCAATTATCCATCTTACAGTTAATGTCCAAATATATCCATGCATCTACTTTCAAATGCAGCTGGTGGTATGGCTAGAGCAGCAAGCACCAGTATAGCTATCCACATTCCCATCTAGATGCTACTGAGTGACTTTGTGGAAAGCTTCAAGACTACCTTTCTTAATGCCCCTTTTGCTGGTGTGACACTTTTCGTACCAAACATTAAGGACACTTTCACCAGGATAGAACAAGATGGTAAAGCCTTGTCTGCTGTTAGAATCCACTTCACTCCTCAGTGGATCTTTTCCAGGAACTGTAGAAGTGGTAAGATGATGTGGTTCAGGAAATATCAAAGGTTTTACCAAGACATTCCTCAGAATGGACCCTCCCATGGCAGAGGAGGATGAGGGGCAATTTCAGTGGACATCTCTCTAGAGGCAGAGGCGGGCTGCATAATCAGAGATTGCAGTGTCCTTTCACTAAGAAATCTTATCAGTGCTCCTAAAGGATTGCCCAGTTGTCTCACTGTGAAGGAAGCTGGGGATGCTTATCCCTGCCCCCTCAAGGGCAGGCAGGCCATCAGACTAGAAACATAGGTGCTAAGGATAATGACGAGGTACACTTTCATTTGTTTCCCCTCTTCAGAAGAAGAGGATTCCCTTTATGGCACCTAATCAGATGGAATCTGCAACAGCAGAAGTTTCATAACTGTTGGAAAAATCATCCAACAGCCCCCCCTACCAGTTAGGATCCTGAATCTAGTCGAGGTTCTTTATGGTTCCAAAAGAAAACAGGGAACCTCAGTCCAATTTGGACACACGTCACATCAGTCAATTTGTAAAACAGACATTTTTTCAGATGGTCACTGTTCAATCCATTCCACCGTTGTTGAAGAAATAGTGTTGGATGTTCTGTATAGGTCTCCAGGATACCTACTACCATGTCAAGATAGTGAGGCAGTTATGGAGATTTCTCCATTTCCAGTTGGTAGCCAGTCACTCCCAGTTTAGATAACTTCCCTTTTGTCTCACCACAACCCCCAGGAGTCCACTAAATGAATGGTAGTGACTGCATATCTCAGACTGCTAGGGTTCAGGGTGTTTCCATTTTTAGACGATCGGCTGCTAACCACCACACCCAGGATCTTGTGGTCCAACAACTGGACCTTTTGCCCCAAATTGTTCAGAAGTTGGGTATCACATTCAGTCTGTCTGAGTCATTTGACACCTACACAACAGACAGTTCATTGGATGCCATCTGACTACAATCAAACAGCCAAATGTCTAGGATCCAGGACTACTTCACTGCATCAGGTAGCTGCTTCAGTGATCCCATTAGATGTCTTATTTCACTGTTGCAGTATTCCCAACAATTGGGATCCTCTACCAAAGGCAGCCCGACATCCAGCCAGTATATCAAAGCCTTTAGGTTTCTGAAGGTACGCTGTACATCACACATATGCTTCCCACATACACTGTAGGACATAATGGTGACATCCAGACGTACCATCTCAGAACATTGCCACCGGTCTGAACACTTCCTTTATTTGCTGGCTCACCAAGCCATTTTTCAGACAAGTGCCCCACTGAGGTTTTTGCTCTTTTTTTCCTTTTATTTGTTGCTGTGTAGGGTTTGTGTCATCCAGAAAGGGTAAATGCATGTGTGGGAGACCGATTCCCTGTAAAGATCATCATGAGCAGTGTGTTTTGACTTAATGCTTCGCATGACCATATGTCCTGTTCTATTTGTCAAGCTTTTGCTCTGAAGACTCTTTATAGTCCGCTCTCCTCTGACCATATATTTAGAGAACTAACGTTATAAACTTTTACTTCCCACCCCAGGGTCATCCATCCAGGAAAAAAAAGACCAAAAAAGCTAAGTCTGATTCTTCGACTGTGCCTCCTCCGCCAGATGTCTCTGAGGCTAGTAGAAGCCCAGAGCATCACCCGGTTCCTGTGTCGGATTCTTCTGCCATGACCATTTTGGAAGCCGACATGGAACTGACATCATGCACTACCCTGGTGGCTTTGCAAATGTCCATTTTGGATGTTCAGGGGGAACTGTGGCTGATTATTACTGAGGGGCCTAGGGGGTGTTCCTCAGATTTTGATTAGGAAAGCGGTTTTGACTATTGTACAGTGCCTTGCGGGGTCTTGAACCTTATATGTTTCATAAGCTGTATCCCTTTTAACAAGGGAACAAAAAATAAAGCATATTTCTACTCCTCTTAAGAGCCCTCAGAATGACTGGCAGAATTTTATTCAGTGCTCTTATGACCATGAACCCCCCACCTCAAGGAGTTTCTGTTCCTGCTCGCCCTTTTTCTTCTGTGCCTCTTAAGAGACCCATGGAACAAGATTCCTCTTGAGGAGGTAGGGGATTCAAATGTGGAATCCTTGGCTTACTCTTCCCAGATTCCTTCTCCTTTAGACTGTGGACGTTCGTGTTTCACTGCTGCAGTCATTACACTTATGTTATCCTGCCATCAGGTGGTCCCGCAGTCGGCCAGAGTTCCAAAGTCTTGGTCCGGCGTCTGTTGCTGTCGCTTCTTCCCTGACGTCGGTGCGCCAGGGTATATAAGATGCAGCCGATGCCATTTTCTTCAGTTTTTCTTGCCACGCGGTGCCCGAAGCAAAAGCAATTCGCAAGTGCCAGTCGGCCGACTCCTGAGATTTTCGAATTCGAATTTCAGAACCGAAGTCTTCAATAAAGCTAAGTACCCCATTGGGGAAACTTTTTCTTGCCTCAGTCCGATGTCAGTAAAAGTTAATAATTGCATTTCTTGTGGGAAGCAAATACCTCATAAGGATTTTCATTCTTACTGTATTTCATGCCTAGGCCCAGACCACGACGTCACTAGTTGTCGATTTTGTGTTAGATTTAACAAGCGCACTATTAAACGTCTGTTTGATTTTACTCGCCATTATTTTGGCTGAAGGTTCAATTATACCATGCCGTCGGAACAACCGACGACCGGAATACACAAAAAACACAAAGACAAAGATAAGGACAGGCATCCTAGGTCCAAAACCGACGATGAAGCCTCTTCTAGGCCAGTCGCCGGTTTGCCGGTTCAGCGAGGTGCTTTCGCAGCCCCTGACACCCGCTACCTCAGAGCCACAGGCCGCCTCTGACTCCCACATGGAGATTTCTAGGCCTCTAGAAACTCAAGGTATTGGGCCTACGGAAATTAACCCCTCAGATGGGTCCGGAGCCACTGAGTAGGCATCGGCTTCTTAGGGTGTTCTCACACCTTCACAGCTTACCATCAAAACAACTACCAAGTCTAAAACTCCATTAAAGACAAAGAAACAAGTACAGCATTCACCTGGACAGGCCTCCATGCCTAAAAAACAGATGCTCAAAATGGCCGAAGTCCTAATTACTCTGATCAGGGGTTCCCATCCCCCTCCTGATAAAAGGCCTAGGCAGGATACAGACTATGATTCCTCTGACCAGGTTTCCATTTCTTCTGACTCTTCTTCAGACCAGGGATACTCTCTACCCCTCTGTGAGGATTCTGATGCTTTAGAATCAGTCCCTTCAACCTCTCCTCCTGAGGATTACTCTTTTGGGGAAACTTTACATACCATGAGGGAGCATTTCCTTTTTTGGAGAGCCAGGATTATTCAGGAACCAAGAAAAGGCTCAGAGATTTTCTTTTATTGCCTCAGCACAGGCCCCTTGCTATTCCGCCTGTGTTGGATATTGTGGATGATGTGTTCTCTGAATCCAATTTAACCCCTGATTCTTTGCTCCCAGCACCAGTCAAGCCAGATAGGTACTACAGAGTCCCTGACTCTCACAAATTTCTTTATAAAAACCCTGCTGCTGACCCAGAAACTATTTCCCAGGGTCCCAAAGAGGTAAAGGCTTCCACTGCTAAAAATCCAGTTCCCTCTGACAGGGATTCTAGAGCATTAGATAGATGGGGGAAGAAAGTGTACACTTCTGCAACTTTAGTAGTAAGGGCTTTAAATTGCCAGTTCTACATGCTTAAATACCAACAATATTTAATATCTCTGTTAAAACAGACAATGCTTACAAGCTCAGAAGGTCCTGACTATAAGGAAATGCAGGATTTATTACATGCAGATGAACAAGTGGGAAAACATACTTTGCAATGTGGTTTTGATTCATTAGAGGCTTCTTGTAGAGCCACAGTTACAGGATCTGTGATTCGAAGGCATGCTTGGTTAGAAGAACAAAGTTTACCTGATGATATCTTGTTTGGTGTTAAGGCAGAAGAGGTATTAAATAAAATGGAGGATAAGGCAAAATCTATGCAAACAGTGAAGGATTTCTTACAGGTACAGCCACCTCGATTTAGCAGAAATTGGCCTTCTAAAAATTGGTCCTTTCCAGTGTCAGACAGACCACAAAGAGGCAGATACAGACGCCCAAGAGGCAGATCTCCGCCCCAAGGCTCTTACAGACCACGACAGTGGGGGGTGCTTCAACCCCAAAAGGAGAAGAAAAGTCACAACTTTATAGGAGACAGTCCCAATGACTTCCCCCTTCAAATGCCAAGCACTTACTTTTTGGCAAGCTCCCTTAGGGGGAAGACTAGCACTTTTTTCACAAAATTGGCATATAATCACCCAAGACAAATGGGTTCTGAATATTGTGTCTCAAGGTTACAGGTTCCACTTTCACACTCTACCAAGGCCACAAGGAATGCCAGACCTGCCATAAAATCAATGGGCAGAGGCACAAAAACAGATTACAGCCCTCATGGACATGAGAGCTGTTCAAAAAGTGCCACAACAGGAACAAGGACAAGGATTTTACTCAAGACTTTTCTTGATCCCCAGAAAGGACAAAGCCTGGAGACCCATACCAGACCTATCTACTCTAAATACTTACCTGGATGTTCTGAAATTCAAAATGTTGACACTACAGCAACTTCTTCCCATGCTGGGCAAGAAGGCTTGGCTTGTTACTTTGGACCTCAAAGAGGCATACCTGCATGTCCCAATCAGACAAAATTGCAGAAGATACCTCAGATTCATAGCTGGCACAATGCATTACCAATTCTCTGCACTGCCCTTTGGCTTATCTACTGTGCCCAGGGTCTTCACAAAATGCCTGGCGCCAGTAATTGCATTTTGCAGACAAAAAGGAATTCAAATATATCCCTACTTGGACGACTGCCTTATTCAAGCAGAGAGCAAGGACATTCTTCTAAAGCATCTGGCGTTTGTAAAAAGATTGCTAATTTGCCTAGGGTACACAGTAAACGAAAAGAAATCAAAACTAGTGCCCTCACAAGAGATAATATTCCTGGGTGCCAGCTTAAATACAACGGCCCAGGTGGCTTATCTCACACCAGACAAGCAAAGACAACTGACTCAGTACTTTCAATTGATGGCAACAAAACCCCAACTCCCTGCAAGAAAAATTCTGCAGGTCTTGGGGTTCATGGCGTCCTGCATACTACTAATACCATATGCTAGACTGCATATGAGGAAATTACAATGGTACCTAAAAAGTGTTTGGACTCAACACTGTCACAGTTTGGAAACAGTAATACCATTTACACCCTGCCTACAACAGGAGTTTCGATGGTGGGCACAGGCATGTCACCACAACAAGGGACAGCCTTTCACTTTACCCACAGCCAGGCAGACACTAACAACAGATGCTTCGGATTACGCCTGGGGAGCACACATGGCAGGAAAATGTATTCAGGTCAAGTGGGCCGCAGACCAAATGCATCTTCACATCAATCAAAAAGAGATGCTAGCTGTACAAAATGCCCTAACAGCTTTCAAGAACCTTCTGCATCCAGGACAACTATTACTAAAGACGGACAACACCACAATTATGTGGTACATAAACAAGCAAGGGGGCACTCATTCCTATCCCCTCTGCAGACAAGCCATGACTTTGTGGAACACAGCACTGACCTATCAGGTTCATCTGCAAGCACAGTTCCTGCCAGGAAAGAAAAATACTCTGGTAGACGACTTAAGCAGAAACATCATGGATCCTCATGAGTGGAAATTAAATCCACAAGTATTCAGCATGATAACACAAAAATGGGGTGCCCAGACATAGATCTTTTTGCCTCCCCTCTGAACTGCCAACTACAGAAATTCTGCACAACGACTTACCACACACAAGCATGGAAAGTGGATGCTCTCTCGTTCAGCTGGAAAACCCTAAAAGTTTATGCCTTCCCACCACTACCTCTCCTTTCAAAGGTACTCCTAAAAGCCAGACAAGAAAGGCCAAAAATGATCTTGATTGGCCCAGACTGGCCACGCCAGCACTGGTACCCAATCTTAAAGAACTTGGCTCAAGGCCCAGCATGGATTTTACCTCAAATTCATCATCTTCTGACTCAACAAAACAATCAGATCCTGCACAGCCTGCTCAAAACCTTAAACTTGGCTGCATGGCAGATTACTTAGCCAAGCAGCCAACACCTCTTTCTAAAGTGGTTATGGATGTCATTTTGGAGGCCAGGAGGCCCAGCACTAGGAAATCCTATTCAGAAAAGTGGAAGAGATTCTGTGCCTGGAACCAGGCTCAAAGCTTTGACCCTCTTGTTCCAAATATTCCTCAGATATTACAATACTTAACTGAGATGTTGGTCAAAGTCCTATCCTTTTCATCCATTAAGATCCACGCCTCTGCCATCTCGGCTCATTACAACACGGATCCTCCTATATTCTCTCATCCATTATTAAAACAGTACCTCAGAGGGGCTAAAAACTTAAGACCACCCCGGAGAGCACCATCACCAACTTGGGACCTCAACTTTGTCTTGGAAAAACTAACTTTACCTCATTTTGAGCCAGCCAATTCAGCAGAATTAAAATATATCATGGAAAACTGCTCTGCTTCTGGCAATAACCTCAGCACGAAGAGTCTCGAAGTTACAGGCACTAATGGCAGTGGAACCTTTCGTCATTTTTCATCAGGACAGGGTTTCTTTAAGAACAAACCCTACATTTATGCCAAAGGTGGTATCCAGTGTGGCTCTTAACCAAACTATTCACTTGCCAACATTTTATCCAAACCCCAGAATAAAGGGGAAAGACTTCTGCACTCATTGGACATACACAGGCAGTTATGCTTCTACTTGGACAAAACAAAAGCTTTCAGGAAATCTGAGCAATTGTTTGTAGTGTATGCTGCAGGATCACAGAGAGAGGCTATTTCAAAGCAGACCATTTCAAAGTGGATAGGTACTGTATCCCATTTCTGCTACACACAGCATGGAAAAACTGTACCCAGCAACATTAGGCCACATTCCATCGGGGCAACAGCCACTTCAACTGCCTTCCTTAGAGGAGTACCTACCAAGGATATTTTGGAAGCTGCAACTTGGAGTTCAGTGCACACTTTTACCAAGCTTTACCACTTGCCTCTTTACTCTAAATCCAGAGCTGGCTTTGCCGCTGCAGGGCCTCATAGCCACCCCGAATCTTTTGTAGACCCAGCCACCCAACCTCATCTTTGGGATTCAACCCAAGTGTAATGACTGCAACAGTGAAACACGATGAACATAGTACAGTTTTGTACTTACCATAAATGTAGATGTTCGAGTGTATTCACTGCTGCAGTCCAGGTTACCCTCCCTCCCTCCATCCCCACTTTCTTAGCTGGGACTTATCTATACCTTCCTACCCTATACAACCTATGTGATGTATTTGCTTGTAACTGAAGGTATTGTTTTTATTTTTTATGTATTTTTTATTAGCAATATGTATTGCCTACCTATTTGGGGGCACCTGACATCTGGGGCAAGAAAAACTGAAGGAAATGGTGTCTGCTGCATCTTATATACCCCTGGCGCACTGACGTCAGGGAAGAAGCGACAGCAACCGACGCCGGAACAAGACTTTGGAACTCTGGCCAACTGTGGGGACCGCCTGATGGCAGGATAACCCAAGTGTAATGACTGCAGCAGTGAATACACTCTAACATCTACATTTATGGTAGGTACAAAACTGTACTTTTCTGAGGAGTCGTCGTCCACTAGTCCTGGCACTCCTTTTGAGGAAATTTCATCTGGGGAAACATTTTTCCGAATGATGGAATTTTTTAAATGGGATTGTACCCAGGTGTCTGAGGTTCAGTTAAGGCATGACAAGGTTCTGCAAATTAATTTTTCAAGACCTGTTTCTCCTGTCTTGATTGCTTTTTTGGATGCATTCTCTACTGCGTGTCAGACTCCTGATTCCCAGCCCCCCCACCCACAAGAATAATAGATTTTATAAGGTACCCGATTGCAAATTTATCCCTCTGCTGACCTGTCTTTGGTGTGTCTGGTATCTAACAAGCCATCAGCATTACTGCCTTTGACAAAGTTGCTTCCTTCTGTTAAGGACAGCAGGGCTGTGGAACAGCTTGGTAAGAAGGTATATACTTTTCAGCTACCCTTGTTTTCTGTGCTGTCAATTATCAGACCCATATAACTAGGTTTATTTTGGCTGTTCTTTCTCAAGCTTATCAGGTTATTTCTGACTTTCCTGATTCTGAGAAAAAGACTTATGCTCTCTCCTTGTTAGGGACTTTCTCTCAGGTGGCTCGCCATTCTGTTGCATGCAGCTATGATGCAGCAGATGCTTCTTCTAGGCTGCTGCCTTTGGCTGTGTGTTGAGGCGATATTCCTAGCTTTAGGCTTCAACCTTCATACCCACTGCTAGGAAATCCTACTTATCCAAATGGAAGCAGCTTTCTGTTTGGTGTTTTTTTTTTTGTAACCTGTATCCATTTTTGTGGCTGTTGCTTTGGTTCTCTCTTACCTGTGCGAATTGCTGAATGCTGGGTTGGAGTATGTGTCTGTTAAGGCCCACTTAGCTATTTCTGCTTCAAGCACAGCCCCCATTTGCTTCTAGATTTGAGGCTAAGCAATTTCTTAACTCAGTACATCCGAGTGATGCCTCCAAGTACATCTGCAGTTAACTCCTGCTGACACATCTAGGTGTCAAATATTGCTTGTTCATAATTGCATCAATAATTCCAAAACCATGCTATGTACAAGGTTTTAAAAGATTTAATCTTAAAGATTACACAGTGGCAAGCTCAACTGCATTAATTGACATCTGTCTAGTGCAGGTAAATAGATATTAACTGTTTATGATATTAATTTATATAGATGTTTTCACTTTCTTCTAAATATCTCAACAGCCAAGTAACAGACAGAACTCCTTAGCCTCATATAAAAGCTCTCCACTACATGGCTAAAATGCTTTGTGTGTAACTTGAGTGGTTGTTGAGATCTTGTAAGTTGTTTACAAAATATTACAAATGTAATAGTTACTGTGACTTATAAAATTTGGTTTAAGACCTGGAACCTAAAGAATACTAACACCATAGAAATAGTTTGTGCTGAAGAGTTTGCCATTCATACTTCTTTCATAACCCCTGTGGTTCCAGAGGTATGGACATTTGTTTGAAATGTGAGGACAATTTGATTCTGTGAAAAGACTTATGGCTCTGCCCATTGGAAGTTGCAGTGCAAACTTCCTGAATGCCGTTGGATTGAATGAGTTAAAGGCATTCTTCATATTACACCTTCCAGGAAGCTTGTCCCTTTTTCCTGGGACCTTCATTTTGTTTTGGAGAAATTGACTCAGGCTGCTTGTGATCCTGCAGCTTCAGCTTCTTTGAAGCATTCATTGTTCTTGGAAGACTATTCTTTTGTTGGCCCTTGCTTCTGCTAGACGGGTGTCTGAGCTTCAAGCCCGTATGGCTGTTCCTCCTTTAGTTTTCCTTAAGGACCAAGTGTCCCTTTGTACTAATCCTTCTTTTATGCCCAAGGTAGTGAATGAGTTGTCTCTTAATCAGTCTATTCAGTTGCCCACTTTTGTCTGTCTTCTCCAGTCTGCTACTAAGAAGTTTTTGCACAGTTTGGATGT
Organism: Protopterus annectens; assembly: GCF_019279795.1. Lineage (NCBI taxonomy): Eukaryota > Metazoa > Chordata > Ceratodontiformes > Protopteridae > Protopterus > Protopterus annectens. The sequence goes on from NC_056743.1 coordinate 367,203,192, forward strand.
GCATAGATAACTCGGATTTTATTTGGATTAGACCAAAGCTTTTCATAAATCTTATCAGCTTTTTTTTTTTGCTTCGTACCTAAACAAGTGCAACAGTTACTTCACTATTCCTTATACAGGGGGTAATCACCGAGGGATGCTGTAGTCTACATTTGAGCCCCAGACCTCCTTAATGCTTTTCATTATACCACTGATAATATTTATTCAAAAAGCCAGAGGGTACAAGGCCAGGATAATCTTCATTGGGCCATTTTGGCCCTGGCAATTGTAATTTCCCATCCTCCAGCTTATCTACTATGTCCTTCTGGATGTTGAATTGCCCTCCAGATCTACTGAGTCATTCATCTGGACAGCTTCTCCTAGATCCAAAGACCTTGAAACTGACTGTATGATTCCTCCAATTCTAACTGTTACCAGAGATGTGAGGATATCTTGTTGGTGGCTCGTATTTTGTTAACGTCACAAAAACTAAATACCAGGAAAGTTTACCTCAGCAAGTGGAAAAGCCTTTCCATTTGGGCAGATTCTAAAGGAATAGCTTCCTTTTCACTACCTCTTCCCTCTAACCTGAACTTGTCAGATCTTTTCCCAAAAGGTTCCAGTTTTTCAACACTCAAGTTTCATTTGGCAACTACTTACAATTTCTGTATCAGTTATAGTCGAACTTTCATGGCTTCACTGGAAATTTCAAAGGCTTTTCTGAAAAGAACCATTTTATTGAGGCCTCTGATAAGGGATCCAATTCCTCCATAGGTCATAACTATCTTGCTACAAGCCTTAACTCACGCTCACTTTGAGCCAGCAGCAACAACGTGTTTGAAGTTCCTTTCTTGGTAAACCATTTTTTGGTGGCTGTTACTTCCACGAGAAAGATTTCTGAAATGCAAGCACTTATTTGTAACCTCCTCTTATTTGGTCTTCTGTTTGGATAGTGTCATTGAGGAAAAAAAACACTTTCATCCAACTTTCATCCCAGTGGGTGGCATCCAAAATGAACAGTAATCAAACCATCAGTCTACCAGTATCATCATCTTCTTTCGGCTGCTCCCATTAGGGGTTTCCACATCAGATCAGCTGTTTCCATTTCTTCCTGTCCTCTGCATCTTGCTGTGTCACACCAACCCACCTGCATGTCCCCTCTCACCACATCCATAAACCTTATCTTAGGCTTTCCTCTTTTCCTGTTACCTGGCAGCTTCATCTTTAGCATCTTTTTCCCAATAAACTCTGCATCCCTCCTCAGCACATGTCCAAACCAACGTAGTCTTGCCTCTCTGGCTTTGTCTCCAAACCTTCTAACATGGGCTGACCCTGTAATATACTTATTCCTAATCCTGTCCATCCTAGTTACACCCAGTGCAAATCTTAACATCTTCAACTCTGCCACGTCAAGCACTGACTCTTGCCTTTTTGTCAATGCCACTGTATCCAACCCATATAACATAGCTGGTCTCACTACCCTCTTGTAGACCTTCCCTTTCACTCTTACTGGTACTCGTCTGTCACATATCACTCCTGGCACTCTTCTCCACCCAATCCATCCTGCCTGTACTCTTTTCTTCACCTCTCTTCCACACTCACCATTACTCTGAACTGTTGATCCCAAGTGTTTAAACTTATCCACCTTTTTCACCTCAACTCCCTGCATCCTCACCATTCCTCTATCCTCCCTCTCATTCACACACATATATTCTGTCTTAGTTCTGCTGACCTTCATTCCTCTTCTCTCTAGAGCATATCTCCACCTCTCCAGGGTCTCCTTCACCTGTTGCCTACTCTCACTACAGATCACAATGTCATCTGCAAACATAGTCCACGGGGACTCCTGTCTGATCTCGTCTGTCAACCTGTCCATCACCATTGCAAATAAGAAAGGGCTCAGAGCAGATCCTTGATGTAATTCTACCTCCACCTTAAAAGCATCCGTCACTCCCACCGTAGACCTCACCGCTGTCACTACCCTCGTACATATCCTGTACCACTCTTACATACTTCTCTGACACACTCGACTTCCTCATACAATACCACAACTCCTCTCTAGGCACCCTGTCATATGCTTTCACTAAATCCACAAAGACACAATGCAACTCCTTCTGACCTTCTCTGTTCTTCTCCATCAACACTCTCAGAGCAAACATCGCATCTGTAGTGCTCTTTCCTGGCATGAAACCATACTGCTGATCACTAATCTATCTACCAGTATGCTTTCTGAAAATTTCTAATAAAAGAGGGTATACTTTACATTTACTGTGTGTTCACAGACAATTCAGATTTTATTTACACTGGACTAAAGACAGTAAGAAATTTGATTAGTTGTTGCTTTCTCTAAAGCCAAATGGGCCAAAGTATTTCTAAGAACATGTTGTCTAGATGGCTTTCTAATTGTATAGCTTTTGTCTACGAAAAGTTTGGAGACTACTTGCTCAGAAAACCAAAAGCTTATTTGACCAGGTTTGTTGCTGCTATTACTGCCTTTATTGACTAAATTTGCACTGCAACTTGGTCCACGTTTGTGTCTTACTACAAGTTGAATGTACAATCCAGACCCCATACATCCTTTGGCTCTACTGTTGTCAGGAATGTCCTGCTTTAGTGACTCCCAGGTGTTTGGTAACTTGGGAATCTGGCCCAAAGGTTGAACTGAGCAAAAAGACCACTTTGAGTATGAAAGTTATGAACTTAACAATAGATCCTTGTTTGCATCCTGTTCCAACATCCTTCCCTCCACCCCCTTCCAAATTTGTCATCTGGTGCTCCTCTTTGAATAGATGGATCTCACCAGGGGCCTTGTCATTCTATTGCCTCATCTGACTGTACCACCTTTAGGTCCAATTCTTTGTACAGATGGACAGCTACCCTCTTTCATCAGAATAGTGAAAAAAAATTATATTGATGAGCAGGCAAACTCGATCTGAAGAATTTTTGAGGAAGAGCGGTAGTTTTGCGTAGAGGAGGAGTCTGAGCCATGGATCTACAACTTCTGAGAGGTGCCAAGGTCTGATCTAATTCAGTAACCCAGAGGTTGAACAGGATGAAAACAAAATGACATGGCGCTCTCTCTATGGTAAGTACATAACTTTCCTTTGCATTTAAGTGTGGAGAGAGTGATTTCTAAACAAATATGCAAAGTAGTAGAAAGTAAGATGAAAGATGAGCAGTTCGGATTGAGATCAGGATGCAGCACAACTGAACTGATGTTTGCAATGCTTCAGATAGTTGAGAAAAAGCTGGAGATGAGGAAAGAGTCCAAATGAGCATTCCTGGAATTGGAGAAAGGCATCTATATCATAACATCGACCGCTTAGGTTGTCGAATCCTGAAACATCGACACCTAAGCGTCGAAAGCTGACAATAGCGAGCAGCCACATAATCAAATTCTTTCCTCGGGGAAAGAATTTGTGTGGCCCTCAGTAAACAAAATCAACACACCCAAACATAGTGGGGGGCTTTGCCCCCCCCCCAAACTAAATATACCAACTCCGAGATCGCTCTACATTGGGAAAGAACAAATGCTCGATAACGGCCACGCAAATTCTTTCCCGAGGAAAGAATTTGATTATGTGGCCGTTTGCTATTGTAAGCTTTCAATGCTTAGGTGTCGATGTGTAAGCATTCAACAACCTAAGCTGTTGATAATTCAATAGAAACACAGAGAAAGCATATGACAAGGTCCCAAGAAAGCAGAAATCATGTGGTGGTTTGAAGTCTCAGAATCATTGGTAGAAATAATTCTGGGTGTGTACAAGGACGCAATGGCTTGAGTATGTGCAGTGTTCCATCTCTAAGGATTTCCTAGTGAGAGTGGATGTGCATCAGAGTTCAGCACTGAGCGCATAGCTGTTTATACTCGTTGATGGGGTACCTTAAGCAACAGGTCAAAGGGGACAGATCAACAAAATCACTGTATGCAGATGATGTGGCATTACATGTAGACTCTGCGCAAGAACTTCCGCAAAGGATAGGGGAATAGAATGCAAAGCAGAAGATACATGGAATGAAACTGTATACAGATAAGACAGTTGTAATGACAGCAGAAGGGGAAATCAGAATATGTTTAGAATTGAGGTAGAAGAGAAAATAGTGGAACAGGTTAACAGCTTCAGGCATCTTGAAGGAATGGTTGAGGAGAAGGGAAGTCTGAATGAGAGGGTTAAAGCTAGAATTAGAGGGGCTGCTACCAACTGAGACAGTGTGTCAGGAGTAATGTGTGACAGACAAATGCCAAAGAAACTGAAAGCAAAGGTGTACAAACATGGAGAAAAGCTGAAAACAATCAGGTGAAGATGATTTGGAACATACTGGAAGAAGGCAAGAAGAAATGAGGACCTCCAGCAAAAACAGATTGCCAGATTGTGTGAGGGAAGACCTGTGACAGGCATAACTGTTGAAAGTAGGAGAGTGGCATTGAAAATCGAGAGATGGCAACAATTGACACAATACCCTGACCCCATGTTGCATATTGGATAAAAGAGGGTTGATGATGATGATGAAACAAGTACACAGACAGTCTTCAAACTCTTGAACCAATTTTGAGCCAGATCCTACCTCTTTAATCTGGTAGACTTCCTTGAACAAGTCACTAAGGCATTATACTCTAGTAACTCGGTTTAGGCAGTGTACCTGGGCTTGGTCAAAGCCTCCCAACTCCATTCCACTCTTAGGCATCATTGATGGGGCATTATAATTGAATGGATTAACATATTATTGGCTCAGCAATAAAACCCAGTCAGTTGGTGGTACTGATACACACTCAATAGAGAGTAGTCACTGGCAGTGTCCCTCAGGGTTTGGTCTTGGGACCATTCCTTTCTGGTATCTATTTGTCAGACATTGCAGTAGATACCAAAGGCCTGTGGATGACAATTTAATGACAGCAAATTCAGACTTGTCATAAATGATGTGATGATGTGTGATAGCACCACCTGTGCCAAGGGGCGTAGGGGAGTGCATGTATAACATATGCCAGCATAGCTAGCTGGAGTTTTGTAAGGAGTTGTATGTAATTTGAATATCAAACTGATTTATACAGATGGTTTGTGTTAAAACTGTATTTGTAAAGTTGCTTATGTTGAAAATGTAGCAACGGTGGGTCCTGCTGGACAGAAAAGAAATATACATCCATGTTAGGCTGTATTGTTGTAACTGCTGAAATGTATATATATTAACAGAGAATGCTGGAAGGGAAGGAGTTAATCTCAGCCCAGCTAACGTGAAGAAAAATAGCCTGAAATTAAATTACTTGGTTTAGGCCATAAATATTCTATCTCACAGAGGTTCTTCGTGTTTCACTGTTGCAGTCATTACATTTGGGTAATCTGCTGGCAGGTTGCCCTCAGTCGACCTGATTAACAAGTCTTGGGTTCTGCGCCAGTTGCTGTCCCTTTTTCTGTGATGTCAGGTCGTCAGGGGTATAAAACATGCAGCCGATGCCATTACATTAGTCTTTCTTGCCGCGCGGTGCCCGAAGCAGAAGCAGTTCGCAAGTGCAGGTCGGCCGACTCCTGAAATTTTCGTTTTCGAGTTTCAGATCCGAAGTCTTCAACTAAAAAGCTAAGTACCCCGTTGGGGAAACTTTCTTGCTCCTTACCGATGTCAGTAAAAGTTAATAATTGCATTACTTGTGGGAAGCAAATATCTCATAAGGATTTTCATTTGTACTGTATTCCTTGCCTAGGCCCTGACCACAATGTACCTTGCTGTCGGTTCTGTGCTTTAATTAATCAATGCACTATCAAACGTCGGTACATTTTTGCTTCTAAATATTTTGGCTCACGCTTTAATTATCCAGAAATGTCATCTGTTAGCAATCCGACTACCGGAATACCTAAAAAACACAAAGAAAAAGACAGAGACAGGCCGTTAAGGTCCAAATCTGCCAACGATGTTTTTCCTAAGCCAGTCGCCAGTTTGCCAGTACTCAGTGAGGCCCTTTCACAGCCCCTGATACCCGCTACTGCTGATTCGCAGGCCTCTACTGAGACCCATTCGGAGTCCGGTATGCCGCGAGATGCTTCAGTTATGGAACCCACGGATGTTTCTACCTTGGATGGGTCCGGAGCCGCTGTGCAGGCACGGCTTCTGAGGGTGTTTTCAAGCCTACAGATTTGTATATTAGACCGACACCATCTTCAAAACTAAGGCCAAAATCTCGACCTATGCCTAAAAAACCGATGCCTAGGCCACATGTGCAGGCCCCTATGCCTAAAAAACAAATGATCAAAATGGTTGAAGCTTTAATTACTCTGATCGGGGGTAGCCAACCCCCCTGCCCCCCCTTCTAAGAGGCCTAGGCAAGAAGTTGATTATGAATCTTCTGAACAGGATTCAATTTCTTCTGACTCGTCTAATGAACAGGAATTTTGTATACCTACTTATGAGGACTCTGATGCAGAAGATTCAATTCCTTCTGCTTCTCCCCCTGGGGATTTTTCTTTTGGGGAAACTTTGCATACCTTAAGGGAACATTTCCACTGGGAAAGTCAGGATATTTCTGAATCTAAAAAGAAGCTTGGGGATTTTCTTCTCTTTCCTCATCATAGGCCTTTGGCTATACCTCCTGTTCTAGACATTGTTGTTGATGTTTTTTCAGAATCTAGTATGGCTCCTGATTCCCTTCCTCTGGCTCCTTGTAAGCCAGACAGATACTACAGGGTTCTTGACTCCCACAAATTCCTTTTCAAAAATCCTCTTGCAGATCCTGAAACCATTTCCCAGGGTCCCAAGGGCATTAAGGCTTCTACTGCTAAAAATCCTACCCCTTCTAATAGAGATTCCAGGGTGCTGTGTAGATTGGGTAAGAAAGTTTACACTTCTGCAACCCTGGCAATCAGGAGTTTAAACTGTCAATTTTGATATGCTAAAATGTCAGCAGCATATCATGGGACTGCTTAAACAGAAAATTATGTTGATTTCTGATTGTGTGGAAAATAAAGATTTACAGGATTTATTGCATTCAATTGAACAAGTTGAAAAACATACTTTGCAATGTGGTTTTTATTATTTGGAGGCCTCTTGCAGGGCTGCTGTAACTGGGTCTGTGCTAAGAAGGAATGCTTGGCTCAAAGAGCAAAATCTGCCTGATCATGTTAAAGCAAAATTGTTAGATGCTCCTTTACAACAGGACCGTCTCTGGTAATAAGGCTGAAGAAGTTCTAAAAAGGATGGAAGATAAAGCTAAATCTATGCAAACTGTGAAAGATTTCTTACAAGTACAACCTCCAAGATTTAGTAGACACTGGCCTACTAAGAACGGGTCCTTTCCAGTTCCTTCAAGAGCCACTCAAGTCAAACCCAGACATTCCAAAGGCACCAGGTTTCAGTCCCAAGGAACTTTCAGAACAAAACAATGGGGTGCCTCCTCTTCTAAATCTGGAAACAACAAGACACCTCCCTATGGTAAGCAGTCTCAATGACGTCCCTTTGCACTTACCAAGCACTTACCTTTTAGCTGCCCCTATGGGGGGAAAACTGGCTCTTCATGCAAAAAACTGGCAACTTATAACCCAGGACAAATAGGTTTTAAATATAGTATCCAAGCGATACAGATTTCATTTCAACACGTTGCCAATTCCAAACGGATGGCCAGACCTGCCCCCAAATCAGTGGGCAGAGGCCCAGAAACAAGTACTTTCCCTCATGAGCATGGGGGCTATTCAGCTAGTGCCAGAAGAGGAAAAGGGACAAGGTTTCTATTCAAGACTTTGCCTGGTACCCAGAAAAGACAAATTTTGGCATCCAATTTTGGACTTATCTACTCTAAACACCTTTCTGGACATCCCAGAATTCAAGATGCTGACTCTTCACCAGTTACTTCCTATGCTAGGCAAAGATACTTGGTTGGCAACTCTAGATTTAAATGAGGCTTACGTGCATATCCCAATCAGGGAATCTTGCAGAAGATACCTCCATTTCAAAGCAGGCTTCTTGCATTACCAGTTCTTTGCACTGCCTTTTGGCTTATCTACTGCGCCCAGGGTCTTTACAAAGTGCCTGGCTCCAGTAATTGCATTTTGCAGGCAAAGAAATATTCAAATATAGCCATACCTGGACGATTGTCTAATTCAGGCCGATAACAAGGACATTCTTTTAAAACATCTGGCGTTTGTAAAAAGGGTTGTAACTTGTCTAGGGTACACTATATAAAGGAAAAGAAATCACAACTGGTACCCTCTCAAAAAATTACATTCCTGGGTGCAAGCTTGAATACAACTGCCCAGATGGCTTTCCTTATGCCAGAGAAGCAAATTTATTTGGTGACTTACTTCAAACAGGTGGCCACAAAAGCCCTGCTTTCTGCAAGGCAAATACTGCAAGCCTTGGGGTTCATGGCCTCCTGCATTCTTCTAATTCCATTTGCAAGGCTGCATATGAGGAAACTTCATTGGTATTTAAAAAGTCTTTGGAGTCAGCATTGTCACAGCCTGGAAACTTTGATTCCTATCATACCTTGCCTGCAACTAAAGTTCCTTTGGTGGCCAGAGGCCTGCCACCAAAACAAGGGACTGCCATTCACACCATGCCCTGCCACCCAAACCCTAACTACAGACTCATCAGTCTATGCTTGGGGGGCCTCATCTGGCAGGGAAGTGCATTCAGGGCAAATGGAGCCCAAATCAAATGCTCCTTTATATCAATCAAAAAGAAATTCTAGCAGTACAGAATGCACTGACAGCCTTCAAGGACTACCTTCATCCAGGACAATTGCTGATGAAGACAGACAACACCATGGTTATGTGGTACGTAAACAAACAGGGGGGTACACACCCCCTTTGCAGACTAGACATGGCTTTGTGGAACACGGCCTTGAGCTATCAAGTACAACAACAAGCGCAATTCCTGCCAGGAAAGCTGAATGCTCTGGCAGACGAACTAAGCAGAAATCTCATGAACCCACACGAATGGAAACTGGGTCCATGGATTTTCAACATGTTGACACGCAAATGGGTGAGCCCAGACATAGATCTTTTTGCCTCACCCTAGAACTATCAGTTGGACAAATTTTGCACAAGAACTCATCACAAAAAAGCCTGGAAAGTGGATGCTCTATCCTTCAGCTGGAAAAACCCATCAATCTATGCCTTTCCCCGTCCGCCTCTGGTCTCCAAAGTTCTACTAAAAGTCAAACAGGACAAACCAAAAATTATTTTTATTGCTCCAGACTGGCCTCGCCAACACTGGTACCCACTCCTGCACAGTGTGTCACACCTTCCACCGTGGCACCTGCCTCAGACACCTTACTTACGGTCTCAGCAGAACACCCAAATTCTGCATGCTCAGCTCCAAACTTTGAATCTTGCAGTGTGGCTAATCAGCTAAATTCACCCTTAACATTTCTCAGCAAACCTGTGATGGATGTCATTTTGGAGGCGAGGAGACCTACTACTAGAAAATCTTATGCTGACAAATGGAAGAGATTCTGTGCCTGGAATCAATCGCAAGGGATAAGCACAGCAGTGCCCAACATTCCTCAGAGTTTACAATACTTAACTGAGATGCTTCACAAGGGCCTGTCCTTTTTTCCATAAAAATCCATGCCTCAGCCATTTCAGCTCATTACAACACAGAATCTCCCCTCTTCTCTCATCCTCTGCTAAAGCAGTATTTCAGAGGGGCAAACATTTTAAGACCACCCAGGAGTGCTCCAACCCCTGCCTGGGACCTCAATTTTATATTGGAGAAGCTCACTCTTCCTCCTTTCGTGCCAGCTGCTACTGCAGACTTAAAATTTATCTCCTGGAAAACAGCTTTCCTTTCAGCAGTCACTTCAGCTAGAAGGATTTCCGAATTACAGGCAGTGGAGCCTTTCATCATTTTTCATGCAGACAGGGTATCTCTCAGGACAAATCCATCCTTCATGCCTAAGGTGGTATCCACTGTGGCTCTTAATCAGACCACGGACATTCTAGACGCTGCTACCTGGAGCTCAGTTCATACTTTTGCCAACCATTACCATTTACCACTTTTCTCTAAATCCAGAGCTGGCTTTGCCACTGCTGTCCTGCAGGACCTAATAGCTGGTCCTAATGCTGTATAATTCCCTCCACCCAGCCATAGTTTTGGGAATCTACCCAAATGTAATGACTGCAACAGTGAAACATGAAGAACATAGTACAGTTGTGTACACTTACCATAAATGTAGATGTTCGAGTGTATTCACTGTTGCAGTCCTGGTTACCCTCCCTCCAGCCCCCTATTTTTCTCTGGCTGTAATTCTACTTTCTTTCACTATGCTTAAAAGCCCTTTTGGTGTATTTGCTTTTGGTTGGAGGTATTTTTTTGTGTTTTTAATTTTATTTGCTCCCCATTTGGGGGGCACCTGACATCTGGGGCAAGAAAAACTAATGTAATGGCGTCGGCTGCATGTTTTATACCCCTGACAACCTGACATCATGGAAGAAGGGATAGCAACCGACGCAGGACCCATGACTTTGCTAATCAGGCCAACTGAGGGCAACCTGCCAGCAGATTACCCAAATGTAGTGACTGCATCAGTGAATACACTCGACCATCTACATTTATGATAAGTGTACACAACTGTACTGTCTAAATGCAGCCAGAGTCGGCAATGTCAGTGAAAAGCTTTTCTGCCAGAAGGGTAGAAATATTTGAATTGTTTTATACCTTCCTGATGCTGTACTAAGCCTTAGCAAATGTCTGTGTATTGTGGCAATGTTCTTTGTGTGTATTGTGATGCATCTGTGCCAAATCCTGGCTCATTTGCTAGTGAGGGGGTAGTTTGAAAACCACAGTGTGATGTCATTCTGTAGCCAGCACCGAAATTGTATTTAAATACTAGTGAGAGGTGTGACAGATGCACTCTATTATTGAAACTGACACAAGGCACTCATCCACTTCATCTTGCCTTAATTTAGCTAGTAAGTAGGGAACAATAATTCTTCAGTGAGCTAGGAAAATATAGTGAGATTTCTAAAATATTGTTTTTTTCTGTATCTGAGTTTTTCCATCTGTGGTATTTTTTTATATTGCCTGTGAGTGAAACTCGGGTGCTTATTGTAAATAGATATTCAGTATTGTCATGTTTTCTTTATTTATTATTAAATGTATCTATACCTTTCATTGTGTCTGGTCTTTTATTTAGCCTTTGAGAGTAATTGCATTTATTTAGTTACACTGTGGCTCCACGTTCCTGAATGTCTTGCTGCTTGGCTTGGAAACGCTACCATTTGTGTGAGTATTAACTTTGCTAAGAGAAATTGTGTACTCTGGTAAGAGCTTTAAAGTAGCTGGATGGTGGCAATGAATGTACCTTATAGTCTGGGTAGAGTTGGGAAAGTGAATAAAGCTGTGCTAGCCTTTCCCCATGTGTGGGTGTGTTTAAAAATCAAATGCCTGTGTGTGAGTGTGTGTGTGTGTGTGTTTGTCAGCTATTTTGAACAGGGACACAGAGCACTGAATCTGAAGTAGGATATTCATTTGTCTGCAACCTGTGGGTTATGGATCCGATATCGGATCCGAACCGGCATGGTTTTCCAGCTATGGATCCAAGCTCTCAGCTCCTCCCCTCACCCATAATGCCCTGCTCTACCCTCATGACCTTAGATCTCGTTTGCCGCGCTGGTGACTGGATTTGGGTTCTTTGCTCTCAGCTAAGTGGTAGTTTATTTACCTGTTAAAACAGAAAGTTTTAAATTTTTTGTGTATTTTTGTATGAAAGTTTAGGTTTCCCTCCTTAATAGTTGTAGTTTGAGTTAAATTAAGTAATTTTTTTTCCCTCCCCTCGCTGTTGCGTAGAGTGTGTGTGTGGGCCTGTGTGTCTTTTTCTTTTAAGTTACTTTAGTAGCTTGTAGATTATGGCTGATCAGCCTAAATCTATCTTTTCCAAATGCTCCGAGTGTGGCCATAAGCTCTCACCGGCTGATGGCCACACTCGGTGTGTTAAGTGTCTCGGGGTTGAACACCTCACATCTGGCTGTTCCATATGTGCAGGGTTCAACCCCAGGGCACTGAGGGAGCGGAGGTCCAAGCTTGTCTTGGCGGGTCTTTACCGCCAGACTCGGCTCCGGCCTCCGCTCCTTCGGGACTACTGTGGCTACAGTTGTTCCCCTGTGGCACCCCTCCTGCTCCTGGGACTCAACCTCCCGCTTCTGGAGAGGAGAGGATGCTGCTAAAAGGACCGGAGGGAGAAGCACCAAGCGGCGGGCCGAGACCTCTGTTTCGGCCCGCCAGCCAAGCGGCTTCTCCCGGCTCCGTTGTCGGTTCGGTCTCCTCCTTCTCGGCTCCGGTCCCCTGTGTGCTTTTCACCGGGTCCTGAGGAGGAGGAGACCCGATCTCCGTCGAGGCTATCGAGGAGGCACTCCAGGCCTACCTCGGTAGCCTTGTCGAGATCTACACATAGCCTTTCTGATGCTGATCTGGACGGATGATGAGAAGGTTCATCCAGGCCCAGATGCAGATGGGAGTGCTCTTGCCTCCCCCTCCGGGGAGCTCAACACCCTTTTAAGCCTATTGCTCCTTCTCCGACCCGCTATCCGGGTTCGGAGCAGCTGGAGCCGAGCAGCCGGGCGGGGTGGGTCGGCGCCGATAGTACTTGGTACCGGATCCGACCCTGCCCTCGAGTCGTCGGACCTGACCTCTCGGAGCCTGGATCCGAGCCGGATCCGGGGATCAGTGCTCCTTCGGCGCCCGTCTGTGTCGGGCGTACTGTCCCTTCGGATCCGAGTGCTTGGCGCCGGCTCCGTCCACTCGGATCCGAGGGGAGCCGATTGTCGGATCCTTTGGTCGAGGTCGGCTCCCCGGCTTTTGATGTAGTGGAGAGGGCTCTGTTGAGGGTCTCCGGACCCCGGCACTTGTTCCGGCTCCGTCCCGCTCCCTCTGCACTGGGCCAGGCTTCCACCATCCGGCCCCTGGGACAGCCCGTTTCTGTGCCCCAAGTTGCTCCTATGGAGCAAATTGCTGCTGCGAGGACTCCTCTGACAGCCCCCAGAGGAGGTCCCTCAAGCATACGCAAAAGGAGGCACATTGACTCCCCGAGTCTCTCACAGAAGACACGGACTTGGAGGAAGGGAAGGCTCCCCACGGTCACCCCGAGGATGTCTCCTTTGGAGACATCATGGAAATACTCCGTATAAGGGGGTGGTCTGCCCCAAGTCTTCCTCGGACGAGTCCGTGTTCTTGGAGGCATTTGAAGCGGGCCCGTCTACCTCTTGGGTGTCCCCCCTGCCGACCCCTGGTGGACCTTATTACCACCAGGGCGTGGAAGGAACCGGACACCGTGGAGCCAATTCCCAAAAGACCGGATAGGATCCTTAGTCCGCCATCCGACCGGACCCATTGGAGTAAGGGGCCTCCGGTAGATGCCATGTTGACGGCGGCCACAAAGAGGAACTGGCTCAGGAGAGTCCCTCAGTCCACCCACCGAGCAAGGAGTCTCGGATGATGGACCGCTTGGGGAAGCGGATGTTCAGTTCGGCGACCTTCTCGGTAAGGGCGCTGAACTATTTGGCACATGTTATTCGGATGCAGCGAGATCTTATTAAGGAATACGCTGCATCCCCCCCTGAGTCCATTTCGGAGGAGGACAGAGTTCTGCACTCCACCCGTATGGCCACTCTTAGGTCAGTTACAAATACTTCTATGCGGCTACTGTCCCATGCAACGGAGGCCGCTAGAGCTGCGGGGACAGGACTGGTCACTAGACGTCAGGCCTGGCTCCGTCACTGCGATTTTTCTGAGCCCTTCAAAGCGTCGTTTGCGAACGCCCCCCTTGATGGTTCTGCTCTGTTTGGCAAGACCGTTCGAGACGTTGACCCAGAGCGAAAAGGACGGGAAGACGCTGTCTGCCGTCGGAATCCGCTTCTCTGCACCCCAGAGGCCCTATTCTAGGAACCAAAAGGGTCAGAAGAAGATGTGGTTCCGAAGTCGCAGCAGTCCCAGCCTGCTCCGGACAACCAGTCCTTCCGTGGCAGAGGAGGACAGGGAGGACGCCGCCCTAGAGGCAGAGGGGCTCCCAGAAACTTCGGGTCCAGGGAACCTTTCTCTGAACGGCCCGCGCAGCAACCCTGAGGGATTGCCCAACTGCTCTACTCTGGAGGCAGTCGGGGGACGTTTTTCGGGGCACCTAGCGGCATGGGAGTCCATAACATCGGACCGCTGGGTTCTCCAAATCATATCCAGGGGATATCGCATTCCTTTCCTTCACCTTCCAAAGTTGAAGTCCCTCCCAGACGTCCCACCCGGTCAACGGGAGACCGCTTTGGCAGAAATTGGCCATCTGCTAAAGAAAAGAGCCATCCAGCCTGTTCCCCCAGACCAGATCGGATCAGGGTTCTACTCCAGATTCTTTTTAGTGCCAAAAAAGACGGGGGAACTAAGACCAATCCTAGACCTCTCTCTCTCTTGAATCTGGCAGTCCCCAAAGAAAAATTCCGAATGGTCACTCTGCAATCTATTCTCCCCCTTCTGGGAGAAAATCACTGGATGTGCTCGATAGATCTCAAGGACGCGTACTACCACATCCTGATGGACAGGCGCTCCAGGAGGTTTCTCCGCTTCGGCTGGGAGCCAGTCACTACCAGTTCGGGTCCTTCCCTTTGGTCTCACCACAGCCCCAGGGTGTTCACCAAAGTATTAGCAGTGGTAGCGGCCCACCTGAGGCTTCAGGGGTGCAGGTCTTTCCCTACCTGGACGACTGGCTTCTTACCACCCCAACAAGGCATCTACTTCTATTGGCGAGACTCCTTTCTCCATCTTGCTCCCTTTCTGGGCATCACAATAAATACAAAAAGTCCAACCTGGCGCCCACACAGCTCTTAGATTTTATAGGGGCCAGGCTAGACACAAGGAGTTTACGAGCCTTCCTCACTGCGGACAGAGTTCTAAATCTGCAGCTCCAGGTGCGGGCCATTCTCCATTCAAGTTCTGTTCCAGCGGAGTTGGTCCTGAGGGCTCTAGGGTCCATGGCATCGGCTATAGCACTTCTTCCTCTTGCCAGGCTCAATATGCATTCTACAGTGGGCCTTCGTAGTACAGTGGTCATACCTTGCTCTCCCATGCATCATCCCATAGCGATCAGCAAGGCTTGCAAGCGGTCCCTCTTGTGGTGGCTCCACTCCCGGATCTCCACAAAGGCCGCCCTTTGTGCTTTCCCCTCGCCACGGTGACCACGGACGCCTCCCGCCTCGGGTGGGGGCACTTTATGGCCGGACCGTCCAAGGCACGTGGAGCGATTCAGAGACCTTACTGCATATCAATGTTCTAGAGATGAGAGCAGTGCTCTTAGCGTTGCTAGCACTTCAGGACTTTCTTCCCTTGGGAACAATTGCGATTCAATCGGACAACATGTCTGTTGTCTGGTACATCAACAAACAAGGGGAACAAGGTCTTACCCTCTTTGTCGAGAGGCCATGAGAGTTTGGGAATGGGCAATCTCCACCAATCGCTTTCTAATAGCAACGCACATTCCGGTCGGTCCAACATCCTAGCGGACAAGCTCAGTCGCACCATTCTGACCCCTTACGAGTGGTCTCTCAATTGTCAAGTAGCGGAACGCATATTCGCACGGTGGGGAACCCCTTCATGCGATCTTTTGCTTCTCCCTCAAACACCAAGTGCGACAGTTTTTGGCTCTAATACCTCCTTCCGGAGGTACCCCAAGAGACGCTCTGGTGCATGCTTGGCCACCCGGTCTTCTGTATGCCTATCCACCCTTGCCTCTGATGCTCCAAGTTCTTCAGAAAGCCTCTCGGGTGGGTTGTAGAATGATTCTCATTGCTCCATTCTGGCCTCGACAGATCTGGTTCCCCTTCCTAAGGTCTCACTCGGTGAATCCTCCTTGGATTCTAGATCCCATCCCGGATCTGATATCCCATCCATCCTGCATTCCTCCTCCGAACCTGGACAACCTGAAGCTGACCGCTTGGCTGCTCCAGTTCCACTCTTGATAAGGACTCGGTATTTCTTCACCTGTAAAGGCTATTTTGGTGGCGGCTCATAAACCATCCACTAGAAAGGTTTACTGAAGCAAATGGAAACGTTTCTCTTTGTGGGCGGAGCGGCAAGGCCTGAATCCCTTCACGGTTCCTCTCCCTTTAGTGCTTGACTTTCTAACCACTCTCTTTAACGATGGTGCCAGCAGTTCCACAGTCAAAGTTCAACTGGCAGCAATTTCTCACTATCACATTGGCCATGACTCTAATCCTCTTATGTCAGCCAAATTGTGTAAAATATTTCTTAAAGGTACTTTTCTTCTCAGGCCCCCTATAAAACAAGCAGTTCCTCCTTGGGACCTTTCTCTGGTCCTACAGGCCTTGACCGCTCCTCCTTTCGAGCCAGCGGCTACGGTGGATCTCAAATTCTTGTCCTACAAGACAGCCTTTTTGGTAGCCATTACATCAGCCAAGAGAGTTTCTGAACTTCAAGCTTTATCAGCTAAACCTCCTTACTTGGTATTTCATCCGGACCGTGTCTCCCTCAGGACCAACCCGTCCTTTCTTCCTAAAATCGCTTCTGAAGCAAACATCAATCAATCCATTAACCTCCCTGTTTTCTTCCCTAAATATGAAAACAAAGGTGAATATAAGCTACATTCACTAGATGTTCACGGGCAACTTAGATTTTATCTGAACAGGACAGCTGGTCATAGGCAATCCGACCAGCTGTTTATTTCCTTTGCAAAATTCAATTTGGGCAAGCCAATCTCTAAAGTTTCTCTGTCCCGCTGGATTTCACAGTGCATTTTATTGGCTTATCAAGCTTCAGGAAGGCCCGCACCGGAGGGTGTTCATGCCCATTCAACCCGGTCAGTATCTACCTCGGCAGCCTTCAAGGCTAGGATTCCTCTAGATGATATTTGTGCAGCAGCCACGTGGGCTTCATCTCATACGTTTATTTCCCACTATAAGTTGGATCTTGCATCTAGGGGTAGAGCATCCTTTGGCTCCGCGGTGCTCCGGAATATCCTTCCATGATGGCCGCCCAAGATTCAGGTAGCTGGGGACTCTGTCCCACAGGTTGCAGACAAATGAATATCCTACTTCAGATTTAGAAGTTATGTACTCAGCATAACGTTCCATCTGAGTAGGTGTATTCATTTGTCTGCAACCATCCCGCCCTCCTATCCCCCTGGCCTATCAGTTTCCTGCATATTCTTTGTTACCCTTTTTAGGGTATTGTTGCTTTGGCAAACTCGATCTGAGGTCATGAGGGTAGAGCAGGGCATTATGGGTGAGGGGAGGAGCTGAGAGCTTGGATCCATAGCTGGAAAACCATGCCGGTTCGGATCCGATATCGGATCCATAACCCACAGGTTGCAGACAAATGAATACACCTACTCAGATGGAACGTTATGGTGAGTACATAACTTCTAATTTCACACAGAGGATGTTGGGGGACTTGGCTTGGAATACCCAGCTGAGGACTCAACCCTGAGGTGGTCATTGTGGAATCTTATTTGGGGCCTGGAGAGGAGGTCCAACCCCAGGACTGGAGTGTGCATTCCCTGTGTGGTTTTAAGGGAAATTGTACTTGTTACAGAGAGATGCATCTGAAAATGTGTGACTATTTTCTTTCTCATTGAACATTCCTCTCCAGTGTCAGTGGTGAAGATTGAGGCTCCTTGATCACTGGCCCAGTAGGGGGATGTCACACACTGGCTGATCTGTGTATTCACCAGAAGGATATATGTCATGCTAGGAAATGGTGCTTGGACGCCAGCCATTAAATGTCAAAAAATGCAGCATCATGTCTTTTGGCAGACCTGGGCATAACCTTTTCCTGTCGCACAGTGAATATCTCACTAAGATTCAGTTTGTTCATTAATGACGTGGGTTACCATGTGACCACTGTTAAGAAATTCTTTTAGATAGCCAGACTGATCACCAGGGTCATATATTTTAGATCCCATGATGTCATCACCCTACTCCAAAATCCTCCCTTATCAGACCAATAATTGAATGTACTTCCCCCTTGGTATGTACTTGGCTAGACATATATATAACACAGCTCGAGAGATTGCAGCATTCCCTTATCAGGAAAAAAAAATCAAGAGAATGTCATATTTGAGTTACTTTGAGAGCCTTAAAGCCCACACTCTCTCTCTCTCCTGTTTCTTACCAACTTGTTATAAAGCATCTCTGCCGTGCCTACAGACCCTTAAAAGACTTTGTCCTATGTAGTCTCCAGTGCATTCAAAAAAAACTAATACCACCATACACACCAGCTCAAGAGACCTAAACTACCATTTAACTATAAGTAGATTTTTTGATGGGATTTGTATCTTTCACAATGATTACCTTTTATATGAAATGAAGTCCTCGTTTGAGGTAAAGCATAAAAACTCCATCACCCTTTTTAAATGTAACATGGAAGACTGTGGGTGGATGCTGGTGAGTACACTTTTGGTCTGGTCTAGTCCCTCTAGAGTTTATGGAAAGGGGTTATAACTAAGTCAGGATCTGGTATTAATTCATGTATTGGTAAATTGGTAGGCCCATTGGCAAGGCTACAAATGGTTCACTGGATCAACAGTCTAGGATGCACATATGAACCTTCAAGGCACTTCAAACAGCCCAGTAATGCCTCCTGCAAGTCCCTTCCTGGTAGACCCCTGGTGTTCCTACACCAGATGGGTCTCCCCCTCAGAAAAGAGGTCCTGCCTCAAGGCAAGGCTTGAAACCTTGCTTGAAAATTGTGTTGGGGCAAACTGCTGGAGAGGCAATCATACATCCAGGTGGGGGATTTTTGTGCAACTCTACCTCCCGCATTCCAAAGTCATTCTCAGATAATGCTGAGTAGCAATGAGAGGCCAAGCTCATTTCCAGCCGTATAGTGGGTGTGTTTTCTTCACTTAATCCACACAACCTCAAAGCCTGGCATCATATTAGTGGACTCCAGCCTCTGCCCAAGCTGACTGGTTAATGCTCAGCGCCATCTGTCCCACTGCAGCGATAGGTACACCCATGCTTCTTGACGCTCTCAGTTGTATGAGCTACTAATTTATCTCTGGGTAGTTGGGCTGTGACTTTATCTCTCTGCCACTGGAATAGCTGACACATGTAAAAGTGTAATACCAATGCATGACATTCTCACAGTGATCACCTAGTTTCCATTTTGCAGAGCTAAGTGACAGGTAGCATGGTAGAGATTTCTTAGTCTGTAGGGGGTGTAAATCTAAAGAAAAACGCAAACCTAAGTAACAGACGTCCACAGTAGAGTAGGATGAACTAATTGGGGAATCCGGCATCACAGAATACTGCCCAAATAGGTAAGCCTGCTTTGTAGTAATGTACACTACTGTCTCGTGGGAGAGACTCTCATTTATCTCACCACTACTCTCTTGTGGGACAGATGCTCATTTATCTCACTAGCTAGCTAAAAGACGCATCACCTTTGAAAAGTGCTATCTGGTAACTGGCAGCTCTGCAAGTCATATATTTTCAGTTACATTCTTGAACGTTTAATGTAACTACAGTTACCCTGCATGGTTACGATTTTAGCTGTTTTGATATGTTTTGTACTCTTGTTTTAAACAGCTTTGTGACTCATTAAAATTTATTTGTAATAGATTTCATTTATTTTTCTGACACTGTTTCTTTTATACTGCTGCTCGCCATTTATTTTAGTGTGTGTGCGTGTGTGTGTCTGAGAGAGAGCATGAGCAGCTACCCCTTAATCATTAAAACATTTTGCAGACTTTCAGAACAAAACCTTTCAAACTCTGAAATCTTGTAGCAGTTTTGATTCCACTTTTCCCATTTTGCGTTATTGTAGCTGCTATTTCTTTGTGGCCCTCTCTTGTCAGCATCTTGACCAACAACTTAGTAGTGTTAAGTATTAACTAGAAAGCTTTCACATGGAGAGAGAGCTCCTGAAGAAGAAAGCCTTCCCATTGAAAATTTGTTTATATTACAGGGGGAAGTCTTTATTGTATTTGCAGTTTATGCAGTCTGTCAGTATCTTAATTATGAAAAGGTGGTGCAGAAATTGCTTTTTAAGTGTGCTAACAGGAGATGTGAAAAATTAGCAGTGTGACAAAAATGTCCAGTATTAATGTTTTTTTTTTTAATGTTTAGGTCGCCTGACATGGTTGGTGTACATTATAGGAGCCGTAATTGGTGGGAGAGTGTCCTTTGCCAGCACAGATGAACAGGATGCTATGGATGGTGAGCTGGTCTGTCGGTAAGTTGATAAAGATTGTCATGATTGAGAGGAAGGCTGATCTGTTGAAGTATTTTAGTGCTGTGGCCTGGGTTATACTGAAGATCTTCTCCTGTCCCCTGAGTCACCGATAAGGTACAGGCCTACAGGTATGATAATTTTGAGATGCACCTTAGGAAATACCTAGAGAGAAGGGCATCTTCGGCATTTGTTTTAGTAGTCAGGCCCATGCTGCTAAAGCCACAATTTTTTTTAACTGTTGTTCATTTGCCGGTATCATAGTTCTTAATGTCAAACCTACAAGCTGAATTTCCTCAGTGATTTGAACATTCTAATGCTGTATATGCATTTTATTTAATTAACCTCATGTCATAGTTTACATAGTTTACATAATGATGTAGGTATATGTACATTACTAGAAATTGTAGAAAAAACAAAGCAGCACCGGGTAAAGAGTCTCTTCACATCAGCAAAAAGTCAATATCCAAGAAACAAAAGAGGCTCACCACGACCACTTAAAACTACTGTTCTTTATTCCACTGCAGTAAAAGTAAGCGCTTTCAATAACTGCTATACAAAATGAGTGACTATATACTCAAATAGACACACCTTAACAATTATTATTATTAAAGACTTAATTGTTAAGGTGTGTCTATTTGAACACTATATATAGTTACTCATTTTGTATAGCTGTTATTGAAGTCTGAAGAAGCGTTCTGGCAATGTGAAAGCGCTTACTTTTACTGCAGTGGAATAAAGAACAGTAGTTTTAAGTGGTCGTGGTGAGCCTCTTTTGTTTCTTGGATATATACATTAATAGAAAAGAAAAAAACAGTGGCATTTTTATAAAGAATATATATGTTTTCATTTTTAGCAATTACTGCTCACTTCAGCATTGCATACATTGCTGCCTTCCATTAAAATTAACTCCTCCTCCTTCTGCATGTGTTGTTCCCACAAGTTCTGTTTATTTCTGTGTATTTTACTCTGTCATCTCTTAAGATCCTATGCCCATTTCTTTTATCTCCTTTACAATATGCACTACTTAATTTAATGATGATGTGAAATTTGATTCTGGGAGTCGTTATTGGGTCTGGCAAAACAAAGGGATATCTCTTTTCCTGAAAAGATTCAAGGTTCTGAGTCTGGGCAGGAGGATGAAAATACAGCTGCAGGGATTTAGTCTCAGATTTCTGATTCAGACTTAAATTCATTTTGTGGGGCTTTCTCTTTCTCCAAGACTGTGTCTAGAATGTGCCAGTGTTTTCAGTGAGAGAACATTGAGGTTTCACAAGTCCCTAAGAAAATAATATGAGGTGCTACAAAAGGAAATTTCCAGAACTTGCACCCAATTTTCAGTTTTGTCTGCTTTGGAGGATGTTTTTTACTGCGTGCAGTTTTTCTGAGAGTCAACCAGCTGCCCCCAAAGTGATAGATAAGATATATGAAGATGTTCTTCGTGTTTCACTTATGTTCTTCGTGTTTCACTGTTGCAGTCATTACATTTAGGTAATCTGCTGGCAGGTTGCCCTCAGTCGACTTGAATTCCAAAGTCTTGGGTCCTGCGTCGGTTGCTGTCTTTTCCATGACGTCAGGTCGTCAGGGGTATAAAACATGCAGCCGACGCCATTTTCTTTGGTCTTTCGTGCTGAGCGGTGCCCGAAGCAGAAGCATTTCGCAAGTGCCGGTCGGCCGACTACTGAAATATTAGAGTTTGAGTTTCAGAACCGAAGTCTTCACTAAAGCTAAGTACCCCGTTGGGGAAACTTTTTTCTTGCTTTTTACCGATGTCAGAAAAAGTTAATAATTGTATTACTTGTGGGAAGAAAATACCTCATAAGGATTTCCATTTATACTGTATTCCTTGCCTAGGCCCTGATCACAACGTGCCTGGCTGTCGGTTTTGTGCTAGATTTAACCAACGCACTATTAAGCATCGGTGTATTTTTGCATCGAAGTATTTTGGAAACAGATTTAACTACCCAGAAATGTCGTCTGATAGCAATCAGACTACCGGAGTACATAAAAAAACGCAAAGAAAAGGACAGAGAAAGGCAGTCAAGATCCAAAACCGACGACGAAGCTTCTACTAAGCCAGTCGCCGGTACTCAGTGAGGTGCTTTCGCAGCCCCTGATACCCGCTACCTTCGAGTCACAGGCCTCTACCGACACCCATGTGGAGTCCGGCATGCCGCAAGATACTCAGAGTATTGGACCGACGGATGTATCCCCCTCGGAAGGGTCCGGAGCCGGTGAGCAAGCACCGGCTTTTGAGGGTGTATTCAGACCTCAACATTTGTATATCAAACCGACGACAGCTGCAAAACCAAAGACAAAAGCAACTTCTAAAACTAAAAAACTGATGCATGAGCCACGTGCACAGGCCTCTATGCCTAAAAAACAAATTATCAAAATGGCTCAAGACCTTATTACCTTGATCGGGGGTACCCATCCCCCTCCAGATAAGAGGCCTAGGCAAGACATTGATTATGAATCTTCAGATGAGGTTTCTATTTCTTCTGATTCCTCTTCTGATCAGGAATTATCTATACCTCCCTATGAGGATTCTGATGCTGAGGAATCTATTCCATCTGCATCTCCACCTGAGGATTATTCATTTGGAGAAACCTTGCATACTTTGAGGGAGCATTTTCACTGGGAGAGTCCAGACTTCTCAGAATCAAAAAAAGAGACACTGGGATTTCCTCCTTCTCCCTCAGCACAGGCTTTTAGCTATTCCCCCTGTTTTAGACATTGTGGATGATGTGTTTTCGGAGTCAAGCTTGACCCCTGACTCCTTACCTCCCAGTAAGGCTGACGGATGTTACAAGGTCCCCTAACTCACATAAATTTTTATTTAGAAACCCTGCTGATGATCCTGAAACTATTTCACAGGGTCCAAAGGGAGTTAAGGCCTCAACAGCAAAAAATCCTACCCCCTCTGACAGAAATTCAAGAGCACTGGACAGATGGGGGAAAAAAGGTTTATACATTTGCAACCTTGGCAATCAGGGCCTTAAACAGTCAATTTCATATGCTTATATGCCAACAATATGTTATGGGATTGCTGAAACAGAAAATTGTTGATTTCAGAATGTGCAGAAAATAAAGAATCGCAGGATTTATTGCATGCAACTGAACAAATCTGAAAACATACTTTGCATTGTGGCTTTGATTCCTTAGAGGCCTCTTGCAGGGCCGCAGTTACTGGATCTGTGATTAGAAGGCATGCCTGGTTAAAGTTACAAAATTTGCCTGATCATGTTAAAGCTAAATTGCTAGATGCACTTTTATAGCATGATTCTCTGTTTGGTATTAAGGCAGAAGAGGTTTTAAAGAAAATGGAAGACAAAGCTAAGTCTATGCAAACTGTTAAAGACTTCTTACAAGTGCAGCCACCAAGATTCAGTAGACACTGGCCTACAAAAAATTGGTCCTTTCCTGTGTCAGACAGAGCTCAAAGGGGCAAATCCAGACGCCCTAAGGGTTCCAGATTCCAGACGCAAGATTCATACAGGTCAAAGCAATGGGGCGCCTCCACCTCCAAATCTGGAGGAGATACAGCGCAAACCTACAGAAAGCAATCCCAATGACTTCCCTCTGCCTGCACCAAGCACTTCTCTTTTTGGCAGCACCCATAGGGGGAAAATTAGCTCTTTTTGCTCAAAATTGGCAGGTAATAACCCAGGACAAGTGGGTACGAAACATCGTATCACAGGGATACAGATTCCATTTCCACACTCTGCCAATGGCAAATGGTTGGCCAGATCTGCCAAAAAATCTACAGGCAGAGGCACAGAAACAGGTTACATCCCTCATGGATATGGGGGCCATTCAGACAGTACCAGAACAGGAAAAAGGACAAGGTTTTTTCTCAAGACTGTTCTTGGTACCCAGAAAGGACAAGGCCGGGTGGCCAATACTGGATTTATCAATTTTGAACACATAACTGGACATTCCAAAATTCAAAATGCTGACTTTGCAGCAGCTTCTGCCCATGCTAGGCAAGAATGCTTGGCTGGTGACTTTAGACCTAAAAGAGGCATACCTGCATGTCCCAATAAGACAATCGTGCAGAAGATACCTCAGATTCAAGGCTGGCTTAATGCATTACCAATTCTCTGCACTGCCCTTTGGCTTATCTACTGCACCCAGGGTCTTTACAAAGTGCCTGGCACCAGTAATTGCATTTTGCAGACGAAGTATACAAATATATCCTTACTTGGACGACTGTCTTATTCAAGCAGAGAACAAGGACACTCTTCGACACCTGGCATTTGTGAAAAGGCTTCTAACTTGCCTAGGGTACACAAACGAAAATAAATCACAACTGGTACCCTCTCAAAAGATAACATTCCTGGGTGCAACCTTGAATATAACTGCCCAGATGGCTTACCTCACGCCAGACAAGAAAAGGCAACTGACTGCTTACTTCAAACTGATGGCAACAAAAACCTAGTCTTCTGCAAGACAAATTCTGCAGGCTCTGGGCTTCATGGCATCCTGCATCCTACTGATTCCATATGCAAGACTGCATATGAGGAAACTTCAGTGGTACCTAAAACGTTTATGGAGTCAACATTCTCACAATCTGGAAACAATGATTCCTCTCATTCCCTGCCTGCAACAGGAGTTTCTATGGTGGGCAAAGGCATGTCACCAAAACATGGGATGGCCATTCACTCTACCCCCTGCCAGCCAAACCATAACAGGCGTATCAGATTATGCCTGGGGGGCCCACATGGCAGGAAGATGCATTCAGGGCATATGGTCACCAAAAGAAATGCATCTACATATCAACCAGAAAGAGATGCTAGCGGTTTAAAATGCCCTAACAGCCTTCAAGAACTTGCTTCATCCAGGACAACTACTGGTAAAGACGGACAACACCACAGTCATGTGGTATATAAACAAGCAAGGGGGCACACATTCATATCCCCTTTGCAGATTAGCCATGGCACTGTGGGACACAAGTTTGACCTTCCAAATACATCTTCAAGCTCAATTCCTGCCGGGAAAACATAACACTCTGGCAGACGGTTTAAGCAGAAACCTTATGGAGCCCCACGAGTGGAAACTAAATCCACAAATCTTCAACATGATAACACAGAAATGGGGGAGCCCAGACATAGATCTATTTGCCTCTCCTCAAAATTATCAGTTGAAAAGATTCTGCACAAACACTTATCACAGACAAGCATGGAAAGTGGACGCCCTATCCTTCAGTTGGAAAAACCTATCAGTTTATGCCTTTCCTCCGCTGCCTCTTCTCCCCAAGATCCTCCTAAAAGTCAGACAAGAGAAACCAAAGATGATACTAATTGCCCCGGACTGGCCATACCAGTACTGGTACCCAATCCTAAGGAACTTGTCTCAATACCCAGCATGGATCTTACCTCAGATACCTCAACTACTGTCCCAGCAAAACAATCAGATCCTGCACAATCAACTACAGACACTGAACCTGGCAGCATGGCTGATCATATAGTTATACAAACAACATCTCTCAGTAAAGCTGTGATGGATGTCATTTTGGAAGTCAGAACGCCTAGTACCAGAAAATCTTATGCTGACAAATGGAAGAGATTCTGTGCTTGGAATCAAGCACAAGGAACTGATACAGCTGAACCAAATATTCCTCAGATATCACAATACTTAACTGAGATGCTTGACAAAGGCCTATCTTTCTCATCAATCAAAATCCATGCCTCTGCCATTTCAGCTCATTACAATACAGAGCCACCAATCTTTTCTCATCCTTTACTAAAACAGTATCTTAGAGGAGCCAAAAATTTAAGGCCTCCTAGAAGATCACCATTACCTGCATGGGACTTCAATTATGTGTTGGAAAAGCTCACCCTGCCTCCATTTGAGCCAGCTGCTACCAGTGATATAAAGTTCTTATCTGCAACCGATGCAGGACCCAAGACTTTGGAATTCAGGCCGACTGAGGGTATCCTGCCAGCAGATTACCCAAATGTAATGACTGCAACAGTGAATACACTCGAACATGTACATTTATGGTAAGTGTACACAACTGTACTTTCTAGAGATGAGAGCAGTGCTTCTGACATTGCATGCACTTCAGGAGACTCTCCCTAGGGATGATTGCAATCCAGTCAAACAACATGTTCGTTTTCTGGTACATAAATAAGCAAGGAGGAACCAAATCATACCCCTTTATCAAGAGGTGCTGTGAGTATGGCAATGGGCAATCTCTTCCCAGTGTTTTCTGGTAGCAATGCATATCCAGGGGAAATCCAGTGTGATAGCCGACAAGCTCAGAGTGGTCTCTGAAACAGAGCATAGCGGACAAGATTTTCCAAACTTTGGGCCAGCCTTTCTGCGACCTATCTGCACCCCCCCCCCAATACCAAATGCAGCAGCTACTTTGCTGTAATCCCCCCAGTGGGGGAGACGCCAAGAGACGCACTCGTCCACGATTGGCCCTCGGGACTACTTTATGCCTTCCCTCCCTTTCCGCTAATTCCCAAAGTCATTCAGAAAGCCAAGGTCTTGGGAAGCAGGCTAATTCTCATTGCTCCATATTGGCCTTGTCAGATTTGGTTCCCCTTCCTCTGGCCTTAACTTCAATGGAAGCCATGGGCTCTGGACTAGTCCCAGACCTTCTGACTCGTATGTCAGGTGCACTTCATCCTTCTCTCCAGACCCTCAATTTGACAGCTTGGGTGCTCCACTTCCAAACATCGTCAGGCTTTAATATTTTACTTCAGCAGTCAAACATATTTTGGTCTCTTCTCATAAGGCTTCCACCAGAAAATTGTATTCCAGCAAATGGAAGTCTCTCTCCTACTGGGCAAGAGCAAGAGACATAGATCCCTTATATGCCTGTATTAGTTCAATTCTAGAATTCCTAGTGGAACTTTTTCAGCAAGGCTTTGCTGCAGCTACAATTAAAGTTCAGTTAGCTGCAATTTCCAAGTATCACATCAGTGAATACACTCCTAATCTCATGTCACACAGGCTGTGTAAAGCATTTTTAAAAGGAACTTGTTTGTTGAGACCTCCCATTAAAGAGCCTCTGTCATCTTGGGACCTAAATTTCATTCTTACGTAACTAACTTTACCCCTTCTGAGCCTGTTTCTTCATGCAGTCTAAAGGTTCTCTCCTGGAAGACCATCTTTTTATTGGCCATTACATCTGCATGAAGAGTCTCTGAGTTGCACGCTCTATTAATTAAGCCACCATACATAACCTTTCATAAGGATAGGGTATCCTTGAGGATTAAGCCATTTTTTGTGCCAAAAGTCTGCTCTCAAACCAATCTGAACCAGTCTATTGAACTTCCAGTTTTCTTTCCTAATCATTCCAAGGCAGAATACAAACTACATCAGTTGGATGTACATAGGCAACTGAAATTGTATTTACATAGAGCCAAAGATTTTAGGAAAACAGACCAGCTATTTATTTTCTTTTCTCAAGCAAAGTGAGGCAAACCAGTCTCAAAAGTTACACTTTCAAATTGGCTTACCAGTTGTATTACCTTTATATACACTTCATACAATAGAAGTTTACCTTTCAAAATCAAAGGCCACTCAACTAGAGCTCTAACAACATCCTCTGCTTACTATGCTAGACTATCTATGGACAGCATTTGTGCAGCTGCTACACAGCAGGCCCCATACGTTTATTACTCATTACAAGGTGGATTTGGCCTCCAGGGACAGCTTCTTTTGGGTCCACAGTGCTCAAAGGTGTACTCCCATGAGCCACCCGGAAAAATGGTACTAGGGACGCTGTCCCATCCAGTAAGAAAGAAGGCGAGAGGGACAACATAATATAAAGAAGTTATATATTTGCCATAATATCAAACTGTTATTTGTGCAAACTGTTACCGCAATTGGGCTGGTCTGTTCAGCGCCGTACTCTGCTACCTGCTTATGCGTTTTCTTGTGGAACTGTTGTGTGCTAAGCTAAATACTGGCTCTGCTTATTTGTTTGCTTGTTTAGATATTAATCTGATTAGTTAATGCCAGGATTGTCTTGTAGCTTTAATACCACTTGTATATTGCTTACAATGTTATCTGCTCTATTTACTTCCTTACTTTATTGATTACATTAATGCCGTATTCGGCCAGTTGCTTTTGACTGGTGCACGTGGAGTTGATGAATGCTGACTTACTTACCCGCAGGAAGTACCATATATACATTCTAGCACATTTGGCATTCATTTTAACTGAAAATGCCTTGTTGACTAGTGTTTTTGACTTTTTGAATGCCGGTATTAATAAGCTACTTAATCTTTAGTCACGTTGGCTTTTTTTTTTCCTTAGTGATATGACTTTGAATTGACACAGGCTTACACGCTACTTAACTATAGTTAATGTGCTGTTTTCTTTTGTATTTCTTAGCGACAGGACGCTAAACTGAAATTTGCATAATTGATATATTTACGTTGCCTTTTTTGTGTTATGACCCTGAATTGATTCAAGCTTAATGCTACTTACATTATAGCTATTGTGCCGTTTTCTTTTTATTTTATTTTCTTAGCGACACAACGCTAATTTGATAAATGCGAATTTAATCACTTCACTTTGCAACATGTGCGGTCATAGCCTTGTATAGGCATAGCTTTATCTTCCCAATTATATATTTAATCCTTATCATCCCTAGCAGATTAAATATTGCAGAAAACTCTCAGAATAAATAAATTTATTGGAAGAGCCTCACTACTCCATATATTCCTAGCATAAGGATTATAAAGTAGCCCCTGGGCTTCCTACAGCGATACTGAGTTTTCCTAGCTATTGACTTCCAAATTATTAAGTACTTGCTGTAAAGATACTAACTGACCATGCTAGAGTGTATATGTGCTTACTATCCTGTACTCCACCACACTCTGCGTGTGAATCCTTTATAGCTTGGACAGTTGTTAAAAGAATTCTAAGTAGCGTTTGATTGCATAATTAGATTCACTACCTATGTTTGCTGCAGTGAACAGAAATTGTGCATGTATTTCCTTCTTGTAAATTCCTAATGCACTACTGCTCTAATTGTCAAAATTAATCTAAGGAATATTTTAAAATGTACTACTGTTACATTGCCTAGTTGATTTGCCTTATCTGACTAGGACCTTTAATGTTGCCTTGGAAGTTTACTCTGTTTTCCTTACTACTTTGTTTTCTCTCTCCCTTTGTGTATCCAGCCAGTCAACCTGCCTGTCCTGAATTTGGGTTTGGGAATCCTGCCCTACCTGACGACCTCAAAACAGTTATTTAAAATTAATTCCTGCTCTCTTCCTAAGTTAAGGAATAGAGGCAAACTTTTTCCTGAACTCATCCCCACAAGGACACAAGAAAGTATGATGTTAAGTTGTCAATCTCGCCTTCATTCTTGCTGGATGGGTTCGGAGCCGAACCTCGGCTCCGACTCGGCCGAATACTAAAGCTCGAGAGCTATTTTTACCGGCTCGAGGCTATCCTATGTCCCATAATGCTAGGCAAAATATACCCAGATCTCGTTTGCCGCTTAGCTACGAGGTTGCATTTTCACCGGCTCCAGGTCATATATTTTTATTGATGACTTTTGAGGTACTTTTTAGTCAGTTTTTTATCCTTTTTTGTTCCTTTAGTATCCGTGTAGTTAGCGACTAGTCCCCCCCCCCCCTTTTAGTTGCTAATTTCCCTTTTTCTCCACCCTTAAGGTGGTTGGGCCTCTGACCCTCCCCTTGTAGTACAGTTTTCCCCTGGTTGTTCTGTGTGTGTGTGTGTGTGTGTGTGTGTGTGTGTGTGTGTGTGTGTGTGTGTGTGTGTGTGTGTGTGGAATTCTGTCCTTCTACTTAGTGGTAGTTCCCTTTTTTATAGTAATTGTTATTATAGTTTAGGGTATTGTGTGCTGTTTTTGTTCAGTATGTCTAAGGATACTAACGTATCGGGTTTCAAGAAGTGTGACTCGTGCTGTCAGAAGATGTCTCTGACAGACGGTCACACTTCTTGTGTGTATTGTTTGGGCCCTCTGCACCTGCAGGACTCTTGTTCCATCTGCCATGCTTTTAGTCCTGGAGTCCTGCAGGAGCGCAGAAACAAACTTGTACTTAGAGGCTTGTTAAAGCCTGAAGATTCCCCGGCTAAGACTATGGCTGGGAAACCTTCAAAGCCCGCCAAATCGTCGGCTCCATGTTCGGAGCCGGCGCTGAGCGGTGCTCTTGCTGCCTCGTCGGTTCCGGCCGGAACCGAGGCATCTAGACCTCAGTCTGCTCCGACTTTAGTGTCGGAGCCGTCCCCGAGCAGAAAGCGCTCTAGGTCTCCGTCTCTCGAGTCGGTTAGATCTGCTCCGAAGTCCCCACTCTTGTCGGAGCGGAGCCACAGATCTCATTCCTCTAGGTCTTCCAGGCTTTCGGACCATGACCACGAGAGGGTAGTCAGCCGGCTTTTAAAGTTGCAGGCACTGGCCCAGTTGCTACATAGCCCATCTCAACAGACAGGGGCTACCCCTACACCCGCTCAAGTTCCTCCTCCGACTACCCTGCTGAGTTCGGAGCCGGAGGTCATCGAGGTGAGTACTGTGGGGGCATCGGAACCGATCCCCCTGTTGTCGGTTCCTTCGTCGGCTCCGATCCCGTCCTTGGCTCCGTCCTTGTAGGGATCCGGGCGCCGAGACTCCCTCGTCGGCTCGAAGGGGGCGAGTGGTATCGAACCCTTGTCCGACCCCGCTCTCCCTCTCGGAGCTTCGGCGCTGGTGAGTTCGGCCCCATCGGCCTCGGAGCCGTCCCTCTCGGTGCCGGGGGGAGTTCTCATCTCCTCAGAGTTGGGTCCTTCTTCCCTGCCTGACAGGGGCGCCTTTGAGGTGATGAGGAGCGTGCTGGCTCCTATACCGGCACCACGGTCGGCTTCCTCAGCCCCTCCCTCCACGGTGCCTGCTTCGGCCTCTGCCTACCCTCCTGACCCCAAGCAAGGAGAACCGACGCTCCAGGCTGCCCCATTGGGCCTTTCTTCCTCTTCCGAGGCCTCCCCTGACCCTGCGGGGAAGCCCCCTCAGAAGAGGACATGTAAGAGGAAACATGTTGACTCTCCTGAGTCAGTGACATCTGACACCGACCTGGATGATTCGGAAGGGTCCCCAAGGTCCCCCTCTGAGGATGTCTCCTTCTCTGACATCTTAGAGATCCTCAAACAGAGGGGGAACTGGTCTGCCCTTAACCCATCCGAGGACGAGTTGGTGTACCTGGATGCCTTCGGTTCTCGCCCTTCCCTTATGGAAGTAGTGGCTCGGAAGGCATGGACGGCTCCGGATACTATGGAACCAACTCCCCGGAGGCCCACAAAATTTATTACTGCTCCCACAGATAAGCAGTTTCTTTCCAAGGGTGTCCCCGTGGATGCCATGGTGGTGGCGGCAGCCACTAAGAAGGAGTTGGCTGACCCTTCAGTACCTGTCCATCCTCCTAATAAGGAATCTAGGACGATGGATAGGTACGGCAAACGGATGTTTTCCTCAGCGACCTTTGCTATGCGGTCGCTGAATTACTTATGCCATTTCACCCGACTTCAGAGGGACATTCTCAAAGAACTGGGTGAAACATTGCAGGACCCAACAGCTGTGGGGTCTCAGGAAAAGATCAACTCCCAGCTTGGGACCCTGAACTCTATCGTCAACTCTTCCATGCGGCTCATCTCTTATGCAGCCGATGGAGCGAGTAGAGCTGCAGGTACGGGTGTTGCTCTAAGGAGACACGTCTGGATGCGGCTCTGCAATTTTGTTGACCCCTTCAAGGCATCATTCACTAACACCCCCTTTGATGGTTCTGCTCTTTTTGGACCTCAAGTGAAGGACATCTTAACCAGGTGCGAACAGGAAGGCAAGACACTCTCTGCCGTGGGAGTCTGTTTTCCCACCCCTTCTAGACCATATCCTAAGGGTCAAAAAGGCGGGGAAATGTGGTTCCGCAAACCTCAGGGAGTTCTGCCAGACGCATGTGGTGAGCTTCCCTCTAGAGGCAGAGGAGGGAACAATAACAGACGCCGCCCTAGGGGCAGGGGGGTCCGCAGAATCAGGGTAGCAGAGAATCTTTCTCTGACAAACCTTTTCAGCACCCCTGAGGAGCTGCCCGACTGTCCACCTTCGGAGGCAGTCAGGGGAAGACTTTTGCTGTACCCAGAAGCCTGGTTCTCCCTTACGCAGGACAGATGGGTATGGTCGATCATATCCGAGGATTACAAAATCCCATTTATCCACAACCCACATCAACCAAAAGGGCCTCTTCCAGACGTTTCACCCGGTCTGAGAGACCAAGCAGCACTGGAAATTTCAAAGCTTCTTTTAAAAAGAGCCATCCAGCCAGTCCCGGCAGACCAACAAGGATCCGGAATCTACTCCAAATTCTTTTTGGTGCCAAAAAAGACAGGGGACTGGAGACCTATTTTGGATCTCAGCAGACTGAACAAATCGGTTCAAAGAACAAAATTCCGGATGGTCACGCTACAGTCCATTCTTCCCTTTCTGGGTCAGGACAATTGGATGTGCTCTATAGACCTTCAGGATGTGTACTACCATATCAAAATGAACAGGCGCTACAGGAGGTTTCGCCACTTCCGGCTGGGAGCCAGTCACTATCAATTCAGAGCCCTGCCCTTTGGCCTCACCACAGCCCCCAGGGTGTTTAGCAAATGCATGGCAGTGGTTGTGGCTCACTTGAGACATCGAGGATTCCAGGTGTTTCCATATTTGGACGACTGGCTCCTTACTGCCACCACCAGGCATCAGCTTCTTCAAGCCAGGGATTACGCTGTACAAACCTGTAAAGCGCTAGGCATCTCTATAAATTTCGAAAAATCTGCCTTGTCGCCTTGTCAGCATATTACCTTCATAGGCGCCGTGTTCAACACGGTAGAGTTGTCAGCAAAACTTCCTATGCAAAGAGTATACGACATTCGCAGTCATGTTCAAGTCCTGCTACAAGAAGACAGGGTCCAAGCCAGGTTTGTACTGAAAACGCTTGGTCTGATGGCTGCAGCAATCACCTTGCTCCCCCTAGCTCGTTTTCATATGCGGATACTACAGTGGATGCTTTTTTCCCAATGGTCTTTTCAGCAGCTTCCTGTCACACAAGATTCTCATCACTCAGTCTTGCAAATGACACCTGTCGTGGTGGATGGACTCACCCAGGTGCTTCAAGGCAGACCAGTTGTTCTCCCCCCACCGGTTGCCACTGTGACAAGGGACACCTCCCTGATAGGGTGGGGGGGCATTTTCAGGGCAGGACAGTCCAGGGCACATGGCAAGCCTTCGAGTGCCACATGCACATCAATGTCCTGGAGATGAGAGCGGTCCTGTTGGCGTTGCAGGCTCTCCAGGACTCTCTTCCCACTGGAACGATTGCAATACAGACAGACAATATGTCTGTAGTATGGTACATCAACAAACAGGGCAGAACCAGGTCCTACCTTCTTTGTCGGGAAGCGCTCAAACTCTGGCAATGGGCGATCTCTTCTCAGCGTTTTCTGGTAGCAAAACACATTCCCGGGAAGTCCAATGTCATAGCAGACAGGCTGAGCAGGGACATTCTCATGCCCTATGAGTGGTCTCTCAACCAACTAGTAGTGGACCAAATCTTCAGAAAGTGGTGTCAGCCTTGCTGCAACCTTTTCACAACCCCTCAAAACAGCAAGTGTTGAGACTTCTTCACCTTCTTCCAGGCCTCTCTCCCAGAGACGCTCTAGTCCACGATTGGCCCAGGGGTCTCCTTTATGCTTTCCCCCCCCTTTCCCTTAATCACTCTGTTAGTCCAGGAAGCAACTGCCTGGAAATCCAGGATGATCCTCATTGCCCCTTACTGGCCCCGACAAGTCTGGTTTCCGTACCTACAACGTCATCAACTGGAGCAGCCCTGTCATCTGGACCCTGTGCCAGACCTTCTGACCCATCAATCGGGCAGGCTGCACCAATCCCTGTCATCTCTCAACCTCACAGCTTGGTTGCTCCACTTCCAACCCTAGCCAGACTTCCCTTAATCTCCCCGTAAGTACATCAGATTATCCTTGCCTCTCACAAGTCTAACACCAGAAGGACGTACGCAAGTAAATGGAAACGTTTCTCTATTTGGGCAGAAAAGAATCAAGTTGATCCCTTTACTGCCCCTGTCCAAACCGTTCCAGATTTTCTAGCGGAACTCTTTCAAAAAGGTTCCTCTTCAGCCACTATCAAAGTCCAGTTGGCGGCTATTGCAAATTTCCATGTTGGCTTGTCAGAATCTAGTATTATGTCTCACAAGCTCTGCAAAGCTTTTCTGAAGGGTACCCTATTACTTAGGCCCCCAGTCAAAGACCCTTCTCCACCGTGGGATCTAAATTTGGTACTATCGTCTTTAATTCTACCTCCTTTTGAGCCTGCTGCCTCCTGCTCGTTAAAACTGCTCTCGTGGAAAACACTTTTCTTGGTAGCTATTACATCAGCCAGAAGGGTTTCGGAATTACAAGCACTTTCTGTCCGCCCCCCCTTATCTTGTTTTTCACAAAGATAGAGTGGCTCTTTGGACAAATCCATCCTTTTTACCTAAGGTACTCTCAGAAAAAAATCTGAATCAGACCATTGATCTCCCAGTTTTCTTTCCAAATTACACTGATAGAGCTGAGAGAAAATTACATTGTTTGGATGTCCATAGGCAACTACGTTTCTGTCTGGATAGAACCAAGCCAATGAGAAAATCAGAGCAACTCTTCTTGTCTTACACCGAAGGGAAGCAGGGCCTTCCAGTTTCTAAAGTGACCTTGTCAAGATGGTTGACCTCTCTTATCTCTTTAACATATCAATTGAGGCATAAGGAGCTCCCTACCAAGCCTAGAGCTCATTCAACTAGAGCATTAGCTTCCTCAGTTGCTTTTCAGGCGAGATTACCTATGGACTCTATTTGTGCTGCGGCCACATGGGCCTCTCCTCATACCTTCATCTCTCATTGCAAACTGGATATTGCCTCCAGAAATAGGGCTGATTTTGGTTCCACTGTACTCAAGAGTCTGTTCCTTTGAGCCACCCGGGACTAAGGTGCTAGGGACGCTGTCCCATCCAGCAAGAATGAAGGCGAGATTGACAACTTAACATTAAGAAGTTATGTACTTACCATAACGTTCCATGTTAGTTGTCTTCTTCTCGCCTTCTTTCTTGCGTCCCACCCTCCATCCCCCTAGCCTGGAAAGGCCTAGAGTATTGGGTGAGTTTTTCCTTGTCACCAGGATCATACCTTCAGCTAGAGCTCTTCTTCCCCTTTGGTAGCCCTGTTGACAAGCAGGCTGTAGGGTTTATAATTCTACATAGCTCTCAGTTTTATCTTTTTCTAGTGGTGGGACATGACTGTCCATAGTGTTAGCTATCAAACGAGATCTGGGTATATTTCGCCTAGCATTATGGGACATAGGATAGCCTCGAGCCAGTAAAAATAGCTCTCGAGCTTTAGTATTCGGCCGAGTCGGAGCCAAGGTTCGGCTCCTAACCCATCCAGCAAGAAAGAAGGCGAGAAGACAACTAACATGGGACGTTATGGTAAGTATCTGTATTTGTCTACACCATCTCCCTCCCTTACTCCTGTTCTCCTATTTCCCTCCAGGAGCTACAGTAGCAGTATAGTTTTTGCCCACTAGATGGCACCCTTCTCCTGATACTATCCTTATACATCTAACCAACTGCTTATTAAAAACCCTCTGTGAACTAGCTTTTTCTTACTTATTCTATTGTAGTCCCACTGTACCCCTTCAAATTCATCACCACATTTTCACTTAGCTACCTTTCCTCCTCATACTTCCACTTAAGTCTAATACCACCTTACTCTCCTCTACCTTCACTTACCCTCAGCAGTGAGCATTTCACTGATTTCTCTTTTTTTCGTCCTTCACCTGGTTTTTCCTGCTCCGTTTACCCTACGGGCTATCTCCGCTCTCCTACCCTACCCCCAAATCTCACCCACCCCAGTGTACCTAGCCTTATACCTCTCTAGCCACTCCCACCTCCCCATTATCCAATCCCATCCCATTAAAGATATCCTATCTTACTACACTCCTCCTACTTTACACTCTTACCTACTTACTCCCCACCCTCTACTACTTGAGCACTATGCCTAATTATCCCATATCAACTAACCTCATACCCCTACTCCTGTTCTTAATTCTGCCTTTCCTTTTACTTCCTTATGTCCTAACTGCCTATGAACATCTTAGCTTCACTAACCTCCAGCTGCACACAAAAGATACTTCCCCATCATTCTCATCAGCTACTGTTAAACACATCAACATTACTTCTGTAACTAACTACCTCCTCCCAAAGTATCATAGAGTCACCCACATTAGCTATAAACACCACCAAATAAAAAGAGCACAAAATATATTGAATCTTTCTCTAATTCACACACCTAGACTACACCTTCACCTCCTCCTTGATGGTGACATTCATCCCAATCCTGGCCCTTCCATTTTTTAAACCAGCTAACCTAGATAAACCATCTCTCTCTTCCTTTCACACCCCTACTAGGCCTCTTAACTCCCTCTTCATATCTCATTTAAACATACGAAGTGTCAGTAACAAAGCGACTCACCTTCATGCCCTATTGGAAATACATGACTTTGACATTCTTTGCCTTTCTGAAACATGGTTAAAACCAATAACCTAAGACTATGAAATCACCCCTCCTGGGTATAGTATCATAAGAATGGATCGTCTTCACAAGAAGGGCGGGGGGGTAGCCACTTGTTACTCACCCACCTCCTGATAGCAATATTGAAATTCGTATCACTAAGCAACAGCTAAACATTAGTAAGTCCATCTACATTATATGCTCATATCTTCCTCCAGGTAATAACATCACCTCCCTTGAGAATATCCTTAGCTGGCTATCTACTAACTATCCACAAGAAGTCATTCTTCTAAGCGACTTTAATATAGACTAGAATACCTGTAGTTCCAGTAATCCATCTAATGACATAAGCCTTTATGGCTTCTCCCAAACTATCACTTCATCTACTCACATCCATAAACCTACTAACAAAGAAACCACCCTAGATTGGATCCTTATAAATACTTTATCCACAACATATATGACAGGCATCCTACCAGCTGACATTAGTGATCACTCTCTAACTTATATAATTCGACATAAGACTAATATTACCAGTCCCTCAACTTTTAGAACTTCTCGTAGCAGTAAACATTTTAACCCAGAACACTTCCAGAATGAACTGAGTGTATGCAACTGGTCACCCTTAAAATACCTCTAACTAGATGAAGCAGTGGTATATTTTAACTCTAAGTTCCTTGAAATCGTGGATTTCCATGCCCCCTTTCGTACTCTTAGGAGCAGTACCAAAACTGCTCCTTGGCTTACAAAGGAAACTAAGCAAAAGATTCTACTAAGAAACAAATTTTGGGCCAAATGACGTAACTCTAAAACCCCATCAGACCATCTAAAATTTAAAGAGCTTAGAAACTCAACTAAAGCATCAGTACTACTGGACAAAAAAAAAACAACTTCTTTCAACTTCAACATTCCATTCAACAAAGTCCACAAAAATTCTGGTCAGGAATCAATAGACTATTACATCCAGGCAACTCTAAAACACCAACCCCATCTGGAATCACTAGCAGTACTCCCAAACAAATTGCTGATTCCTTCAATACCTTCTTCACTGAAGCTACCCAGTCACTTGCCCAACTCTCTACCTCCTGTATCCTTGAATCTTTCCTCATCCTTAAATAACTTACCACCCACTTTCCAACTCCAGGCTGTGCCTACATCCCTTATCTGTACTCTCCTTCAAAAACTTAAACCCTCTACCCCCTCTGCTGACCTCATACCTGCTAAGTATCTTCAAATAGCTAAATTTATTGTTTACCCCATCTCTATCCTAATTAATAGAACCATCATGGAAAGCACCATTCCATCCATCTGGAAAGTCTCGCATATAATTCCCTTACACAAAAGGTGGCAACTCAACAGAACTTCCTATTGTCCAATTGCCCTACTCACTCCCATAGCTAAAATCATGGACAAATGTGTCCATCGCCAACTGCTAGAACACCTCCTCCAAAATAACCTTTTAGCTAGCTCTCAACACGGCTTCCGACCTTTCCGTAGTACCACTACAGCCCTCCAATCATTTTCTGACTACATTAATAACAACCATAAGAATAACACCCTGTACTCTGCTATCTTTATAGATCTTTCAAAAGCATTTGATATGGTTGACCACCACCTACTACTGAATATACTTAAGTCACTTTCACTCGATAGTCAAGCTCTACAGTAGTTCAAGTCCTACTTAGATAACAGGCAACAGGCAGCACTCTAGGACAACACTATCTTCACACCTTCCTGTCTCCCTTGGTATACCCCAAGGTTCTATTCTGGGCCCTCTTCTATTCTCTATCTTCATAAACTATCTATCTGCTAGTATCCCACATGCTGTATCCATTCAATACGCAGATGACTCCACTTTAATCTCCTCAGCTACTGAACTGTCTGAACTGCATTCCCTCACCCAAAATATCTTTGAGCTTGTTGAGGACAAGTTTTTACAGCGTTGCCTCCTCCTTAACCCCAAAAAGACTAAACTACTCCTGTTTACTCCCACACTCAAGTCCACCCCACTTCACTATTAAATCTAAAAATAGTACAGATGTTCATCGTGTTACCCTGCTGCAGTCATCACACTTGGGTTATCCTGCCATCAGGCGGTCCTGCAGTCGGCCCGAATTCCAAAGTCTTGGTCCGGCGTCGGTTGCTGTCACTTCTTCCCTGATGTCAGTGCGCCAGGGGTATATGAGGCATCCAACGCCATTTTCTCCAGTCTTCCTTGCCGCGCAGTGCCTGAAGCAGTTCGCAAGTGCCGGTTGGCTGACACCTGAGATTTTCGATTTGAATTTCAGTCCGAAGTCTTCAATAAAGCTAAGTACCCCGTTGGGGAACATTTTCATGCCTCAGTCCGATGTCAGAAAAAGTTAACAATTGCATTTCTTATGGGAAGCAAATACCTCATAAGGACTTCCATTCCTATTGTATTCCTTGCCTAGGCCCAGACCACGACGTCACAGGTTGTCGGTTTTGCGCTAGGTTTAATAAGTGCACTATTAAACGCTGTTTTGACTTCACACGGCATTACTTTGGTAGGAAATTTAATTATATCATGCCGTTGGAGCAACCGACAACAGCAATTCATAAAAAACGCAAGGATAAGGACAGGCAGCCTAGGAATAAGCCAGACCCCGAGGCCTCAGCTGGGCCTGTCGCCGGTTCTCCGGTTTTCAGTGAGGCGCCTACACAGCCCCTGACAACCGCTGAGCTGGAACCCCAGACAAATGCCGACTCCCAAGCGGAGTCTACTAGGCCGACGCAGCCATCTACCGACACCAGAGCAGAATTAGACACCGGTGCAGAGGAAACACCTTCGGTTGCAGAAGGTGTCTTCAGACCGACTACACTCACCATTAAATCTTATGCTAAGCTTAAAACTCCTTTAAAACCTAAGAAAACTGTTCATCAGTCTACAGGTCAAGGCCTCATGCCTAAGAAACAGATGCTTAAGATGGCTGAAGATTTAATTACCCTTATCAGGGGTTCCCATCCCCCTCCTGATAAAAGACCAAGACAAGAGGAGGATTATGCATCCTCTGACCAGGTTTCTCTCTCCTCAGATTCTTCTGAGGAACAGTATTACACTTTTCCACCTTATGAGGATTCTGATGCTGAAGACTCTATTCCCTCAGCATCTCCTCCTGAAGACTACTCCTTTGGGGAAACATTACATACCATGAGGGAACATTTCCACTGGGAAGGCCAGGATTACTCAGATTCTAAGAAAAGGCTCAGAGAGTTCCTTTTATTACCCCAGCACAGACCTCTTGCTATCCCTCCTGTTTTAGACATTGTGGATGATGTCTGTTTGGAGTCTAGTTTAAATCCAGACTCTCTACCTCCTGCTCCAGCCAAACCAGACAGATACTACAGAGTACCTGACTCACACAGATTCCTTTATAAAAGCCCTGTAGCTGACCCAGAAACCATATCCCAGGGTCCTAAGGGAGCAAAAGCTTCTATGGCTAAAAATCCTGTGCCCTCTGAAAGAGATTCCAGAGCCCTAAGTAAATGGGGAAAGAAAATATACACCTCTGCAAC
Source organism: Protopterus annectens (assembly GCF_019279795.1). Lineage (NCBI taxonomy): Eukaryota > Metazoa > Chordata > Ceratodontiformes > Protopteridae > Protopterus > Protopterus annectens. The sequence continues at coordinate 367,243,418 of NC_056743.1, forward strand.
TCTGGCTATGAGAGCATTAAATTGCCAGTTTCACATGTTGAAATATCAACAATTCCTGATGTCTCAGTTAAAACAAAAAATGAGCACACATTCAGAACAGCCTGAATTCAAGGAAATGCAGGATCTGTTGCATGCAGCTGAACAGGTGGGCAAGCATACTTTACAATGCAAATTGTATTCATTGGAAGCTTCCTGTAGAGCAGCTGTTACTGGCTCTGTCATTCGTAGACATGCTTGGTTAAAAGAGCAAACCCTCCCTGACCATGCTAAAGCAAAATTATTAGATGCACCTTTACAACAGGATGTATTATTTGGTGTCAAAGCAGAAGAGGTTTTAAAGAAAATGGAGGATAAGGCTAAATCTATGCAAACGGTCAAGGATTTCTTGCAGGTACAACCCCCTCGCTTCAGCAGAAATTGGCCAACAAAAAAGTGGTCCTTTCCAGCTTCAGACAGATCACAGAGGGGCAAATACAGACGCCCAAGGGGCAGCGGTCAGTCACAGGGCCCTTACAAACCTCGCCAATGGGGTTCTGCTACCCAGAAAGGAGGAGAAGACAGGCCCCAAGCTAGAAGAAGACGGACACAATGACTCTATCCTCAAACTACCAAGCAAATCTCTCCTGGCAACACCCTTGGGAGGAAAACTAGCATTTTTTGCAGACAATTGGCACATCATCACAAAAGACAAATGGGTTCTAAACATCATCTCTCAAGGATACAGATTCCACTTTCATACCTTACCAAGGATCAAAGGAATGCCAAACCTGCCACCAAATCAATGGGCAGAGGCACAAAAACAAATTACAGCTCTCATGAACATGAGAGCCATTCAGCAGGTACCTACACAGGAGCAAGGACAAGGATTTTACTCAAGACTCTTCCTAGTTCCAAGAAAGGGCAAAGCATGGAGACCCATTCTGGATCTTTCAATTCTGAACACCTATTTGCAAGTACCAAAATTCAAGATGCTAACACTACAGCAGCTTCTTCCCATGCTGGGCAAGAATGCTTGGCTAGTCACTTTGGACCTCAAGGAGGCATACCTGCATGTCCCTACCAGACAAAATTGCAGAAGATACCTCCGCTTCATTGCAGGTTCAATGCATTATCAATTCTCTGCACTGCCCTTTGGCATATCTATTGCACCCAGGGTCTTCACAAAATGCCTGGCACCAGTAATTGCATACTGCAGACAAAGAGGAATTCAAATATACCCATATCTGGACGACTGTCTTATTCAAGCAGAAGGCAAGGACATTATTTTACAGCATCTGGCATTTGTCAAACACCTTCTAAGTTGCCTAGGGTACACAGTAAATGAAAAGAAATCAAAACTAGTGCCCTCACAAAACATAATATTCCTGGGTGCCAGCTTGAATACAATGCCCCAGATGGCTTATCTCACGCCAGACAAACAACGACAGCTGTTTCAATATTTCAAAATAATGGCAACAAAGACCCAACTCCCTGCAAGAAAAATTCTGCAGGCCTTGGGATTCATGACATCTTGCATACTACTACTACCATTTGCAAAACTGCATATAAGGAAATTACAATGGTACCTGAAAAGTGTATGGACTCGGCACAGCCACAGCTTGGAAACAATGATTTCACTCATTCCCTGCCTTCAACAGGACTTTTTATGGTGGGCACAGGCATGTCACCTCAACAAGGGTCAGCATTTCACCTTACCCACAGCCAGGCAAACTATGACAACAGATGCATCGGACTATGCCTGGGGAGCACACATGGCAGGACAGTGCATTCAGGGCAAATGGACTACAGATCAGAGACACCTGCATATCAATCAAAAAGAAATGCTAGCAGTGCAGAATGCCCTAACAGCTTTCAAGGACCTTCTACACCCAGGACAACTACTAATAAGGACGGACAACACCACAGTTATGTGGTACATAAACAAGCAAGGGGGCGCACATTCCTACCCTAAACAAGCAAGGGGGCACACATTCCTACCCTCTATGCAGGCAAGCAATGACCTTGTGGAACACTGCACTGTCTTACCAGGTTCAATTACAAGCACAATTCCTGCCAGGAAAGAAAAACACATTGGCAGACGACCTAAGCAGAAACATCATGGATCCACACGAATGGAAACTAGATCCACAAGTATTTGCAATGATAGCTCAAAAATGAGGACGCCCAGACATAGATCTGTTTGCAAGCCCCCACAACCACCAACTTCAAAAAGTTTGCACAAGGGCCTTCCTTCCACTAGCTTGGAAAGTGGACGTCCTCTCATTAAGTTTGAAAACATTAACAGTGTATGCCTTCCCTCCACTGCCTCTTCTAGCAACGGTACTGCTGAAAGTTAGATTAGAGAGGCCACAAATGATGCTCGTTGCACCAGACTGGCCATGCCAGCATTGGTATCCAATTTTAAGGAACATGGCCCAGGGCCCACCATGGATTTTGCCACAAATTCCTCACCTGCTCACCCAGCGAGACAATCTGATTCTACACAGCCAGCTCAAGACTTTAAACCTGGCTGCATGGCAAATTACCTAAACAACCAGCCAACACCTTTATCCAAAGCTGTTATGGATGTCATTCTGGAGGCCAGGAGGCCCAGCACCAGGAAAACCTATTCAGACAAATGGAAAAGATTTTGCGCCTGGAACCAGGCTAAAGGCCTAAATCCCCTGGAGCCGAACATTCCGCAGATTCTACAATATTTAACTGAGATGTTACGCAAAGGACTTTCCTTTTCATCTATTAAGATCCACGCCTCAGCAATTTCAGCTCATTACAACACGGATCCTCCTTTATTTTCACATCCACTCCTAAGACAGTACCTCAGAGGGGCTAAGAACTTAAGACCGCCAAGGAGAGCTCCAACACCTACTTGGGATCTCAACTTTGTCTTGGAAAAGCTTATACTGCCGCCCTTTGAACCAGCTTTTTCAGCTGATTTAAAATTTCTTTCATGGAAAACTGTCCTACTACTAGCAATAACCTCAGCTAGAAGAGTCTCAGAGCTACAGGCACTAATGGCAGTGGAACCTTTCCTCATTTTTCATCAAGACAGAGTCTCTCTACGAACTAATCCTTCCTTTATGCCAAAGGTGGTATCCAGTGTGGCCCTAAACCAAACCATTCACTTGCCCACCTTCTTCCCAAATCCCCAGAACAAAGGAGAAAGACTCCTGCACTCTTTGGACATTCACAGGCAATTACGTTACTACTTTGTTAAAACTAAGGCTTTCACAAAAAGTGACCAGCTCTTTGTGGCTTATGCTACAGGATCATAAGGAAAACTATCTCAAAACAGACCATTTCCAAATGGATAGGGCATTGCATACGTTTCTGCTACACACATCATGGGAAATCAGTACCTGCTAACATTAGGTCCCACTCCACTAGGGCTACAGCTACATCAGCAGCCTTTCTCAGGGGAGTGCCAACCAAGGATATTCTGGAAGCTGCAACTTGGAGTTCAGTGCACACCTTCACCAAACACTATCACTTACCTCTTTACTCCAAGACTAGAGCTGGTTTTGCCACTGCAGTTTTGCAGGGCCTACTAGCTTCTTCTAACCCTGTTTGACTCCTTAGCTTTGGGATTCAACCCAAGTGTGATGACTGCAGCAGGGTAACATGATGAACATAGTACAGTTTTGTACCTACCATAAATGTAGATGTTCAAGTGTTCACCCTGCTGCAGTCCAGGTTACCCTCCTTCCATCCCCTCTGAACTAGCTGAACTTATCTCTACCACTTTATCCTATACTACCTCTGTGGTGTATTTGCTTGTACCTAAGGGTTTTGTTTCATTTTTATATAGTCATATGTGTGTGTGTATATATATATATATATATATATATATATATATATATATATATATATATATTTTTTTTTTTTTGCCTACCTTTTGGGGGCACCTGACATCTGGGGCAAGAAAAACTGAAGAAAATGGCATCGGATGCCTCTTGTATACCCCTGGCGCACTGACGTCAGGGAAGAAGCGACAGCAACCGACACCGGACCAAGACTTTGGAATTCGGGCCGACTGCCGGACCGCCTGACGGCAGGATAACCCAAGTATGATGACTGCAGCAGGGTGAACACTCGAACATCTGCATTTATGGTAGGTACAACACTGTACTTTATATCCCCTGACACTACCACTAAACTCTTAGGAGTGTCAGTTGACCACAACCTTAACTACAATGCTCGTATTACCACCACAATAAAATCAGTTAACCGAAAACTAGGCTCCCTCTATAGAATTAAACCTTTCCTTACTCCTATAACTAGAACTTCTATTGCCCACACCCACCTCATCTCAACACTCTTTTCTGCCTCCCCTATATACACAAATCTATCAAAAAGTAACCTCAACAAGCTGGCAATCTCTTACAATAATATTGCCAGATTTGCTACTGTCTCCTGTAGCAGATCCCATCACTGCCAAAATCTGAAACTGGGTTGGCTGGAACTGCAGAAACTGCAGAACCAAATTCTGCTTCACCAACTAACTATTACCCATAAAACTCTTTATCATCCAAGTAACACACCATTTCTCACAAGTCTAATCTTCCCATATAAAAATCTTACAAACCTACGCTCTGCAAACAAACTACTCGTCACTACTCAAAAACCTAACAATAAATCAGGAGAATCTCTTTTCTCTAATACTGCAGGCAAAAGCTGGAACCTACTTCCTGGTGAACTTGCATCTCTTTCTTCAACTTCACTATTTAAAAAGAATCTCAAATCATACCTTACAACCCACTGGCTATGTCCCTGTACTAACCCCGACTAGAGTATCTCTCACTGTCAGTCTAGCCCAACATCATTTTATAACTCTCTTTCTTCAGCTTTAAGGCCATAACCTTCCAAGCTTACTTATTGTACCTATGAACAACAGAATTGGCCATCTTACCATCTTATCATTCAGTTACTACCCTTCAACTAATTCTTCCAATCCCTTTTTTAAGTAGCTTGTTCTCTTGTTCCTGCTTATTACTTTGCTTTGGGTGTCTACCACATACTTCTAAATCCTTTTCTCTCTTCTCATAGTGAAAAAAAAAAAAATAATAAAAAAAAATAAAAAAATAAATGTTACCATGGAACTCCTGATCTGAAGTAGTTAACTTCATTTGGTCTGCAACCTGTGGGATACGGATCCGATCTCAGATCTGAGCCGGCAACTTTACAAAGCTTAGATCCGAGCTCCTAGCTCCTCCCCTTACCCATAATCCCCGGCCAACCCTTATTGACCTCAGATCTAGTTTGCCGCGCTTCTGAACAGCAGCTAGATTGCGAGCTCCTGGTCTTTTGGTCAGATAAGTCCTTGTATCTTAAATTTTTCTCCTTAAACTTGTGTGAGTGTGTTGTGTTGGTTAGGTTCCCTTCTTATAACCTTATTTTATATAACCTCTTTAAATTTTTTTAGTCAAATTTTCCTCCCCATCCCTCGCTGGTCATAGTCTGTGTGTGTGTGTTTGGGGCCTACTGAGTGAGTTTTCTTTAGCTAATATGTCTGAGTGCCCAAAACCAATATTTTCTAAGTGCACCGAGTGTGGCCATAAGCTCTCCCCAGCGGATGGCCACACTCTGTGTGTCCGGTGCCTTGGGGTTGAACACCTCTCCTCTGGGTGTTCTATCTGCGCGGCGTTCAACCCCAGGGCACTGAAGGACCGGAGGTCGAAGCTGATCCTAGCGGGACTCTTGTCCCCGGATTCAGCTTCGGCCTCTGGTGCTTCTGTGGCCTCCTCCCAGGCTTTTGTGGCGGCCACTCCTGCCTCTCTCCCCCCGGCCGGGACTCAATCTCCCGCTTCTGCGCCGGAGGAGAGGGAGGCCAGGAAAGAAAAAAGGAGGGAGAAGCACCACAAGCGGCGGGCCGATGCCTGTGCTTCGGCCCCCCCAGGCTAAGCGGGCTTCTCCCTCCAGGGCTTCTAGTTCTCCTCTTTCTCGGCTCCCATCTCAGTGCTTCTCACCGGGACCCGAGGAGGAGGAGACCCGATCTCCGTCGAGGTCATCGAGGTGGCACGCCCGGCCAGCCTCGGTGGCCTCGTCGAGATCCACCCATAGCCTTTCGGATGCAGATTTGGACCGGATGATGTGAAGGTTCATCCAGGCCCAACTGCAGATGGGAGTGCTCCTACCTCCCCCCCCCCCTCGGGGGGGGGAGCTCAACACCCTTCTTTGCCCCGATAGCTCCTTCTCCGACCCGCTTCCCGGGTTCGGAGCTCTCTGAGCCCGGCAACGTTGGAGCCGGGGGTGGGTCGGCGCCGACAGTATCGGGTACTTCGGCTCCGACTCTTCCTTCGAGTCTGTCGGATCCTTCCTTGTCAGATCCGAGCTCTCGGAACCATGGTCTGAGCTTCGGATCCGAAGGGATCGGTGTGCCTTCGGCTCCGTCCAGGTCGGAGCACACTGGTCCTTCGGATCCGATACTCTCAGTGCCAGTTCCGATCCGTCCATCGGATCCGGGCGAGAGTCTGCTCTCGGATCTGAGAGAGAGCGGCTCTCCCTCTGCCTCCTATGTGGTGGAGAGGGCTCTGTTGAGTGCATCCAGGCCCCCGGTCCTTGCTTCGGCTCCATCCCGCACTCCCTGTCTGTTGGGTCAGGCTTCCATCACCTGGCCACATGGACAGCCTGCTTTGACGTCTCAGGTCGTTCCCCTGGAACAAGATGTGGCTGGTGAGACATCCTCGGACAGCCCCCCCCCGAGGATGTTCCTCACAAGCGAAAGTGCAAGAGGATGCACGTGGACTCCCCAGAGTCCTTGACAGAAGACACGGATTTGGATGAGGGGGAAGGCTCCCCAAGGTCACCCCCCGAGAATCTCTCCTTTGGAGACATCATGGAAATGCTTAGGATTGGGGGGGGTGATCCGCCCCCAAGGCTTCCTCGGACGAATCCGTGTTCCTGGAGGCGTTCGAAGCAGCCCCATCTACATCTTGGGTGTCCCCTCCGGCCGACCCCTTAGTGGACCTCATTACCACTAGGGCGTGGAAGGAGCCAGACACTGTGGAGCCAGTCCCCAAATGTCCAGACAGAATCCTAAGCCCCCCCCACTGAGAAGTCCCATTGGAGCAAGGGACCTCCCGTAGATGCCATGTTGGTGGCGGCAGCAACCAAGAGGGAGTTAGCCCAAGAGAGTCCCTCGGTCCATCCCCCGAGCAAGGAATCTCGCTCGATGGACCGTCTTGGGAAGCGGGTCTTTAGTTCAGCGACCTTCGCTGTAAGGTCCCTGAGCTACATGGCACATGTGATTCGGCTGCAGCGAGACCTTATTAAAGAATACGCTGCATCGCCCCCCCCGAGTCCATGTTGGCAGAGGACAAACAGTTGTACTCCACTCGCATGGCCACTCTTAGGTCTATATCCAGCACCTCTATGCGGCTTGTATCCCACGCTACAGAGGGACCCGCTAGAGCCAGCGGAGCGGGCCTAGTTATGAGGCATCAGGCCTGGCTCCGACATTGTGATTTCGCGGAACCCTTCAAAGCGTCCTTTTGTGAATGCCCCCTTTGATGGTTCTGCCTTATTTGGCAAGACAATTCGCGAGACTTTAGTCCAGAGCGAAAAGGACGGGAAGACGTCTGCCATCGGAGTTTGCTTCTCTGCTCCCCAGAGGTCCTTCTCCAGGAACCAAAAGGGACAGAAGAAGATGTGGTTCCGAAAGTCGCAACAGTCCCAGTCTGCTCCGGACTCCCAGTCCTTCCGCGGCAGAGGAGGACAGGGTGGACACCGCCCTAGAGGCAGAGGGGGCCTGAAAAACTTTGGGTCCAGAGAAACCTTCTCTGATCGGCCCATGCAGCAACCCTGAGGGGTTGCCAGACTGCTCCACTCTGGAGGCAGTCGGGGGGCGCTTCTCGAGGCACCTGGCAGCTTGGGAGTCCATTACAACAGACCGCTGGGTGCTTCGTATCATATCCAGAGGGTACAGAATTCCTCTTTCTTACATTCCCTACACTCCCGAACACCTCCCCGATGTTCCACCCAATCAGAGGGAGGCTGCAGCTGCAGAAGTTCGGCAGCTTTTAGAAAAAGGAGGTGTCCAGCACGTCCCCCCCAGGCCAGTCTGGATCAGGTTACTACTCAAGGTTCTTTTTGGTGCCAAAAAAGACGGGGAACCTAAGGCCCATCCTCGATCTTTCCCTACTATACCTGTCAGTAACCAAAGAAAAGTTCCGGATGGTCACTCTTCAATCTATTCTTCCCCTCTTGCGGGTGAACAACTGGATGTGCTCTATAGACCTCAAGGACGCGTACTACCACATATTGATGGATGTACGATCCAGGAGGTTTCTCCACTTCTGGCTGGGAGCCAGTCATTATCAATTCAGGGTCCTTCCCTTCGGTCTCACCTCAGCCCCCAGGGTGTTCACCAAGGTGTTAGCAGTGATAGCCGCCCACCTGAGACTCCAGGGAATGCAGGTTTTCCGTACTTGGACGACTGGCTCCTCACCGCCCCAACAAGGCATCTACTATGCTTAGCCAGGGACTACTTCCTCAACCTTGCTCCGCAACTAGGGATCACTATAAACTCAGACAAGTCCTCTCTCACCCCGATCAGGTGATAGATTTTATCGGGGCCAGACTGGACACCAACAGGCAACTAGTCTTCTTAACTCCCGACCGGATGCACACTTTGAGGGCACATATGCGGGCCATCTTTCAGTCTTCAAAACCTCCGGCGGGATTGGTTCTGAGGGCCCTGGGGTCCATGGCAGCCGCTATAAACCTTCTTCCCATGTCGCGTCTGAACATGAGGATTTTACATGGACTCTCCAAGTCCAATGGTCCTTTCATCAGTACCCCTTGAGTCACCCCATTTCTCTCAGCAGGGCCTGCAAGAGGGCTCTCGTTTGGTGGCTTCAGTCGCCAGACCTTCATGCGGGATGCCCCTTTGCCACGGCCCCCCTCTCGCCACGGTGACCACGGACGCCCCTCGTCTTGGGTGGGGGGGCATTATTCGAGCAGGACGGTCCAAGGCACGTGGAACGATTCGGAGACCATATTGCACATAAATGTTCTAGAGATGAGGGCAGTGGTGTTGTCGTTGCAAGCACTTCAGAGCCTTCTGCCTGTAGGAAAAATTGCAATCCAGACAGACAGTATGTCTGTGGTATGGTATATCAACAAACAAGGGGGAAACCAGGTCTTACCCACTCTGGCTAGAAGCTATGAGTGTGTGGGAATGGGCGATCTCCACCAACCGCTTTCTCATTGCAACGCACATTCCTGGACAGACCAACATCCTGGCGGACAGACTGATTCGCACCATCCTTTCACCTTATGAGTGGTCCCTCAATCCTCGAGTAGCGAGTCGAATGTTTGCCGTTTGGGGGCAGCCCTGTTGCGATCTTTTCGCATCTCCCTCAAACACGAAATGCAACAATTACTTCGCTCTCATTCCCCCTGCCGGGGAAGCCCCGAGGGACGCCTTGGTGCATGCTTGGCCACCCTGTCTTCTCTATGCCTACCCTCCTCTTCCCCTCAAGCTGAAACTTCTTCTAAAGCCAGTCGGTTGGGGAGCAGGATGATCCTCATTGCCCCATTCTGGCCTCGCCATGCTTGGTTCCCTTACCTCTGGTCTCATCAAGTGAATCCGCCCTGGATTCTAGATCCCCTTCCGGATCTAATCTCCCACCCCCTGGGGCTCCCACTTCCCGGCCTGGCCAGCCTCAAGCTTACGGCTTGGCTGCTCCAGCTCCACTTGTAGCTAGGACTCCCGGTATCTCTTCTCCAGTTAAAACTATCCTAGTAGCAGCGCACAAGCTCTCTACTAGGCAGGGCTATGGTAGTAAATGGAAGTGTTTCTCTATCTGGGCAGAACGCCATAATTTGGATCCTTTTACCGCCCCCTTGCCTGCGGTGCTGGACTTTCTTTCAGGTCTTTTTAATGGCGGAGCTAGCTGTTCTACGGTTAAGGTTTGTTAGCAGCTATCTCTCATTATCACGTAGGTACTGAAATGGGTCCTTTGATTACTACAAAATTGTGCAAAACGTTCCTAAAGGGCACCTTTCTTCTTAGACCTCCAATAAAGGAAGCGGTACCCTCCATGGGATTTGACCTTGGTGTTACAAGCCCTGACAGCCCCTCCCTTCGAACCGGCGTCTTCAGTAGACCTCAAATATTAGTCTTGGAAAATAGCCTTTCTTGTGGCTGTTACTTCAGCCAGGAGAGTATCTGAATTGCAAGCTCTTTCTGTGAAACCCCCATACTTAGCTTTTCACAGGGATAGAGTTTACCTCAGGACCAATCCCTCCTTCCTCCCGAAGGTAGTTTCTGAATCTAATATTAACCAATCTATCAATTTGCCGGTCTTCTTTCCTAACTACCAGAACAAAGGGGAGTACAGACTACATTCTTTGGACATGCACAGACAACTTAGATTTTACATTCATAGGACATCTGGTCATAGACAATCCGACCAGTTGTTAGTCTCCTTTGCCAAATTTAATCTAGGTAAACCGGTCTCGAAAGTTTCCTTATCGAGATGGATTTCACAGTGCATCATTACAGCGTATCAAAATTCCGGCAGGCCCGCACCTCAAGGAGTTTGTGCCCATTCAACTAGGGCTATGTCTACATCTGCCACCTTTAAATCCAGGGTTTCCTTGGATGATATCTGTTCAGCAGCCACTTGGGCCTCATCTCATACCTTAATCAATCATTATAAATTGGACATTACCTCCAGAGGGAGAACTTCTTTTGGCTCCGCAGTGCTCCGGAATATCCTTTCATGAAGGCCGCCCAAGGTTTAGGTAGCTGGGGACTCTGTCCCACAGGTTGCAGGCCAAATGAAGTTAACTACTTCAGATTAAGAAGTTATGTAATTCAAGCCCTAGCTAGCCAGCTACCTCCTAGCTCCCCTGGTCCTGAAAGTAGCACCCATAGAAACCTACTTGCGTTCAGCTTCCAACCAGTCGCCACTTCACTTATCCGTACCTTGATCAAAAATTTAAAACCCACTACACTTTCTGCTGATCAACTCCCTGCCGAGTACCTACAAAAATCAGCTGATGCTATTGCTTACCCCGTCTCAATACTAATCAATCGAACCATAGTAGAAGCTAAAATTTCCACCATCTGGAAAATATCCTATGTAATGTAATCCCACTTCATAAAGGAGGCAGCTCTACTGAATTCTCCAATTATAGGCCAATAGCTATACTCTCTCCACTTGCAAAGATTATGGAAAAATGTGTTCATAGACCATTCATGCACCACCTAATCCAAAATCGCCTTATGGCAGACACTCGGCGTGGCTTCCGTCCTCATCACAGCACTACTTCAGCCCTCCTAGCCTTTACTAACACCATAAACCATAATCGCAGCAATAATTATATATCCTCAGCCCTCTTTTTGGATCTTTCCAAGGCATTCGATATGGTTGATCACCAACTTTTAATTCACACCCTGCAAACATTCTCTCTAGATACTGGAGGTTTGCCACTGGGCTGCCTTTTAGGACACATCATTGCATCAATCTAAATCAGCTTGGTTGGCTTGAACTACCTAGCCTAATCCAGTATAACCAACTGATTATGGCCTATAAAATCCGGACAATACTCCTGCACTTAAAAATATTATCACCCCGTATAACAATCCTAGACCGCTTCGGTCATCTAACAAACTACTAATTCAGACTAGCAAAATTAATAACACAGCCGGTTATTCTCTCTTTGCAAACTCTGTAAGTAGATCCTGGAACTCTCTTCCAGCTGATATTACCTTACTTTCCACCTTAGGTCAATTTAAAACTAGACTCAAACAACATTTGTCACTTAACTGGCTATGTCAATGTATCAAGCCTGGTTAACTCGAATGTGTAAAAATCTGTTAACCAGTTTACTGTGTAATTTAATTTAATCCTGACTTGTGCTCAGGACTAACTGTAACCTGTGGAACTTGTTTAACTTGCTTACTTATGTAATCTTTGTAAATAGTCTGTTTGTAATATGTAATGCTGGTATTATGTAATGCTGTATCTGCTTACCCTTGGAGCTTTTCTCCCTGGGCCTCCGCTGAAAATGGACATGCATCCAGTCGGACTATCCCGGTCAACAAATGTAAAATAAAAAAATAAAAATAAAATGTACTCACCATAACGTTCCATTTGAGTAGGTAAACTTCATTTGTCTGCAACCGTTCCCCCCCCCTCCGTCCCCCTGACGTTCAGATGTGTTTCATGTCATATAGTGATGTACCATTTCTGATAATGTAGTTAGTTATCCACTATAGTGTTTGCGGGAAAACTTGATCTGAGGTCAGTCAGGGTTGGCAGGGGATTATGGGTAAGGGGAGGAGCTAGGAGCTTGGGTCTAAGCTTTGTAAAGTTGCTGGCTCGGATCCGAGATAGGATCCATATCCCACAGGTTGCAGACAAATGAAGTTTACCTACTCAGATGTTACGTTATGGTGAGTACATAACTTCTTCTTATTGTCTAACAAGTTTTCTGTAATTAGTGTTTATGTTCTGTTTGTGTGTGTCTTCTGTGGGGAGCTTTTCTCCCCGGGCCTCTACTGAAAATAGACATATATCCAGTTAGACTAGCCCGGTGAACAAATGTAAAATAAATAAATATTCCATGTTTGTTGTCCTCTCTCGCCCTTTTCTTACTTCCCTCCCTCCTTCCCCAAGCCAAGGCTCCCAGAAGACTTAGATTTTTCTTTCCTTCTACTGAGTGTATTCCTCTGAAATTGCTTTTCTTCTTATATGTATTTTGTGTGTGTGTGTGTGTGTGTGTGTGTGTGTGTGTGTGTGTGTGTGTGTGTGTGTGTGTATATATATATATATATATATATATATGTATAAAATATGTATTTTTCATGTTACGTAAATAGGAATATACATTCTGTTTATGGCTAGCAGCAAACAAGATCTGGGAGTTTCTCCAATGCATTGTGCGATAGACATTGAGCCACCAGCCAAGTGAGAGACTTCGAACTAGTGTATTGGCCGAGTCGGAGCAGAATATCTGCTCCGAACCCATCCAGTAAGAAAGAAGGGTGAGAGAGGACAACAAGCGTGGAATGTTATGGTAAGTACATAACTTCTTTTTCGCTTCTCTTCCAGTGTCAAGTTTTCAAAACCTCTTTTCCCATCATCCTTTCCCAGATAACAATAAATCTCATTCTCACAAAGACTAAAAAATAATCTAATATAGGATGGCTGCGGAATAAATAGTCGATTTTCTGAACAAGGGCACTTCAGTTACATTATCACCTCCATTAGACATCCGTTTAAGTTGAACATTTGTAATAAACAATCTGAAGTCCTTTAGTATATTAGACAGATCATTCCGTTGGGCTGAAACAAATGACAAACCTTTATTTAACACTTTTAAAAAATGTATTTAAGAATTTGGAAAATTTTTAAGATTAATTCAGAAGCTTATAAAACATTGGGGTTGAGACCACTCTTTATTAATAAAACTGGTGCAAATTTTAAAAGATTTTGGAGGTTAAAACTAGTACAACTGGAGATTTGAGGAAGGGGTACTAGACCTTGTGGGACCTGTAATCAGTGTGCATCTTATTAAAGAAACGGATATAACTCTTGGGAATGGAATGAGGAGTAGGATTATCTTTCATAAGGGGAATTGTGCTCCTACCAAGGTGGTGTATCTGGCCCACTGAGAGAAATGTGGCTGTTTCTATGGGGACAAATCCGAGTGTGCCTTGAGAAATATAATATATGAGCATTTGAATGACATTAAAAATGAAAAACAGAATAATGCTTTGTATAAACACTCCTTAGTCTGTAGTGGTTTTACTAAGTTTGCATTTGGAATTCTAGATGGCATCAGGATTAACTAGAGGGTGGGTGATTGGAAAAATATTTTAAGGAAGAGGGAAACCCAGTGGCAGTTAAGATTGGCCGTTATGTTCCCCTGGGTTTTAATGATGCCATTTCTGTTTTACCTGTATTAGTATGAAAGAGCTAATAGATTATAATAACAAGCATGCATGTATATTTTAATATATTATTTTTATGTACAAGTAATTATTTATTATGCATAAATATGTTTTAACATTCACAAGTGTTTAATTTCATATGTGTATTATTTTTGTCTTCCCTGTTTGGTTTGGCTTTCTCCACCCATAGATGTTGATCGTGTTACACTGCTGCAGTCATTACACTTGGGTTATACTGCCGTCAGGCGGTCCTGTAGTCGGCCAGAGTTCCAAAGTCTTGGCCCGGCGTCGGTTGCTGTCGCTTCTTCCCTGACTTCAGTGCGCCAGGGCTATATAGGATGCATCCGACTCCATTTTCTTCAGTCGTTCTTGCCGCGCGGTGCCCAAAGCAGAAGCAGTTCGCAAGTGCCAGTCGGCCGACTCCTGAGATTTTCAAAGTCGAATTTCACATCCAAAGTCTTCAATAAAGCTAAATACCCCGTTGTGGAAACTTTTTTCTTGCCTCAGACCGATGTCAGAAAAAGTTAATAATTGTATTTCTTGTGGGAAGCAAATACCTCATAAGGACTTCCACTCTTACTGTATTCCATGCCTAGGCCCTGATCACAACATCACAAGTTGTCGGTTTTGTGCTAGATTTGACAAACGCACTATTAAAAGACGTTTTGATTTTGCTTTACACTACTTTGGCCGAAGTTTCAATTATACTATGCCGTCGGATCAACCAACCACAATTCCGAAAAAACGCAAAGACAAGGATAAAGACAGGTATCCGAGATCCAAAACCGACGACGAAACCTCTCCCAGGCAGTTGCTGGTTCTCATTGAGGCGCTTTCGCAGCCCCTGACACCCACTAACTCAGAGCCACAGGCCGCCTCCGACTCCCACATAGAGACAACTAGGCCTCTGGAAACTCAAGGTATTGGGCCTACAGAAACTAATCCCTCAGATGGGTCCGGAGCCGCTGAGCAGGCATAGTCTTCTGAGGGTGTTTTCAGACCTTCACAACTTACCATTAAAGCAACAGCCAAGACAAAGATACCATTAAAGACAAAGAAGCAAGTACAGCATTCTCCTGGACAGTCCTCCATGCCTAAGAAACAGATGCTTAAAATGGCCGTAGACTTCATTACGCTAATCAGCGGTTCCGATGCCCCTCCTGAGAAAAGGCCTAGGCAGGATACTGACTATGATTCCTCTCCAGACCAGGGATACTCTCTACCCCCCTATGATGACCCTGATGCTGAAGAATCTATCCCTTCAGCCTCTCCTCCTGAGGATTATTCTTTTGGGGAAACTTTACATACCATGAGGGAGCATTTCCATTGGGAAAGTCAGGATTATTTAGAATCCAAGAAAAGGCTCAGGGATTTCCTTTTATTGCCTCAGCACAGGCCCCTGGCTATTCCGCCTGTGCTAGATATTGTGGATGATGTTTTCTCTGAATCCAGCTTATCTCCTGATTCTTTGCCCCCTGCACCAGCTAAGCCAGATAGGTATTACAGAGTCCCTGACTCTCACAAGTTTCTTTATAAAAACCTTTCTGCTGATCCAGAAACTATTCCCAGGGTCCAAAAGGGGTTAAGGCTTCCATTGCAAAAAATCCAGTACCCTCTGACAGAGATTCGAGAACTTTGGATAGATGGGGGAAGAAACTTTACACTTCTGCAACTTTAGCAATAAGGGCTTTAAATTGCCAGTTTCACATGCTTAAGTACCAACAATATTTAATGGCTCAGTTAAAACAGATAATGCTTGCAAGCTCATAAGCTTCTGACTGTAAAGAAATGCAGGATTTATTGCATGCAGTTGAACAGGTGGGAAAACATACTCTGCAATGTGGTTTTGATTCTTTAGAGGCCTCTTGTAGAGCCGCAGTTACAGGTTCTGTGATTCGAAGACATACTTGGTTAAAAGAACAGAGTTTACCTGATCATGTTAAGGCAAAATTATTGGATGCTCCTTTACAGCATGATACCTTGTTTGGTGTTAAGGCAGAAGAGGTGTTAAAGAAAATGGAGGATAAAGCTAAATCTATGCAAACAGTCGATGATTTCTTCAAAAAGTACCACAACAGGAACAAGGACAAGGATTTTACTCAAGATTCTTCCTGGTCCCCAGAAAGGACAAGGCCTGGAGGCCCATACTAGACCTTTTAATTCTAAATGCTTACCTGGATATTCCGAAATTCAAAATGACATTACAGCAGCTTCTACCCATGCTGGGCAAGAAGGCTTGGCTTGTTACTCTGGACCTCAGAGGCATACCTGCATGTCCTCTCAGACAAAATTGCAGAAGATACCTCAGATTGAAAGCTGGTACAATGCACTACCAATTCTCTGCACTGCCCTTTGGCTTATCTACTGTGCCAAGTGCCTGGCAACAGTAATTGCATTTCGCAGACAAAAAGGAATTCAAATATATCCATACCTGGACGACTGCCTCATTCAAGCAGAGACAAAGGACATCCTTCTACAGCATCTGGCGTTTGTAAAAAGGTTGCTAATTTCTCTAGGGTACACAGTAAACGAAAAGAAGTCACAACTAGTGCCCTCACAACAGATTATATTCCTGGGTGCCAGCTTAAATACAATGGCCCAGATGGCTTATCTCACGCTAGACAAACAAGTTCAATTAACTCAATATTTTCAATTACTGGCAAAAAAGTCCCATCTCCCTGCAAGAAAAATTCTGCAGGCCCTGGGATTCATGGCATCCTGCATACTACTAATACCATATGCCAGACTGCTTATGAGGAAATTACAATGGTACCTAAAAAGTGTTTGGACTCAACACTCTCACAGTTTAGACGCAGTAATACCAATGTTTCGATGGTGAGCACAGGCATGTCACCTAAACAAGGGTCAGCCTTTTACCCTACCCACAGCCAGGCAGACTCTAACAACAGATGCTTCGGATTATGCCTGGGGAGCACACATGGCAGGAAAATGCATTCAGGGCCAGTGGACCACAGACCAGATGCATCTTCACATCAATCAAAAAGAGATGTTGGCTGTTCAAAATGTCCCAACAGCTTTCAAGGACCTTCTACATCCAGGACAATTATTATTAAAGACAGACAACACCACAGTAATGTGGTCCATAAACAAGCAAGGGGGCACTCATTCTTATCCCCTATGCAGGCAAGCCATGACCCTGTGGAACACAGCTCTAACTTATCAAGCTCTAACTTATCAAGTTAATCTGCAGGCACAATTCCTGCCAGGAAAGAAAAATACTCTGGCAGACTATCTCAGCAGAAATATCATGGACCCTCACGAATGGAAATTGAATCCACAAATCTTCAGCATGGTAACGTAAAAATGGCGATGCCCAGACATAGATCTTTTTGCCTCCTCACTGAATTGACAACTACAAAAATTCTGCACAAGGACTTATCACACGCAAGCATGGAAAGTGGATGCTCTCTCCTTCAGCTGGAAAAGCCTAAAAGTTTATGCCTTCCCACCACTGCTTCTCCTCTCAAAGGTACTCCTAAAAGCCAGACAAGAAAAAACACAGATGATCCTGATTGCTCCAGACTGGCCACGCCAGCACTGGTACCCAATCTTAAAGAACTTAGCTCAAGGCCCACCATGGATTTTGCCTCAAATTCCACACCTTCTTACTCAACAAAACAATCAGATCCTGCACGGTCAGCTCAAAACCCTAAACCTGGCTGCATGGCAGATTCATTAGTCAAACAGGCAACACCTCTCTCTAAAGCTGTTATGGATGTAATTTTGGAGGCCAGGAGGCCAAGCACCGGGAAAGCTTACTCAGAAAAATGGAAGAGATTCTGTGCCTAGAACCAGGCTCAAAGCCTTGACCCTCTTGTCCCAAACATTCCTCAGATTTTACAATAATTAACTGAGATGCTGGACAAAGGCCTATCCTTCTCATCAATTAAGATCCACGCCTCTGCCATTTTAGCACATTACAACATGGATCCTCCTTTATTCTCCCACCCCTTGCTAAAGCAGTACCTCAGAGGGGCTAAAAACATAAGACCGCCCCGGAGAGCACCAACACCAACTTGGGACCTCAATTTCGTTTTGGAAAAACTGACCCTGCCACCTTTTGAGCCATCCAATACAGCCAATCTAAAATTTTTATCATGGACAACAGCTCTGCTCCTGGCAGTAACTTCAGCACGAAGAGTCTCAAAGCTACAGGCATTAATGGTAGTGGAACCTTTTATAATTTTTCATCAGGACAGGGTTTCTTTAAGGACAAACCCTACCTTTATGCCAAAGGTGGTATCTAGTGTAGCTCTTAACCAAACCATCCATTTGCCAACTTTTTATCCAAACCCCCAGAATAAAGGGGAGAAACGTCTGCACTCTTTGGACATACACAGGCAGCTATGTTTCTACTTGGACAAAACAAAAGCTTTCAGGAAACCTGAGCAACTGTTTGTAGCATATGCTGCAGGATCACAGGGCAAGGCTATCTCAAAGTAGACTATATCCAAATGGATAGGACACTGTATTCGTTACTGCTACACACAGCATGGAAAATCAGTCCCTAATAACATCAGGCTACATTCCACCAGGGCAACAGCCACTTCAACAGCCTTTCTCAGAGGAGTACCTACCAAGGAAATTTTGGAGGTTGCAACTTGGAGTTCAGTGCACACCTTTACCAAGCATTACCACTTGCCTCTTTACTCTAAATCTAGAGCAGGATTTGCCACTGCAGTTCTGCAGGGCTCATAGCCAATCCTAACTCTTTATAGACCAGCCACCCAACCTTAGCTTTGGGATTCTACCCAAGTGTAATGACTGCAGCAGTGTAACACGATGAACATAGTACAGTTTTGTACCTACCATAAAAGTAGATGTTCGAGTGTTCACACAACTGCAGTCCAGGTTACCCTCCCTCCATCCCCTCTGAACTAGCTGGACTTATCTATACCTTTCTATCCTATACAACCTTTGAGGTGTATTTGCTTGTAACTGAAGGTATTGTTTTTTTATTTTCTATGTATATTTTTTACTAGCAATATGTATTGCCTACCTACTTGGGGGCACCTGACATCTGGGGCAAGAAAAACTGAAGAAAATGGCGTCGGATGCATCTTATATACCCCTGGCTCACTGACGTCAGGGAAGAAGTGACAGGAACCGACGCCGGACCAAGACTTTGGAAATCTGGCCGACTACGGGACCGCCTGACGGCAGGATAACCCAAGTGTAATGACTGCAGCAGTGTGAACACTCGAACATCTATATTTATGGTAGGTACAAAACTGTACTTTTTGTATATGGGTGGCTGCAAAATGTATGAAGAGAAATTATTGGTTTGTGTTAGACCTATTGTGGTTCTCTCTGTAAAACTTTTTTTTTTTTCTAAGTACTATATATTTTTATATATATTTTTGATGTAAAATAGTTCCAACTATTTTTTTAAACCTGCTGTAGTATGTGTTAATGTTGGAAGAAGCATTTTGCATCTAAAATATAACACTAAGAATGTGCAGGTATTTACATTATATTTTTTGGTTCCTTTGTCCTAAAATATTTAGTTGGTTGTCATTTATTAGAGACTGATTTCTGTAATTGATGACATAGATTTGAGTTTCAGACTTTTATTTCATTGAGAAAATTCATTCTTGCATAAATGCTGTTATTTACGCAACTTTTATAAGAACAGTAATTAAAATCAGTTTCTGATTTTGAGCCTTTGTTCTCCCTTTATTTTATTTATCCATATTTCTTTAATTGAAAGGTTGAGAGGTATATAGACCTCTTTACTGCTGTTGCCAGTAGTCAATCCCTCATATGTAGGCACACATGCACCTCTGCTTCAGAAAAGCGGACACAAATCCTAATGTTGTGATTTTATAACAGGATCGTGTAAAATACATTGTCATTTTGAGCCTTTGTCCCCAGTTTATTTTTGTTCTTATCCAGATATGTTGAGAGGTATGCAGACCTCTGCTGCTGCCAGGGAGTACTTTCACTCTTCAATGTCTCTCTCTCTCTCTCTCACGCACACACATTCTCTTCTCTGTTCATACATGCAAGCACTCATTCCAAGTTATTTTAAGTTTCTTTTTTCTTTTTGACTTTACACTCGCTTAAGAGAAAAAGGGCTGTTTAGCAAGTGTAAAATAATGTCTTGATTGATCTCACTGTTCACATGTGCACACAGTCGTACACACGCGCAGTCTCTCTCACGCACATACGCGCGCAGTCTCTCTCACGCACATGCGCATGCAGTCTCTCACAGACACACGCGCGCGCAGTCTCTCTCACAGACACACGCGCGCGCAGTCTCTCTCACAGACACACGCGCACGCAGTCTCTCACAGACACACGCGCACGCAGTCTCTCACAGACACACGCGCGCGCAGTCTCTCTCACAGACACACGCGCGCGCAGTCTCTCTCAGACACACGCGCGCGCAGTCTCTCTCACAGACACGCGCGCGCAGTCTCTCTCACAGACACGCGCGCGCAGTCTCTCTCACAGACACGCGCGCGCAGTCTCTCACAGACACACGCGCGCGCAGTCTCTCACAGAAACACGCACGCAGTCTCTCACAGACACAGGCGCTCGCAGTCTCTGTGTCACAGGCGCGCACACACACAGTCTCTGTGTCACAGGCGCGCACACACACAGTCTCTGTGTCACAGGCGCGCACACACACAGTCTCTGTGTCACAGGCGCGCACACACACAGTCTCTGTGTCACAGGCGCGCGCACACACAGTCTCTGTGTCACAGGCGCGCGCACACACAGTCTCTGTGTCACAGGCGCGCGCACACACAGTCTCTGTGTCACAGGCGCAGACACACAGTCTCTGTCACAGGCGCGCACACACACAGTCTCTGTCACAGGCGCACACACACACAGTCTCTGTCACAGGCGCACACACAGTCTCTGTGTCACAGGCGCACACACACAGTCTCTGTCACAGGCGCACACACACACAGTCTCTGTCACAGGCGCACACACACACACACAGTCTCTGTGTCACAGGCGCACACACACACACAGTCTCTGTGTCACAGGCGCACACACACACACACAGTCTCTGTGTCACAGGCGCACACACACACACAGTCTCTGTGTCACAGGCGCGCGCACACACACAGTCTCTGTGTCACAGGCGCGCACACACACACAGTCTCTGTGTCACAGGCGCACACACACAGTCTCTGTGTCACAGGCGCACACACACACAGTCTCTGTGTCACAGGCGCACACACACACAGTCTCTGTGTCACAGGCGCACACACACACAGTCTCTGTGTCACAGGCGCACACACACACAGTCTCTGTGTCACAGGCGCACACACACACAGTCTCTGTGTCACAGGCGCACACACACACACAGTCTCTGTGTCACAGGCACACACACACAGTCTCTGTCACAGGCACACAGACACAGTCTCTGTGTCACAGGCACACAGACACAGTCTCTGTGTCACAGACACACACACACAGTCTCTGTCACAGGCACACACACACAGTCTCTGTGTCACAGGCACACACACAGTCTCTTCTGCTTTCATGGACGTATTCACTAACATAAACACACACACTTTTTTCTGTTTTTTTTTATACTTATTAAACAACAAAAGTACTGCTTAGCGAGCGTAAAAATACTTCAAAAGAAGTCTTTCCTAAAGACTAAAGTGCTTGACTGCATTTGGTCTGTTTTTGCTGTCAAAAAATTGGATTTGTGGTTTGGACTTTGGTTTGTGTGGTTCGTGGACCGCTACCTTCACTATCTGTAGTATCTGGAGCATAATGGGAGATCCCTGCATGCAGTTCAGTGTTTTTATTACAGATGCTATGTATATTTGAAGTAAAAAGTAATTTGGCATTATTACTGGTAATCAGAGGGGGTGTGGGTGATAGGGGTGAAGATGGGAGGAGGGCTGGGATAGGGTGTACGTCACCGCAAAGTTTATTTTTTGAAGAATGTTGGAGGGAGTAAAGTGTAGTAGTAAAGGGTAATTGGCAGTTGAGTGTAATTTTGCCACATGTTTATATTCTACCTAAAACTGGTGTGGAGCTTAAGTGAAGTTTGGGTTAAATAATCATTATTTATGGATGGGGACCTTGAATGGAAAATGGAACAAAAACATTTCTAGAGAATTGTGAGAATATTTGCTATGGAAGATGCAAGTTCAGTTGTAGAAACTCAGAATTTAAATATTCTCCACAGTACAATAACTGAGCTAGACTAGTTAGAAATTAGATACACGTGTTCCTGTGAAATAAAATTGAAAGCATTGATACACAACACATAACTGTTTCATGCTCCAGTAAAAGCCAAGATAAAGATGCAGGGTAATCAAGTAAAAACAATAAGACACTGTTTTACTGCTTACTTGTTAGAGAGGGAGTGAGTAATAGAAATGATACCAGAATTGTTTAGGAAAAACAAAATTCTTCAGAAGGATTCGATCAAGTGAATGGGATGAAATGAAAGTGGAGTTTAAAAGCAGAGTAGAATTAAAAAAAAAAGAAAGAAATATGGAAAAGTAGTAATAGGAATTGTTTTGAGGAGATGACCAAAGTTAAGGCGTTACAGACTAAGGGGAATCTTCCAGAACAAGAAGCTGAACTGCTGAATACTATATGGGAAAATAAGAGAGTATTAAGGGAGCAGGTCTTTAATGCCCTCTCAAAGGCAAAAAATGCAGCCTGCATGAGACCCGACCACATCCTTGGCTGCGTCCTATATAAACTAAGGCAAGAGCTCTCAGCACCTTTAAGCACCCTTTTCAACCAAAGCCTGAGCACCGGCTTTGTCCCAGCCAAATGGAGGACAGCCACTGTCATCCCTCTACACAAAAGTGGAGCGCCCACCGATCTAGGCAGCTGTAGGCCCGTCAGCCTAACTAGTCTGATCTGCAAGGCCATGGAACGCATTATCATGGACTTTATAAACAAGGACATTGGCAACCTTCAAACACTTGACCCCACACAGTTTGGTTTTGTCAGAGGGAGATCATGCATGTTAAACTTGGTTGACTTCTTTGGAACAGTCACCAAAGCCATGGACGAGGGGAGATATGGTGCATACCACTTACCCTGACCTAGCCAAAGCCTTCAACACTATTCCCCCATCGAGCATAATAGATAAACTCTCCTAGCTAGGCATCAAACCTATATGTTACCAGATGGGTAGCTAACTGGCTCACTGATAGAACCCACTCAATCAAAATAAGGGAAGCCACATCTAGTAGTAGACCTGTAACGAGTGAGATGCCCCAAGGATCGGTCTTGGGGCCTCTACTGTGTGGGGTATACTTTTCTGAGGTGTAAGCCAAATACAGTGGTCTGTGGCTGACCAAGTTTGTAGATGACTGCAAGCTGGGTGCTGTCTTAAATTCCTCTAGTGATGTGAACATCTTCCAAGAGTGCCTTACCCAAACTAATGACTGGTACTAGAAGCATGGCCTCAAACTGAATGTGAAGAAATGCATCATTATCCCCTTTGCGGAAAATTGTGTCCCCACTAATTATCAGATTAATAACGTACTAAGCACACGATCAGTCGTTAGAGACTTGAGCACTAAGGTTGATAGCAGCCTGAGTTTGACCACCATGTTGCCTCCATTGTACAGAAGGCTTTCTACATGGCCCACCTCATAAGTAAGTGTATTTCATCCAGGAACAAGGAGGTCATAACATTCCTGTGTTCCTCCCTTATCAGACCTATTTTCAAGTACAATGCCTCCTTTGGCATGTACCTTGCCAAGCACTTGCATCAGCTGGAGAGACCACATAGGTTCCTGACCAGGAAAATCCAGGTTCCCAAACACATATCCTGTGCCGATAGGCTAAAAGCCCTGTCCCTCTACTCAGTCTCGTATGGACTGCTCAGAGGTCACCTGTGTCTGGCATATAAGGCCGTGTCAGACCCTGCCTTGATGGAGTTGCTGCATATCCGCAAGTCAAACTCTACTCGCACAACCCGCATGCAAGGCCTCAACTTGGTCTGAGACATTAGTAGAACTTGTTGGCAGGACAGGTTTGTGTCTCAAATACCCTCCCGTCTGTGGAATGGACTCCTCCATGTCAAGCAGAGTGTCTTACTAGCCCTGTTTGAGGAACCTGTATGACTGGATGGGAAACAGAAAATACACCCCTGGGATCCCACCTGTGTCCCTGCTGGACAAGGGGACACAGGTGCTGTCTCTTTGAGAACATGGGTGAAATTCCTGGTTAGGCTTATAAGGGCCTCCTGGCCAGTAGCCTAGTATCGTTCCATGAACCTGTAAGCATGAGTTTGGAAAGGGTCCTGTTAAGCAGATATTTTTTGATAACTCCAGAGCTCAAAAACCTCTTGCACAATGACATGAGTGACAAAGTTGAAAGAGTTGTCGCTAGATATAGAGAGCCTTTAACAAGAAAAATAGCCACAGATTCTATGGATGTGTCAGGGATATGTCAGAAATTTGTTTAAAGTAGATGTATATGAAAACTACACACACACACACACACACACACACACACACCATATTTAGAGGAAGATGAGGCTTAGTAGTTAATAGCTGAGATAGGAAGAGAAGAGGTAAAAATGGTGATGTAAATTAATAAGGAAGTCTCCAGGAACAGATTGCATTCCTATGGAATTTGGGAGGGAAGGAACTGATAAAGATTCCAAAGGTTTTGTTTAGCAGTGTATAAAAAAATTAGGGAATGAACACCAGCATCTGGGAAGAAGGCTGTGGTGGGTGGCAGTATTACTTAAAGAAGTTAAAGACCCTTCAAACCCAGCTTCATCTACACCTATTTCAATTTTAAATCATGATTATAGCTATAGGAATGGCAAAGGTGTTGCCAAAATTGTTAGATATGGATCAGTATGGATTTGTGGAGGGCAGGCAAACATTTGACATCATCAATAGAGCAATGATGATCCAGAAGGAAGCCAAATGTAAGAAAATGCTGCTGCTGATGGTAGAACTTCATGCAGAGAAAACGTGCAATAGTCAGGTGGGACTTGGAGTAGGGCAGTGATATCTGCATTTCCAGATAGACTAATATGGTTAGTTAGGAGGATACCTAGGGAGTCTGAGGCAAGAATTAAGGTATGAGGGGTCCTGTCCAGCAAGCTGTGCTTGAAGCAAAGAGAAAAGGCAGGTGTCTTTCACATTTGCTTGCTTTATATTAAAAGCCATTAACCAAATATAAGGAAGTTTCAAGTTCAAGGATAAAAACAGTACGGTAATCAAGAAAAGTTAGCGTTTTTATTTAAATGATGTTTTGTACTTGATAAATCCAGAAAAGGATATTTTGGTGGTGTGGAATATTCCACGATACTTTCAAGTCTTTAAAGGATATAAAATTAAGGAAGGTAAGACAAAGGTTATATTGGTGAACCGAGTACTCACACTTGAGTTGCTTCAACATTACTCATATTTATGAGGACATAAGATGAAGTATGTACATGTACAGATTAAAAAGAATTCTGTTATGGTAGCAAAGTGTATGTGAGAAGAGGCTAATTAAAAGATGATTTAAAAAAAAATTGAGAAACTCAAAGGTCTTGATTACAGACAAGATATAAACAGTGAAAATATTTTTAGTCTCATTTGTTTTATATACAGATCAGACATATTTTTATCAACCAGAGTAGAAATTGTGGACAAAGGTAGAGAGCTGAAGGAGTTTATTTGGGTGGGCAAAAATAAGAGTTAAGTGGGCTAAGTTAATTCTCCCCTTAGAATGTGGTTTAGGGTTACCCGAAATGTACTTTTCAGCTTTTCAGTTGTGCAATTAAGGCTCATACATAACACAAGCAGGTGGTTATAAATCAGTGCTGAAAGTGATGACGAAAAAGGGAGTTTGGTTGAGAAGTTAGGAGAGAGTAGGATTTCAATGCAGCTCCTTGAAGTGAAAAACAACTGTATAGAATATTATATTTATAAAGTAGCAAATAGTGTTCTTAGAACTTAGCCAACTCCAGAAATGGCGAAAGGAGATTTTAACAATAGGGTTGACTCAAACATGGGAATAGGAAATAGGCAAGTAGGAGCAGGAATTTACAGAAGATGATTAACAAAGGAACCAAGGTATTGGGAGCAAATAACTAGAGTGGGATGAGGCTGTACAGAAATTTGGACTGCATGTTAAAAACTGCCTTTCATACCAGGACATGAGTACTGGCAAAGACAAGGGGGTGCTTAGTAAAAGACCAGCCCTGGTAGGGATTTTAGTTGATTCTAGAACTGAAGTTGCTGTTTAAAAACAAAAAAAAGATCATTAGTGGGGCATATAAAACGTTGCATGACTGTAAAATAGAATCAGAACAGTTTAGAAAAGATTGGCAAGAGAGAGACTGTAAAGGCAGTTTACAAAGAAACTGTAAGGGGGCAGCTGTATGGCTCCCAAGTATGCAACGAAGTCCAGAAGGTTTTGGGGTTTTGCAGGGCAGTGTTTACATAGGTATTTTTATACCCCAAGCAGACTTCAGAGAATTTTTCTTTGGGTAGATAGCAATTGTTTGTGTGATGAGAAAGAGAGAAGTAACTCAGAAAATGTTTTTTTGGGAATATGAGTTGGCAGATTTTAAAAATTCCCAAAGAATGCTTTGTCATAAATGTTGGGCAGCAAATGATTGTAACTAAAGAAATGTTACTTTTGAGCTGGGATACAAGATCTGAATTCCCTAGATATAGTAAAGCTTTACTAAGTTTAATGCTATTGGCTACAAAAAAAGCAATTACTAGACAATAGAAATCAAAATCTAAACAAGCTGTAAACCAAGTATCGAATATTCTAAAGGAGATAAGAGTTGGTGAGATCTTTAACAAAGAGAATGAACATGGAACAGAAGTAAATGTAATTTGTAGAAGTAAGCATACAGAAAAATGTTTGAGAAGGAGTGAAATTTAAAGAAAGGCACAACTTGAGCAGTTTATGTGGAGTGTGTAATGGTTCAAGCACTACACATGTTATGTTTTGTTTAAGTTAATAAAATATTTAAAATTGTTTTTCTTTTCTGTAACTGTATGTGTAGCCATGCTGTTTGTTAATGTGTTAAGTCAATAAAAATTAAAAAAAAAAAAGTTGTAGAAAAATAAAAAAATGGCACCTTCTTTATTAGTCCCCTTTTTATGACCAATGTGTTTACAAAACTCTCTAGACCAGGCAGTTCTTTTGACAGTATTTCCCTTCTCCACAAACCAAGGGATAGAAAGATTTTCATAGCTTAATTATTTTATTTATTTATTTTGTTAACCCAACTGGACTGTTGGCCTATTGTCAGTGGAAACCTGAGGAGAAAAGCTCCACACAAATATATAAAGAAAAAGTTCAAACATTTATGAATAAAGGGCAGTAGAGAATTAAGTACAAATAATGGAAAATAAATCGGCTAAAAGTAAACAATTCAGATTTACAAAATGTCATCCATGTAAGACAAAAAATAGTGAAGAATGCCAAAATTATGTAATTAATAAGTATTTAGAATAAGGGGGAGTTAGGTCTATAAGATTGTAAGTAGGAAAGTAAGCACCAAAACTAGGTAATTAATAAGTATTTAGAATAAGGGGGAGTAAGGTCTATATGATTGTAGGTAGGAAAGTAAAACTAGGTAATTAATAAGTATTTAGAATAAGGGGGAGTAAGGTCTATATGATTGTATGTAGGAAAGTAAGCACCAAAACTAGGTAATTAATAAGTATTTAGAATAAGGGGGAGTAAGGTCTATATGATTGTAGGTAGGAAAGTAAAACTAGGTAATTAATAAGTATTTAGAATAAGGGGGAGTAAGGTCTATATGATTGTATGTAGGAAAGTAAGCACCAAAACTAGGTAATTTAATAAGTATTTAGAATAAGGGGGAGTAAGGTCTCTATGATTGTAGGTAGGAAAGTAAGCACCAAAACTAGGTAATTAATAAGTATTTAGAATAGAGGGGGGGGGTAAGGTCTTTATGATTGTACATAGGAAAGTAAGCACCAAAACTAGGTAATTAATAAGTATTTAGAATAAGGGGGAGTAAGGTCTATATGATTGTAGGTAGGAAAGTAAAACTAGGTAATTAATAAGTATTTAGAATATGGGGGAGTAAGGTCTATATGATTGTAGGTAGGATAGTAAAACTAGGTAATTAATAAGTATTTAGAATAAGGGGGAGTAAGGTCCATATGATTGTAGGTAGGAAAGTAAGCACCAAAACTAGGTAATTAATAAGTATTTAGAATAAGGGGGAGTAAGGTCTATATGATTGTAGGTAGGAAAGTAAGCAACAAAACTAGGTAATTAATAAGTATTTAGAATAAGGGGGAGTTAGGTCTATATGATTGTAGGTAGGAAAGTAAGCACCAAAACTAGGTAAGTAAGGTCTATATGATTGTAGGTAGGACAGTAAAACTAGGTAATTAATAAGTATTTAGAATAAGGGGGAGTAAGGTCTATATGATTGTAGGTAGGAAAGTAAGCACCAAAACTAGGTAATTAATAAGTATTTAGAATAGAGGGGGGGGTAAGGTCTTTATGATTGTACATAGGAACGTAAGCACCAAAACTAGGTAATTAATAAGTATTTAGAATAAGGGGGAGTAAGGTCTATATGATTGTAGGTAGGAAAGTAAAACTAGGTAACTAATAAGTATTTAGAATAAGGGGGAGTAAGGTCTATATGATTGTAGGCAGGAAAGTAAGCACCAAAACTAGGTAATTAATAAGTATTTAGAATAGGGGGGGTAAGGTCTTTATGATTGTACATAGGAAAGTAAGCACCAAAACTAGGTAATTAATAAGTATTTAGAATAAGGGGGGGAATAAGGTCTATATGATTGTAGGTAGGACAGTAAAACTAGGTAATTAATAAGTATTTAGAATAAGGGGGAGTAAGGTCTATATGATTGTAGGTAGGAAAGTAAAACTAAGTAATTAATAAGTATTTAGAATAAGGGGGAGTAAGGTCTGTATGATTGTAGGTAGGAAAGTAAGCACCAAAACTAGGTAATTAAGTATTTAGAATAAGGGGGAGTAAGGTCTATATGATTGTAGGTAGGAAAGTAAGCACCAAAACTAGGTAATTAATAAGTATTTAGAATAAGGGGGAGTAAGGTCTATATGATTGTAGGTAGGAAAGTAAGCACCAAAACTAGGTAAGTAAGTATTTAGAATAAGGGGGAGTAAGGTTTATATGATTGTAGGTAGGAAAGTAAGCACAAAAACTAGGTAATTAATAAGTATTTAGAATAAGGGGGAGTAAGGTCTATATGATTGTAGGTAGGAAAGTAAGCACCAAAACTAGGTAATTAATAAGTATTTAGAATAAGGGGGGAGTAAGGTATATATGATTGTAGGTAGGAAAGTAAGCACCAAAACTAGGTCATTAATAAGTATTTAGAATAAGGGGGAGTAAGGTCTATATGATTGTAGGTAGGACAGTAAAACTAGGTAATTAATAAGTATTTAGAATAAGGGGGAGTAAGGTCTATATGATTGTAGGTAGGAAAGTAAAACTAGGTAATTAATAAGTATTTAGAATAAGGGGGAGTTAGGTCTATATGATTGCAGGTAGGAAAGTAAGCACCAAAACTAGGTAATTAATAAGTATTTAGAATAAGGGGGAGTAAGGTCTATATGATGGTAGGTAGGAAAGTAAGCACCAAAACTAGGTAATTAATAAGTATTTCGAATAAGGGGGAGTAAGGTCTATATGATCGTAGGTAGGTAAGCACCAAAACTAGGTAATTAATAAGTATTTAGAATAAGGGGAAGTAAGGTCTATATGATTGTAGGTAGGAAAGTAAAACTAGGTAATTAATAAGTATTTAGAATAAGGGGGAGTTAGGTCTATATGATTGCAGGTAGGAAAGTAAGCACCAAAATTAGGTAATTAATAAGTATTTAGAATAAGGGGGAGTAAGGTCTATATGATTGTAGGTAGGAAAGTAAGCACCAAAACTAGGTAATTAATAAGTATTTAGAATAGAGGGGGGGGGTAAGGTCTTTATGATTGTACATAGGAAAGTAAGCACCAAAACTAGGTAATTAATAAGTATTTAGAATAAGGGGGAGTAAGGTCTATATGATTGTAGGTAGGACAGTAAAACTAGGTAATTAATAAGTATTTAGAATAAGGGGGAGTAAGGTCTATATGATTGTAGGTAGGAAAGTAAAACTAAGTAAATAATAAGTATTTAGAATAAGGGGGAGTAAGGTCTGTATGATTGTAGGTAGGAAAGTAAGCACCAAAACTAGGTAATTAATAAGTATTTAGAATAAGGGGGAGTAAGGTCTATATGATTGTAGGTAGGACAGTAAAACTAGGTAATTAATAAGTATTTAGAATAAGGGGGAGTTAGGTCTATATGATTGCAGGTAGGAAAGTAAGCACCAAAACTAGGTAATTAATAAGTATTTAGAATAGGGTGGGTAAGGTCTATATGATTGTAGGTAGGAAAGTAAGCACCAAAACTAGGTAATTAATAAGTATTTAGAATAAGGGGAAGTAAGGTCTATATGATTGTAGGTAGGAAAGTAAGCACCAAAACTAGGTAATTAATAAGTATTTAGAATAAGGGGGAGTAAGGTCTATATGATTGTAGGTAGGAAAGTAAGCACCAAAACTAGGTAATTAATAAGTATTTAGAATAGGGGGGGGGTAAGGTCTTTATGATTGTACATAGGAAAGTAAGCACCAAAACTAGGTAATTAATAAGTATTTAGAATAAGGGGGGAGTAAGGTCTATATGATTGTAGGTAGGAAAGTAAGCACCAAAACTAGGTAATTAATAAGTATTTAGAATAGAGGGGGGGGTAAGGTGTTTATGATTGTACATAGGAAAGTAAGCACCAAAACTAGGTAATTAATAAGTATTTAGAATAAGGGGGAGTAAGGTCTATATGATTGTAGGTAGGAAAGTAAGCACCAAAACTAGGTAATTAATAAGTATTTAGAATAGAGGGGTGGGGGGTAAGGTCTTTATGATTGTACATAGGAAAGTAAGCACCAAAACTAGGTAATTAATAAGTATTTAGAATAAGGGGGAGTAAGGTCTATATGATTGTAGGTAGGAAAGTAAAACTAGGTAATTAATAAGTATTTAGAATAAGGGGGAGTAAGGTCTATATGATTGTAGGTAGGAAAGTAAGCACCAAAACTAGGTAATTAATAAGTATTTAGAATAAGGGGGAGTAAGGTCTATATGATCGGAGGTAGGTAAGCACCAAAACTAGGTAATTAATAAGTATTTAGAATAAGGGGGAGTAAGGTCTATATGATTGTAGGTAGGAAAGTAAGCACCAAAACTAGGCAATTAATAAGTATTTAGAATAAGGGGGAGTAAGGTCTATATGATCGTAGGTAGGTAAGCACCAAAACTAGGTAATTAATAAGTATTTAGAATAAGGGGGAGTAAGGTCTATATGATTGTAGGTAGGAAAGTAAAACTAGGTAATTAAGTATTTAGAATAAGGGGGAGTAAGGTCTATATGATTGTAGGTAGGAAAGTAAGCACCAAAACTAGGTAATAAATAAGTATTTAGAATAAGGGGGAGTAAGGTCTATATGATTGTAGGTAGGAAAGTAAAACTAGGTAATTAAGTATTTAGAATAAGGGGGAGTAAGGTCTATATGATTGTAGGTAGGAAAGTAGAGGGGGGGGGTAAGGTCTTTATGATTGTACATAGGAAAGTAAGCACCAAAACTAGGTAATTAATAAGTATTTAGAATAAGGGGGAGTAAGGTCTATATGATTGTAGGTAGGACAGTAAAACTAGGTAATTAATAAGTATTTAGAATAAGGGGGAGTAAGGTCTATATGATTGTAGGTAGGAAAGTAAGCACCAAAACTAGGTAATTAATAAGTATTTAGAATAAGGGGGAGTAAGGTCTCTATGATTGTAGGTAGGAAAGTAAGCACCAAAACTAGGTAATTAATAAGTATTTAGAATAAGGGGGAGTAAGGTCTCTATGATTGTAGGTAGGAAAGTAAGCACCAAAACTAGGTAATTAATAAGTATTTAGAATAAGGGGGAGTAAGGTCTATATGATTGTAGGTAGGAAAGTAAGCACCAAAACTTGGTAATTAATAAGTATTTAGAATAAGGGGGAGTAAGGTCTATATGATCGTAGGTAGGTAAGCACCAAAACTAGGTAATTAATAAGTATTTAGAATAAGGGGGGAGTAAGGTCTCTATGATTGTAGGTAGGAAAGTAAAACTCGGTAATTAATAAGTATTTAGAATAAGGGGGAGTAAGGTCTATATGATTGTAGGTAGGAAAGTAAGCACCAAAACTAGGTAATTAATAAGTATTTAGAATAAGGGGGAGTAAGGTCTATATGATTGTAGGTAGGAAAGTAAGCACCAAAACTAGGTAATTAATAAGTATTTAGAATAAGGGGGGGAGTAAGGTCTCTATGATTGTAGGTAGGAAAGTAAGCACCAAAACTAGGTAATTAATAAGTATTTAGAATAAAGGGGAGTAAGGTTTATATGATTGTAGGTAGGAAAGTAAAACTAGGTAATTAATAAGTATTTAGAATAAGGGGGAGTAAGGTCTATATGATTGTAGGTAGGAAAGTAAGCACCAAAACTAGGTAATAAGTATTTAGAATAAGGGGGAGTAAGGTTTATATGATTGTAGGTAGGTATGTAAGCACCAAAACTAGGTAATTAATAAGTATTTAGAATAAGGGGGAGTAAGGTCTATATGATTGTAGGTAGGAAAGTAAAACTAGGTAATTAATAAGTATTTAGAATAAGGGGGAATAAGGTCTATATGATTGTAGGTAGGAAAGTAAGCACCAAAACTAGGTAATTAATAAGTATTTAGAATAAGGGGGAGTAAGGTTTATATGATTGTAGGTAGGTATGTAAGCACCAAAACTAGGTAATTAATAAGTATTTAGAATAAGGGGGAGTAAGGTCTATACGATTGTAGGTAGGAAAGTAAGCACCAAAACTAGGTAATTAATAAGTATTTAGAATAAGGGGGAGTAAGGTCTATATGATTGTAGGTAGGAAAGTAAAACTAGGTAATTAATAAGTATTTAGAATAAGGGGGAGTAAGGTCTATATGATTGTAGGTAGGAAAGTAAAACTAGGTAATTAATAAGTATTTAGAATAAGGGGGAGTAAGGTCTATATGATTCTAGGTAGAAAAGTAAGCACCAAAACTAGGTAATTAATAAGTATTTAGAATAAGGGGGAGTTAGGTCTATATGATTGTAGGTAGGACAGTAAAACTAGGTAATTAATAAGTATTTAGAATAAGGGGGAGTAAGGTCTATATGATTGTAGGTAGGAAAGTAAAACTAGGTAATTAATAAGTATTTAGAATAAGGGGGAGTAAGGTCTATATGATTCTAGGTAGAAAAGTAAGCAGTTATAGGAAGTGCAGTTAAAGGGAAAGCTAGAGGCTAGAGAAATGCAGCTATGGGATGGTAGAATGGTACAGAGAAGGAGATATGATGAGATTAGTTTCTAGTGCAGCTCAGTGGCCCCAGTGCTGGTATATAAAAGTTATATTAGAGTCAGGGGAGAAGGAAAATTAGGGAAGCCAGAAGTGTGAGAAGTGAGGTAGGATGGTGGCAGGTGCAGGAGGGGAAGTTGGCAAGGTAGCTGAGGTTACTCAGTTTCTGTCTAGACAAAACCAAACTGATGAGAAATTGCAGAATTTTCTGTAGCCTTTGCAAAGAGAAAATATTTGCCTGTCAAAAGACTTTTAAAGTGAATTGACAACTGCATTACTTTTTTGTTGCCTTCACTATGGAAAAAAAATCATTGTAATCACTGCTGCAATATGGGCTGCATCCTGCACAAGGATATGTTAGCCAGATAGCTTCCAAAGATTCAGAGGCTGGGATTCCGAAATCCAAACCATTTGTTATTCAGTTAGAGCTTAACTGCTGCCCAGGAGCTTTGCTCTTGTAGGCTTTTGAAGATCGATGGCCAGAACTATTTCCATTGCTGGGCAGATAAGATCCCTTTAGGTGGGGTGTTCCACCATTTAATTTTGAGAGACAGTGAACTTTTCGGTAACAATATTAGTATTAAACTAGGAAAGTTTTTTTTTTGTTTTGTTTTTTATTATTATTTGACTTTTAGTAACTTCTGTACAGTAACATTACTTTTCACTTTATGAAAGAAAAGTTGCTAAAGCTACACTTTCCTTAAGGAAAAAATGTGTTATTTTACTTAATCAGTTTGGGCAAGAGTTTTAATTTATTTTTAGGTGTGAAAAGTGACTTCTTTATTTTTTTTACACTAATATCCTGATTTATCTATTACTTTGCCAGACTACCCTGGGACTTTAGCATTGTTTTTTGGCTTAAGTGTTCTTCAGTTCTTCCTTCTAGCCATGAAAAGAAGGAAATTAATAAACTACCTTTGCCAACGCAGCAGAATACTGAAGTGCTTAGCCTTAGATGGGTGATTCTGTTGTGGCCATTTATGGTTCCCCAAACTATTCATTTGTATCCTTCCTCTAGTGAAGGCCCTACAGCTGCCATGGACAGGGGATTAGACATGTCCTCTGTAGCTGTTGGAGTGCCCTTAGCGGGCAAGGGATAACCCCTCTTGTCAGTCTTAGGAGAAGGGAATTCCTCTCTGCCTAGCCAGACTGCATTGCATATCCCTAGTGAGTTTTGTTTCTGGCAAAAGTGGGTCTGCCTCTTCAGAAATTCCTGTCAGTAGCGAAACCTTAGACGTAGATGTTCTCCTGTCTTAAGTCACTTTGGATAGGAGTGATTTATTGGGGTTGGCTCAGGATTTAATTCAGGCTATTTTGACCCTTCCAGTTCAGCTGTTTGTTGTAAGAGAACAAGGGATTCTTTTTAGAAAAAAAAAAAAAGAGACTCGAGATTTTGAATGAAAAAATGATTATAAAGGGGCAAATTCTGTTTTTTCTTCTCAGGTTTCTAATTCAGATTCTGAGGAGGTTATGGCTTCTGCCAGTCCCTATTAAGGATTCTTTTTTCTGAAAGTATTTCTAGAATGAGTCTCTCATTGGGAGCATAATGATGTTCCACTGTCCCTAAAGAGCAAAGTCTTCTGAGGAATAAAAATGTAACCTAATTGCTTCTGTGTCTTAAATGGCTACCCAGTATTTGAAATGTGCTTATGATTCTTGTGGTACCATTTCCGGCATGGCAACCACTGGAACTGCTGATGCCATTTCCAGGGTTGCTAGCACTAGACCTGTCATGAGGAGGTTTGCTTGGTTGTATAATTAAAATTTTCCAGAAGATGGCAAAAATGAAATTTTGAATTCTCCCTTAGACAGTAGGTTTTTAGACAATCTGATGCAGAGGTCCTTAAAGTATGACAATGGAGGTAGTTGTTTCCAGGAATTTCTCAGATTTTTCAGCCTTCTTTCTCTGTGTTCATCAAAGGCTTTAATACTATACCCTACATTCTTTTTCAGAAAGTAAAGTAAACAAGCACAGCAATCTGCTGGTATTCAAATGTTTAAAATGTAGTGGCAGGGAAGTTCCACAAAACACCCCAAGAACAAAGGGCAGTCTAATAAGTCTGAATGATCATAAAAATAACCGCAATAAAAAACACTTGGAATAAAAAATGGATCAGCAAACACCTTGGAAACAAAAATTAGTGCTTTTGTTCTTTTTTTGTTGGCCACAATAAAACCGTTACACCCCAACCAAGATTTAAAAAGACGGCTGTAAGGTCACATGATCACCTTACTCCAATGAATCTCTTCAATGTTAATCCATAAACCTATTCAGGTCCTTATAAAACCAAAACTTATACTGTATTTAAAATACAGTACACCAAAATAATTGATGTAATGTTGCCCTATCTTGCCTTCATTCTTTACTGGTTGGGTTTGGAACCAATCCTCGGTTCTAACTCAGCCGTGTACAATAGCTCGATGTCTTCTACTGACTCGTGGCTGTATCCCTATCCCATCATTCCCTAGGAAAGTTTCCCAGATTTTGTTTGCTGCTAAACAAGATCGGGTGCTTCCAGTTTGGCTCTGGCTAAGTTGGAAAATATTACTTACTTATTGATATACTTTGTGTTTCGGCTGTTTAGAAAATTAGTTATTAGAGTTTATAAGTTATTTAGTTTAGTTTAGAGTGTTCGCTCTTGTGCTTTGCTTCTGGAAGTCATTTTTCTTCGCTAGGCCTGTTACCTCCCTGTCCCGGCTTAAATTTATTGTTTATAACCCGTCTTTAGTTGGTGCTTTCTTTACTAGTTTTCATGCTTAATTACTCACTTGTTTAATTTAGTGTGTTGTAAAGAAAACCATTTACTTCTGTCATTTCTTCCTAACTTAAAGCAACAGCTTGTTTGAGTTAGAGGGCTACCTTTGCCCCCCCCCCTCTTTTGACTAGGCAGCTTCATTTTAGTTAGAGCTGCCACCCTTTTCCCCCCTTTTTTTGCTGTAGTTAAGGTTGTTGTTTCTTTAAAAAAAAGCTTGATATATATAGTGCAGTGATAGCATTGCGTTGTTGTTTTGCTATACTGTTAAGTAGTTTGTTGTACTTTTCTTATATTAGTTGTTGACTGCATGCTGATTATGTCTAAAGAACATAAGGAAATCAAACCCTCTTGGTTCAAAAAGTGTGGGAAGTGTAGCCAGAAAATGTCTATCACGGATGGCCACACTATTTATGTATACTGCCTTGGAACAGTGCATTTGCCAGAATCCTGTGCCATTTGTCACTCTTATAATTCTAGAGTGATGCTTGAAAGGAAGAACAAACTTATAGTGAGAAGTTTACTGAAGTCCCCCTTCACTAAAGTGCTTGAAGAAGGTCAGGCACTTCAGAATTGACCAAGTCTCCTTCCTCGAAGTCCGACAAATCTGGAAAGAGGTCCTCTCCTCCTCCTGGCCATTCAGAGCCAGCAAAAAAAATTGACCAAACTAGCATCTCCGGATCTGAAGATTGCTGGGCCCAAAAAATCACTTTTATTGACTCCATCTGTATCGGTGCCAGTGGAGTTTGAATTACGGTGTCAGTTCCTGGAATTGGAACCAGTCCCTCCTACTTTAAGATCACCTCAACTGCAACCAGTCAGATCTCCTGCCCCCTCCTCTCGGTCCTCCAGGAGTCTTAGATGATGACGTGGATCGGGTAGTGCGATCACTTTTAAGGACACTGGCACTAGCCAAATTTCTGTCTGCTCCAACCCAGAGGGATTTGGAACCGACCAAGACTTCCCCTTCCGCATAGATTCCTCCTCTGATCCAACCTTCGACCTCTGAGCCAGAATGTCTGGAAATGATTGTAGTGGAACTGTCGATGCCAAGACCTATTCTGGGATCTTCAGGTCCGACATCTGCTCCGACATCCTCAGTTCCATTTAAACTCGAGGAGTCTAGGAGTTGACACTGTCCGATTGGGTCCGGGGAGGAGAGTCAGATCTGACATTTGTCAGATCCAAACTTGCTTCTCGGGGCTTAGTCGTGGGTTAGCTTGGCTCCTACATTGGCTTTGGAGCCAACCTCCTTGGTTCCGGGATGCCTTCTGGTTTTCGGAGCCAGAGGTGTCATCGGATCATGGGAGGGGGGCTTTCGAGGTGACGAGGAGAGTGCTATCTCCACAGACAGCTCCAATCTCTAGTCCTGACATTCTTCCCCCAAAGGCACCCAATGCCTGTCTCTTGGCACCACACCATCCGCAGAGACATGGAGACCCTAGGCCTCAGGATGCCCCATTGGGTGAACCCCTGTCTTCCGAAACCTCTCCAGAATACCCTTCTGAAGAGGTCCCTCATAAGAGACTTTGCAAGAGGAAGCATTTAGACTCCCCAAAGGAGCCAGTCACTTCTGATACAAGCCTTGATGAGTCAGAAGGGTCCCCATAGTTGCCCTCTGCTGATTTTTCTTTTGCTGACAGCCTTGAAATCCTTAAACATAGCGGCAGCTGGAAGCCCATCAACTCTTCTGTGGAGGAGTCTGTATAGCTGAAGGCTTTTGGGGTTCACCTTTCCGCCACTTGGGTGTCTCTGCCTTTTGATGAGCTCATGGAATTAGTTGAAAGGAGTGGGAGTCTCCAGACTCAGTGGAACCTGTTCCTCGGAGGCCAAACAAGCTTATTACTGCACCATCAGACAGTTTTTTTTTTTTTTTTTAACCAAGGGTGTTCCGATGAATGCTACGGCGGTGGCAGCAGCCGCCAAAAAATAAATTTCCGAGACATCCTTGTCTGTCCATCTGCCGAACAAGGAGTTTCGTATGATGGACAGATATGGGAAGCGCATGTTCTCTTCAGCGACTTTTGCACTGAGATCGCCGAATTATTTAATGCACTTCACTAGGCTACAAAGAGATCTTTTAAAGTAGCTAGGAGATGCTCTCCAAGGTTCAGTAGCTGCAGAGGTGGGTATCAGACAAGGTTTCCTTTCAGCTCTCCACCTTAAACTCTGTGGTTAACTCCTTTATGAGGCTTATGAGGCTTATTTCTTATGCAGCAGATGGAACGAGCAGGGCAGTGGTTTCAGGAATTTCCTGAGGAGACATTCCTGGATGCGGTTGTGTGACTTTGCGGAACCCTTTAAGCATACCTTTGTTAATGCCCCTTTTGATGACTCGTCCCTGTTCAGGCCAAAGGTTAAGGACACACTAAGTGTGAGCAAGAAGGAAAAACTCTCTCTGCCGTATGAGTCCATTTTTCCCTACCTTTTAGACCTTACCCAAAAGGTCAAAAGGGAGGAAGGATGTGGTTCCAAATATCCCAGAGAGCTTTTCAGGGCACACGTGGTGACTCTTCCCCCAGGGGCAGAGGGGGAAGCAGTAATGGGAGATGCCATCCATGCGGCGGGGGGGGGGGGGTCTGCAAAATCAGGGTGACAGGTGCTCATTCAGTGGTAGGCCCTTTCAGCGCTCCTGAAGGGAGGCCTGCCTGCCATCTCTGGAGGCAGTCGGGGGTTGCTTGTCTTTATACCCAGAAGCCTGGCTAGAAATAACAAAAGACAAGTGGGTACTAAGTATTGCATCTAGAGGCTACTCTCTGCCCTTTTCCTTCCCCATCCCAAACACAAAAGACATCCCAGACGTTTCACCCAGTCAGAGGGAACAGACAATTCTAGAAATTCAAAAGTTGCTACACAAAAGAGTCGTCCAAATAGTGCTTGCAGACCAAATAGGATCCGGAATTTACTCAAGGTTCTTTTTAGTGCCAAAGAGAATAAGAGACTGGAGGCCCATTTTGGATCTTAGCAGATTAAAAGAATCAGTAAGAAAAACAAAGTTCCGGATGGTAACACTGTAGTCGTTATTTCCCTTTCTGGGAAAAGACCATTAAATGTGCTCTGCAGACCTTCAGGATGTGTACTACCATGTAAAAGCAGATGGGCCATCCAGGAATCATCTGCGCTTTCTGCTGGGAGCCAGTCATTACCAGTTTTGGGCTCTGCCCATTGGTCTCACTACAGCCCCCACAGTGTTCAAGTGTATAGCAGTGGTTATAGAGTGTTTCTGTATTTAGATGACTGGCTCCTAACCACCACCACCAAGCATCTACTACTAAAAACAAGAGACACCACATTACTTCTCTGCTCTAATCTGTGAATCATGATAAATTACGAAAAATCTTCCTTGTTGACATCTCAGCGTATTGTTTTTATAGGGGCAGATCTAAACACAAAAAAATGATGGCAAAACTTCCTCCAGAAAGAGTTCAAGTACTGCAACATCAGGTCTTAAACCTTCTTTCCAAGAACAGTTCTTAAAGTGTTGGGAACCATGGCAGCAGCAATAAACTTAGTTCCATTAGCATGCCTGCACATAAGAATTCTGCAGTGGTCGTTACAGGAACTACCCATGTTCCACCAAATTCTGATGAGTCCTGCAAGAAATACCTTCGCTGGTGGCTTCACTCCACTCCTGTGACATTAGGTCGACCCTTCGTCCTTCCGCAACCTTTTAGCCACAATAACCACAGATGCTTCCCAGATAGGGTTGGGGAGGGCATTATCTGGGAAGGACAGTCCAAGGCACTTGGCAGGATCACGAGGCCAATTTGCACATCAGTGTCCCAGATATGAGATCGGTACTTTTGGCATTGCAGGCACTTCAGGTCTCTCTTCTGTTGGGAACTATTTGCAATACAGACAGACAGCATGTCAGTTTGGTACATAAACAAGGAGGGACCAGGTCCTACCTCCTTTGTCTAGAGGCCCTGAGAGTATGGCAGTGGGCAGCTTCTTCCCAACTCTTTGATAGCAATGCACATCCTGGGGAAATGTAACGTGAAAGCAGACAAACTCAGCAAAGCGATTCTGATGCCTCACAATTGGTCCCTAAAACAAGAAGTAGCGGAGATGATTTTCCACAAATGGGGCCAACATTGCTGCAACCTTTTTGCCACATCGGTGAATGCTAAATGCAGCAGTTATTTTGCCCTAATTCCCCCTCTGGGGGAGTCATCAAGGAATGCAATTGTATACGATTG
Source organism: Protopterus annectens (assembly GCF_019279795.1). NCBI lineage: Eukaryota > Metazoa > Chordata > Ceratodontiformes > Protopteridae > Protopterus > Protopterus annectens. Next base: position 367,283,684 of record NC_056743.1, read on the forward strand.
GACCTCGGGTCTCCTCTACACCTTCCCTTGATACCCAATGTTCTTCAGAAAGCCAGTTCATTGGGAAGCAATCTGATTCTTGTTGTCCCATACTGGCCTTGTCAAATTTGGTTCCCCTTCCTATGGCCTCATCTCCAGGAGGAACCGTGAGTTCTGGACCCAGTTCCAGACCTTCTGACTCATTTGCCGGAGACGCTCCATCCTTCTCTTCAAACCCTCAAATTAACAGCTTGGCTGCTCCAATTTCAAATATAGCCAGGCTCCCTAACCTTTCTCCATCTGTGAAATATATCTTGATTTCATCTCATAAGGCTTAAATGAGAAAATTATACATGAGGAAAAGGAAAAGATTTTCTTCCTGGGAATGAAGTAATCACATTGATCCCTTTTTTGCTCCTATAGGTTCCATTCTTGAATTTCTAACAAAGCTGTTTAATGAAGATGAAGCTGCAGCTACCATTCGTCTAGTTAGCAGCAATATTTAATTTTCATAAAGCGATTTGGCCCCAAATCTAATGTCTCTGACTATGCAAAGCTTTCCTGAAGGTCACTGTTTTGTTAAGACCCCTTTACCACCATGGGACCTAAACTTTGTTTTATCCTGTTTGATTCTTCCCCCCCTTTGAACTTGCATCATCCTGCGATATAAAGTTCTTGAGTTGGAAAACCAATTATTTTGATTGCCATCACTTCTGCTAGAAGGGTTTCAGAGCTGCTAGCATTATCGATAAAGCCCCCCTACATGCTTTTCCACAAAGACAGAGTATCCCTTCAAACAAACCCATCCTTCCTACCAAAAGTATGCTCAGAGTCTAATTTAAGTTAGTCCATAGAACTACCAGTGTTTTTTCCCCAACTATGGCAACAAGGCAGAATATATGCTCCACCAATTGAATCTACATAGACCATTACGTTTCTACTTACATAGGACAAAGGGCTTCCAAAAATCTCATCATCGATTTGTTTCATTTTCAGAATCTAAGAAAGGTGCTCCTGTATCTAAGGTCAAACTTTCAAAATGGCTATCCGATTGCATTACTTTTACATGACAGATCTAACAACAAAGATCTTCCCTGTAAAGTCAAGGGTCATTCTACGACAGCCATAGAAGCCTCTTCGGCTTTTTGTGATAGACTACCAATTGACATAATTTGTGCTGCTGCAACATGGGCAAGGCCTCATACCTTTATCACTCATTACAAAGTGGATTTGGCCTCCAGGAACAGGGCCTCTTTTGGGTTCACTGATGTTCTTCGTGTTTCACTGTTGCAGTCATTACATTTGGGTAATGTGCTGGCAGGTTGCCCTCAGTCGGCCTGATTAACAAAGTCTTGGGTCCTGCGTCAGTTGCTGTCCCTTCTTTATGATGTCAGGTCGTCAGGGATATAAAACATGCAGCCGACGCCATTACATCAGTCTTTCTTGCCACGTGATGCCTGAAGCAGAAGCAGTTCACAAGTGCCGGTCGGCCGACTTCTGAAATTTTTGTTTTTGAGTTTCAGAACCGAAGTCTTCAACTAAAAGCTAAGTACCCCGTTGGAGAAACCTTTTCTTGCTCCTTACCGATGTCAGTAAAAGTTAATTGCATTACTTGTGGGAAGCAAATACCTCATAAGGATTTTCATTTGTACTGTATTCCTTGCCTAGGCCCTGACCGCAACGTGCCTTGCTATCGGTTTTGTGCTAAATTTAATCAACGCATGATTTAAACGTCAGTATATTTTTGCTTCAAAATGTTTTGGCTCAAGATTTAACTATCCAGAAATGTCATCGGTTAGCATTCAGACTACCGGAATACCTAAAAAATGCAAAGAAAAAGACAGAGACAGACAGTCTAGGTCCAAAACCAACGACGACGCTTCTCCTAAGCCAGTCGCCGGTACTCAGGTGTTTTCGCAGCCCCTGATGCCCGCTACTTCTGATTCGCAGGCCTCTACTGAGATCCATTCAGAGTCCGGTATGCCGCGAGATGCTTCAATTATGGAACCCATGGATGTCTCTACCTTAGATGGGTCCTGAGCCGCTGTGTAGGCACTGGCTTCTGAGGGTGTTTTCAGGCTTACAGATTTGTATATTAGACAGACGCCATCTTCAAAACTAAGGCCAAAATCTAAATTTATGACTAAAAAACGATGCCTGGGCCACATGTGCAGGGCCCTATGCCTAAAAAACAAATGATCAAAATGGCTGAAGATTTAATTACTCTGATCAGGGGTAGCCAACCCCCAGCTTCTAAGAGGCCTAGGCAAGACATTGATTATGAATCTTCTGAACCGGATTCTATTTCTTCTGACTCTTCTAACGAACAGGATTTGTCTGTTCCTACTTATGAGGACTCTGATGCAGAGGATTTCATTCCTTTTGCCTCTCCCACTGAGGATTTTTCTTTTGGGGGAACTTTGCATGCCTTAAGGGAACATTACCACTGGGAAAGTCAGGATTTCTCTGAATCTAAAAAGGGACTTGGGGATTTTATTCTACTTCCTCAGCATAGGCCTTTGGCTATACCTCCTGTTCTAGACATTGTTGGTTTTTTCAGAATCTAGTATGACTCCCGATTCTCTGCCTCCAGCTCCTTGTAAGACAGACAGATACTGCAGGGTTCCTGACTCCAATAAATTCCTTTTCAAAAAACCTGTTGCTGATCCTGAAACCATTTCTCAGGGTCCCAAGGGCATTAAGGCCTCTTCTGCCAAAAATCCTACTCCTGATAGAGATTCCAGGGCGCTGGATAGATGGGTTAAGAAGGTTTACACGTCTGCAGCCATGGCAATCAGGGCTTTAAACTGTGAATTTCATATGCTTAAATATCAACAGCATATCATGGGACTGCTTAAACAGAAAATGATGTTAATCTCTGACTGTGTGGAAAATAAAGAATTGCAGGATTTATTGCATTCAGCTGAACAAGTTGGAAAACATACTTTGCAATGTGGTTTTGATTCCTTGGAGGCCTCTTGCAGGGCTGCTGTAACTGGGTCTGTGCTAAGAAGGCATGCTTGGCTCAAAGAGCAAAACTCTGCCTGACCATGTTAAAGCAAAATTGTTGGATGCTCCTTTACAACAGGACCGTCTCTTTGGTAATAAGGTTAAAGAAGTGTTAAAAAAAAAAAAAAAAAAAGATGGAAGATGAAGCTAAATCTATGCAAACTGTGAAATATTTCTTACAAGTGAAACCTCCAAGATTTAGTTGGCACTGGCCTACTAAGAACAGGTCTTTTCCAGTCCCCTCAAGAGCCGCTCAAGTCAAATCAAGACATTCCAAAGGCTCCAGGTTTCAGTCACAAGGAACTTTTAGAACAAAACAATGGGGTTCCTCCACATCCAAATCTGGAAGCAACAAGCCACCTCCCTATGGTAAACAGCTCAGTGACTTCCCTCTACGATCACCAAGCACTTACCTCTTAGCCACCCCTTTGGGGGAGAAACTAGCACTTCATGCACGAGACTGGCAACTTATTACCCAGGACAAATGGGTTTTAAATATAGTATCCCAGGGATACAGATTTCACTTCCACACATTGCCAATCACAAATGGATGGCCAGATCTGCCCCCAAATCAGTGGGCAGAGGCCCAGAAACAAGTTATGTCCCTCATGAACATGGGGGCTATTCAGTCAGTACCAGAGGAGGAAAAGGGACAAGGTTTTTATTCCAGACTTTTCCTGGTATCCAGGAAAGACAAATCATGGCATCCAATTCTGGACTTATCCACTCTAAACACATTTCTGGACATTCCAAAATTCAAGATGCTGACTCTTGACCAGTAAGGATTTTACATTAATGAACCTTTTAAAAGTGAAAGATGGAATATTTCCCAAAATGTCTTATCTCCTTGTTGCCCAGAATAATTTTTGAGTTGTTTTTAATATTTCTAGTAATAACCATGTCCGTTGAGACTGGTAAAGGGAAAGTACTTCTGAAGTCAATCGAAATAGCAGAGTGTGCCTTTTCAGAAGCTGCTTCTAAAAACCTTCCCTGACTGACAGTGGTTGCTTGTAAAATGGGCATGGCTTTGTTATGCCTAAGTTTGAAAACTTCAGTAATAGTGTTCAGAAACCTTGAAGGATAACCTCTGTCTAAAAATAACTATTTCAAAAAGTCCACATCTGGTCTGAAGTCAGAATCTATACTAGTTAATCTGTTCAGTCTAATTAACTGTCCTTTCACTACACACTTTTTCATATGCCAAGGATGTAAACTTTGATAATGTAAATAGCAAAGGTTTCCTTCCTGTAAATCTTTCAGTCTTGCCCAAACTACTAATGTTTAAACTTAAATCAAGATAATTAATCTTTTTTCCAAAGCCGCTCACAATAAAATACAAAACGTCTGTGGTATTATGTGAAAAAGAATTAATGTCAATAAAATGTCTTTAAAAGCAATCTTATGAAATTTGTGCATTTTTATAAAACACTGTTCCCAAAAAGCCATGACTAGGTTGGCAAAAACAGGACCCATCCTTACTCCCATCACTACACCTGTTTTCTGTCTATAGTTTGTCATTCAATTCAAAAATGTTATTTTCTAGCACAACATTAAATAAAGAAAACATGGTATTAATAGTATTCGGTTCAATGTCAGTGAATTTAGCCAAATAGTTTCTCATATAGTCGGTCCCAATGTTTTGATTTATACATGCGTATAAAGAAACATCCAAAGATCCAAACACACAGGAAGAAGAATCTGCTAATCATTTCTTAGAGTTCTAAAAGATGCCATGAATCTTTGAGGTAATACTCAGACTTTTGCACCCAAGGGTTCAAAACCAAATCTAAATAAATAGAAACTGGTTCTGTTTTATAAAAGTCCACAGCCACTATGGGTCTAAAAGGTGTATCACTGTTTTTTTTATTTAACTTGGGATACCAAATAAATGAGCCATTTTTGGCTCATCAACCATAAGAAAATGATAGGTTTCATCATCTATCTGATTTTGGCATAAGCGGTCATAGTGGTGCAGCGGTTAGCGTTGCTGCCTCACAGCAAGAGTTTCTCCGGTTCGATTCTCTGCCAGGGTGCCTTCTGTGCGAAGTTTGCTTGTCCTTCCTGTGGTCGCGTGGGTTTCCTCCAGGTGCTCCGATTTCCTCCCACATCCCAAAGACATGCTGTAGGTGGATTGGACACTCCAAATAGGCCCTAGGTGTGTGTGTGCGCCTTCTGTGGATGGGTGCCGGGCTGGCACCTCAGCACCGTAAAACTCCACTGCCAATCATGAGCGGACAGGTGATCCGCTGTGGCGACCCCTAACTGGGAAAAAGCTGAAAGAAGAAGAAGAAAGACACAAATATCGACCTCACGAAAAAACTTGACATCTAAAGAAACTTTATAATTATAATCAGTCAAAATGTTAATAGCCTGATTATATGAATCTGTGTTCATAATTACCACCATTCCACTTTTGTCAGCTTTCATGATTTGAATTGCTCTTTCATTTGAAAGTTCTTGTAACGCTTCCCTTTCTCTAATGAAAAGGTTAAAAACATTGATATTTTGTTAAGACCATTTTCAAATCCTTTACACATGCATCATGAAAAGCTTGCAGTGTGCTATGTAAGGTGGGATTGTACATACTCGTATGAGGTACTACATTGTTAGAACATTTTGAAACGGAAATATTGTATAATAAATATTTTAAATTTAACTTAAGAATATACAATTTTAAATCAACAAACACTTTAGTGAGGTTTGCTTGATGGGTGGGAAAGAAAGTGAAACCCTTATTTAATGCTGAAATGTGGTGTTCATTTAGGCAAAAATCACTTAAGTTGCCAACAGTACTTCTCACCTTCTCTTTCTCCCCTTGCCAGTCCACTGACTCTGGCTTTGTCTCCTTCCCTGTTTTTTTTTTAATTGAATCGGAGTTGAAGGAGGGTCCAAAACAATGGGGGCTAGTGATAAAACTGGTGGGAGGTTTTCGTAATTACAAGAAGCAAAACATGCAGAAGTTTGATTGCGTTATTGTTACTGTTGCTACTAGTGTAACTTCTACCCTAATCTTGTGTCTTTCAGCCATCTTATGGTAAGCTGTAGAAGAATTATAAGCAGACGCATCTCTTAACAATTTCTTTTGTTTTCGATTGATGATGGTAGAAGCTGCTGTGGCACTAATACCGTAATAAAAACTGTTGAAATGGCTAAAGTCAGGATGTTGAACAATACTAGTGTTCAATTTAAAAAAATTCTGTTCCAAGGTCTTAATTTTGAAAGTGCAGTCACTACCCTACAGTTTCATAGTAGCTACACTGGGGTTATTAAATAATTTTTCAAGCTCGCTAAATTATCTTCCAGTGAAATACCATTAGGAAATTTGATGATTCTTAACCCGAGAGGCATGTGTTCCCTTTTCATACATTCATTGAGATATAATGTACTACATATTGCAAAGATTTTAGCTTTAAGACTTTTTTCTCAAGAAAAAAATGTCACTTCTGCATGAATTTGTAACAATGTTAGACTTATCCGTACCAAAATTGTCAGAACCACTTCTGTTACTAAAAGGATTAGTAACGTTACTGATAAAATCACTAATATCAATGCTGTTGCCTGCAACAATGGAAGAAGAACCAGAATGTAAAAGTTTCTCGGTCGTGGCAGCATCAAAACTATTTTTAGGTGTAGTGATAAATGAATTGAGTTTAGAAGACCATAGGTTCCTGGATCTGTTCAATGTATTTGTAGGATAAACCATACACTTCGATGGGTCATTGCATTTAGTGGAATTTCATGCCAAAACTTTTGGACCACCAGGATAAATGGTTTTCAGGTTTTCTAATAATTCACAAACTTTGGAGACGGTGGAGTTTAAACTTTGAGTACACAAAGCCAGCTGTTAAGGGATTGCATAAACGGGTAAATTCAAATTGTCGTCTTGGGGTTGACGGTCACCCCAGGAGGATGCCATTCCGAAAGAGTTTGTCGAAACCAAGAAAACTGTAAAGAAATAACCTCAGTAAAAAATGCTTAAAAAATGGATTAGCAAACACTTTGGAAACAAAAATTAGTGCCTTCGCTCTTTATTGTCCACAGACCTTCATCAGAAAGTAAACAGATGTCATCCTATTCTCATGTTACAGTATTCATAACCTTAGGGAGTTGCTGCCTGCAGCACCGGACATCCGGCCAGTATACCAAAGTCCTTCAATCAGGGGCACATGCGATGTAGAATGCAGGGGCCTTAAACTGACATTGGCTATAACTGTGATGTCTGCATGTACCCAACTCAGAATTTTTCTGCGTAGTGAGAATCCGACATCAGTATTCCGGCAGTTCAGTATTACGGCATTCACTCAACATCGTCCATCTGGTTTTGATGATCACTCTCCAGCTGTCCGCTGTAAGTACCCTTGTATGAATTTCTTTGCTTATTTGCCAGACATACATGTCTTCTGTTAAGGGAAATTGTGCTTGTGGTAGGGAAATCCCTTATAAATTCACACACGAGCCATGTTTATTTTGTCTGGGGGAGTCTCACGATTACAAGGCCTGTAAAGTTTGTCAATCCTTTTGTTCTGAAAACCCTAAGAAGCCGTCTTGTGGCTTTAAAGCTTTATTTAGAAAACCAGCACCTCTGAAGTTTGGCGTCCAAAATGGAAAGTGGATCAGGCCCTTCCGACTGACGAGCCACTTAGGAAGAAGGCCAAGAAAGTTAGGCCAGACACTTTGGCTGCGCCTCAGTCATCTGGTGTTAACCTCGAGGCGGATATCAGCCCAGGATCGCTCTGGACTCCGGGTACTGCGGAGCAACTGGGAACCGATTCGAAAGCCAGTTCTGCAAATACCCAGAGTACATCCACTGAGGTTTCATAACCATCAGACCCTGATGGTGAGGGGGAACCATAGCTCACTGCTTCGGAGGGCTCGGCTTGTACTTCAGTCTTGGCAACCACTGTAACATCTGCTCCTAGGCCCACATGTACTCCCTCTTCTCATTTTAAAAGAAAACAGAAGCACACTTCAAAAGATCTTTTCCCAAACTCTGTTCAATGCTTTTCTAGCTCTTCAGACCCAGATCCCATAAGTAGGCCTACCTGCTGCCCCTCAGGAACTCTCTGAGGAGGAGTCTTCCTCTTCGGATGAATCCTTAACTTATTGCTCTCAGCTGGATTCACACAGACTTTGTTACCCCAGAAGAATCTCTCACTCCTGATTCCCCTGGAGAAAATGTTTCCTTTTGGGGGGGGGGGGGGGGAGATGCCATTTCCCTGCTTAGGCAACATTTCAAATGGCAACTGTCAGATGTCTCGGAGACAAAACAGAGGTACTTTGAGCTCTTGCAGATGGTGCATCCCTCAGCATCTTCAGTTCCCCCCTTTCTTCCTACATTTCAAGATGCTTTTCCTGCTACCTCATAAAGCCCAGAGTTGCAGCACCCTGCTTCCAAGAGGCCAGACAGATTTTATTAAGTAACAGAAAAAAAAATGACCAACCTGTGCTGTGTATATGTCTCACCAAACAAATAAACCAGAGTAATCCAGGAAAGTAGAATGATGAGATGACACCAGGCTCTCACCATAAAACGAACAATCTTTTATTTTAAAACCGCATAAGCGCTTTCACAGCTCTTGCTGCTTTTTCAGATGTCAGTATAAAAATGCAGTCTCACACACAGCAATTTATACAGAAATTCAGCTAACAAATCAACCAGTTAAGCAATTATGTATTAAAAGAATACAAGCAATGAATGTAATTGAAAATAAAAGATGAACTTAGTCAACTAATGCACATAAGTATATGTAAAGGTCATTTAAATTATTGTTCGTTTTATGCCCGAGAGCCTGGTGACATCTCATCATTCTACTTTTTTGGACAGATTTTGTAAAGTGTCTGTCTGCTCAGGAGCTGTACCTTTTCAAAAGCCCTCCAGCCGATCCTGCGGTGATTGCTCTGTCACCAGATAAGTCCTCTAGGCAACTTTCTTCTTGTTCCTTTTTCCCTATAGATGGATAGTAAATTTATGGACCGGTTGCGGAAGAAAGTTTATACTTCTTCCACTTTGGCCTTTAGGGCTATTAATTATGACACATATGGCAAAGTTTGCCTTGGATTCCCTGACCAAGGCCTGTAACCTTCTGTCAGAGGTTCCAGAATCCCCTTTTAAGACTCAAATAAGTACCCTTCTGTCCATGGTTTCTCAAGTGACCAGATACTCCATAAAGTGCAGCTATCATGCTGTAGAAACTTCAAAGTCGGCTGCTCCTGTGTTAAGGAGGTTTTCATGGCTGAGCCTCCAGCCGTTACCTTTGAATGTTCAAGCTAAGTTGCTAGATGCACCCTTGGACAACAAAGCCCTATTTGGAGCTGTCTCTGCTGAGATACTTAAGTCTCTACAGGAAAAAGGTAAAGGTTTAGAAAATTTACAACAGCTACTAGTCTCACCTGTTCTAGATTTCATAGAAATTATCCTCACAAAAACCTAGCTTTGTCAGGAGAGTCCTCCCACACCTCTCCTACTCAGTCCAGGGGCTGCAGACATACCAGGAAACAGTCTGCTCCCAGGGCTTCAACCACCTCCACTCCATCTTCCTTTCGCAGGCAGCCAGACAGGCAGAGCTCCTCCACTGTGACTCTTTTCCCTTAACCAGCTCCACCCTCCTATCCTCACGCCTTACCCTATCCCTACCCTCCTGGCAGAAAATCACCTCAGACAAGTGGGTTCTTTCCATCATCGAGAGGGGATACTTTGACTTGGTGGGCTACCCCTCCCTTACAGGGGATACCACAACCCCCTCAAAATCAGCTCCCACTCCTCCCACCTATGCTCAACCAACTTCCATCTCAGGGTACTATAGAACCAGTACCAGAGTATCAGTTAGCCAAGGAATTTTATTTAAGGGTGTTTCTGGTCCCAAGAAAAGATGGTCCTTGGAGACCCATCCTCTGCTTATTCCACCTCATTGTCTTCCTTAAAGTGCCTACCTTCAAAATGCTAACTTTACAACACCTCCTTCCCCTCATCTCAGCAAGTCTTCGTGGTTTCCCTGGATCTGAAGGATGCTTACCTTTATATCCCCATCTTTCCCCCTTACAAAAGATACTTGCATTTCTCTGTAGGTTTTTCTCATTTTCAGTTTTCTGCCTTACCCTTTGGCCTCTCCATAATGCCAAGAGTCTTCACAAAGTGCTTTGCCCCAGCCATTGCACACTGCAGACTGCAGGGCATACAGATTTACCCCTACTTGAACGACCTTCTTATTTTGCACCAGGATCCACTCACCCTCTCCCAACACTTGGACATGGTGTGCAGGTTCCTACAGAATCTAGGTTTTACACTAAATGGCCTAAAGTCTCAAATGACTCCGTCCCAAGACCTTGTGTTTGTGGGGTGCAGGATCAGAACAGACTTTGTCAGTCTTTTTCCCTCCACACAAAATGAAGTTCCTTTCTCAGTTCTTCCACTTCCTGCTTCCTCTAGCATCCGTCATAGCAAAGGAATTTCTCAGGATTCCTTCTTTGATTCCCATGATCTCTCTTGCCAAAATGCACATGAGGAAGGTTCAGTGGGTCTTGACAAACTCTTGGAGCCAACACTCTCATCCCTTGGAAACAAAACTACCCCTTCCTCCATGCTTAAAGAAGGAACTCTCATGGTGGATTGCCACCATCTCCCTGAATCAAGGGGTACCACTGCAGGTTCCCCCCCACCGAAACAGCATCTGTACACAGACGCATCAGATTTAGGTTGCGTGTGGGGCCATCCTTCACTTTAACAACAACCAGCACAAAGTTCAGGGGGAATGGTCTAGTCAGGAAAGGAAGAACCACATCAGTCTGAGAGAACTAAAGGCCCTACTCTTGGGCATGCAGGCCTTTCAACAAATCCTTCTGCCAGGCACCCTGCAGGTCATCACAGACAAACATGACTGTCCTGTGGTACATAAACAAGGAGGGACAAAGTCTTAACCCCTCTGCAGTCTGGCAATAAAGATTTGGTCCCTGGCAGCAGATCTTCAAATTAGTTTGCAGGCAGTCTGCATCCCATCAGAAGAAAACTGTAATGCAAGACACCCTAAGCAGAACATTATCACCCTCCCACGAATGGATGCTCCACAGGGAGGTATTTCTGGATCTAATTCACAGGTCAAGTATTTCTCAGGCTGATCTGTTTGCCTTCTCCAAGAACAAACAGTTGCTTCTCTTCTGCTCAAGGCTCTCCCATCCACAGGTTTGGAAAGTGGACACCTTCTCCTTTTCATGGGAGGGAATGTTCCTTTATGCCTTCTTTCCATTTTCTCTGATTCACAAGGTCCTCCTGAAAATACAGAAAGACAAACCAAAAATCCTGCTGGTGACTCCCTTTTGGCAAAGACAGCATTGGTTTCTCCTTAATCTTTTAGCCTAGCACAGTCACCACAGGTTACCTCACCTCTTCAACCTACTCACACAAAACAGGGGATCCCTGATTTGCCCCCACTTAACCTCAAACTGACAATGTGGATGATAGAGTGCTGATCCCCTTTAGGCAGCTGTACTCAAAGGATGTACTCATTGTCCTGCAGGAGGCTAGGAAACCAAGTACCAGGAGAAGTTACTTATCAGAGTGGAAAATATTTTCCCAGTGGTGCCTCAGGAAACAACAGGACCCCTTTCTAGTTTCTGTTCCACTGTCCTTTCCTACCTGTGTGAGTTGCGACATTCAGGGTTGACCTACTGTTCAGTAAAAGTACACCTATCTGCAATTTCTGCTAGTCTTCCCTTGACTCCTCCCTTGCCTTCCAGACTTGAAGTCAAGCTGTTTCTGAAAGGGGTCCTTCATATAAGACCTCTCCATAAGCCTATCCCCCCTCCTTGGGACCTCAACTTTGTGCTGGAAAAGCTTACATTGGCACCTTTTGAGCCACCCCACTGCTCCTCCCTTAAAATCTGCATGGGTAAAACAGTTTTCTTAATGGCCCTTACTTCTGTCAGGAGGGTCTCTGAGATCTAAGCCCTTATGGCTTCTCCTCCTTACCTTATTTTTCATAAAGATAGGGTTTGTCTGACGACTAACCCTTCTTTCATGGCTAAAGTTGTCAACAAAATTTTCTTAAACCACGCCTGTAATTTTTTTTACCCACAACCACAGAACTCCTCAGAAAGAGCCTTGCATTCCCTGGATGTTCACAGGCAACTGAGGTTTTCCCTAGGTAAGACACAATCTGTCAGTCTGACCAGCTTTTTGTCTCTTTCCATCCTAGAGTCCTTAGCAAATCAGTGTCTAAACACACTGTTGCCTCTTGGATTTCTAAGGCTATATAACCTTCTGCTATTCCTTTCATGGAAAGCAACTGACTTCACCTGTCAGGGCCCATTCCACTAGAACACCTTCCTCTTCAGCAGCTTTCTTCAAGGGAATTGATTACTTCTCTATCCTAGAGACTGCAAATTGGTCCTCTGTACACACCTTTACCAAACAGTGCTTTTTTCCCACTTTTCTGAGATTTAAAAAAGTTCAGTTACAGATTTGCTGTTTTGAACTGTTTGTAAGTTTCTTGGAGGCCATTGTTTGCTTGGGCTAAAGGGAAGTGTCTGTGTTCATCAGTGGCAGTGATAAACATTGAGCAGCCTGCCTGCCCCTGTGGGAGTGGTTACTGCCTTGAAACTGTAGTTTTATTGGCCATTTTGGGTCATTTCCTAACTCCTTGATCTCTCTCTCTCTCTTAAAACCCTCTTTTGAGCGGTTTTGCGCATAGCGCAACATTGGGCAACGCCACCTAATTGGGTTTAAACTATTCCTGGCTCCACGAAGTCTGCTCTTCACTTTTTCCCTTAGAACTGCTCTATCTCTCAAAGTAAACACCATATTCTCATTCTAAGGCCCCTCACTGGTCCAAATAAGTAATTTTACAAGTTAGCAGTAATAAACCATAAGCACTACTTACTCTTATACTCTCTACGATTACCTTGTCCCCTATTGGTCCGTTTTAATTCAGTTCCCTATATTACTCTAGCATGTCCAAAGGTCAGTCAATGGTTTCCTCTCCAGTCCAGCTGGTGAATCTGGGAATTTTGAGGCAATGTTACAACTGTCTCATGTACACGGACAACCCTCTCCTCCTCCAAACAGGTTCCAGTATATGTGAGAGATGCAACCATATTGCCAAACTGGAGGCTGAGCTCTCTCATCTCAAAACTGGTGTAACCAGTCAGGAGGAGAAGGTAACCTCACACAACACAATTCCAGTATCACATAGCCCCACCACAACAGCGAACCAAGCACATAAAAACACAAAAACATACTCGGAGGCTCTAAATATAAGTCTACCTAAGCAACAGAGACCTCCAAAGCAGACATCCAAGCATACGCTACCCCAAAACAAAACACGTACATCACAAAGTCAGTGTGCCAAGCAGACACAGCCCTTAAGGCTGAATAACACACCTGATACTCTTGTAATAGGTGACTCTATTGTCAGACACACTGACGTCCCGCTCACCAGGCTGAATAAAGAGAAGGTCACAGTGAGCTGCCTGTCGGGCACTAGGATCCGCCACATAACGCAAGCACTCGGGTCACTCCAAAGCAAATACAAATATGATTCAGTCATTGTACATGCTGGCATGAATGACCTGAGATGTACCTCCCTCGACTACATGAAAAGAGACATAGAGGAGCTCTCTGATCATGTAGCCCAGGCCGGTATTACCCTGACCTTGAGCAACATCTTACCCTCACCTAGAATGATGCCACAGTATAAAGACAAAATGATCAATTTTAACAATTGGTTAAAATTTTGGTGTCTGTCAGCCTGGAATGGCATGCTCGACAAGCCACGCTGCTTCGCTAGGGACGGCTTGCACCTGTCACCCCTGGGCTTTCGGATATTGGCAAAGGCTCTTGCCACCCCCATAGTGCCTTTTTCAGGCAAGGCTCAAAAGTCAAACCCACCTCCATAGACAGCACAAGGAACAAGTAACTAAGGGTAATGCTGCTAAACGCCAGAAGTCTTAACCTCAAGATGCATGCACTCGAAGCTCTCCTCAGTATGGAGAACATCGATATCTGTGCAGTGACAGAAACCTGGTTCAAGGCTCCAGAGAGCACCCCAGCACTACCAGGTTATACCTCATATCATGCTTTTCGACCCCAAAACCCGGACTGAACCACAAAAGGAGGGGGAGTTTCCATATTTATCAAGGATATCTACACCTCCAGGTTAGTGGCATTGCACGAAGTATCGGAGACCATCCATGTGCAACTGACAGTGGGCAAGACTGCTTTTCAGTTTATAGCATCCTACAGACCACCCTCTCAGTCAGGAATCCCACTCGGCTTTCCTGAAAACATTGGAGAACATGAAGATCTCTCCGAACACCATTATATTGGGCGACTTCAACTACCCAAACATAGACTGGGAGCATTACTCAAGCCCCAGCACCTTAGCCCAAAGGTTCCTGGAAATTATAAACTCAAATGCTATGGAACAACTAGTCACCACTCCCACAAGAGGGGAAAACATACTAGACCTGATCATTACCAACATGGGGACTCTATGCTCCATACCAGAAGTATATCCTGCATTGGTAAGATCAGACCATGAATTAATTTCACTGGATATCCACATCCCGACCCCACCCCCAGCCCAGAAAACCACAGTGAAAAACTTCTCGAATGCGAACTTCACACTTCTCAAAACCGAAGTGGAATCCTTCAAGGCCCCAGAGCCAGTGGAAACTACGGCCCAAACTGCAGAATCCTATATAAACGCATTCTACGGACATCTCCAGGAATGCATGGATCATGGTATCCCAAACAAAATCAAGACCCAGTCATCCAAAGGCAGGTGTCCAGTCTGGTGGACCCCAGCCATAAATAAACTGTACAACAGAAGGAGGAAGCTACTACATGATAGAGCAAAATCCCTAATAGGGAAGGCATCTCTGATCAGTACTAGCAAAAAATTACGATCCCTCATAAAATCCTCCAAGGCCAGCTTTGAGAGAAAAATTGCACAGGACACTAAAGACAATCATAAGGCTTTTTTCAGTTATGTTAGGAACCTGGGATGCAACTCCCAGACTTGTTCTGAGTTGATTCTAAATGACAAAAAATACACTGAACCCACAGACATCGCCAATATCATGGCAGACAGGTTCAGTGCAAACTTCTCCACCCCCTCCCTCCCAAAAGAGCAAGTATCTATCCCGGCAGAGTGCAGCCTCCCAAACATCTCTGATGCTCAGGTGAAGGCCGCCTTCTCCAAAGCAAAAAACACTGCTTCCATGGGACCAGATGGTGTCCCGGGTTGTGTCCTACATGAACTCCAAGAAGAACTAATCCCTCAAGTAAAACTGCTGTACAATCTCAGCCTCACTATAGGATATGTGCCCAAAGAATGGCGAACAGCAACAGTGGTCCCACTCCACAAAGGTGGCGCCTCTGCGGACCCTGGAAACTATCGCCCTATAAGCCTGACTAGCCTAGTATGCAAGGCTATGGAGAGGATCATCATGGAACTCGTAAACAAAGACATTGGGGACCTACAGACACTAGATCCTACCCAATTTGGCTTCGTCAAGTGCAGATCCTGCCTTTTGAACCTGGTCGACTTCTTAGAAACAGTCACCAAGGCCATAGATGAAGGGAAGGTAGTCCACACAGCCTATCTCGACCTCGCAAAGGCATTTGACGCAATACCCCACTCAGGCATCATAGATAAGCTATCCAGCCTAAATATAAACCCCTATGTCACAAGATGAGTCGCAAACTGGCTCAAAGACAGAATCCACAGAGTCAGAGTTGCTGGGGCCATGTCAGACTCGAAACCGGTCACAAGTGGCGTCCCACAAGGTTTTGTCCTGGGACCTCTCTTGTTCGGTATTTACTTTTCTGAGGTACAGGCCAGCGTGGGAGGACTATGGCTCACCAAGTTCGCAGATGACTGCAAACTGGGCACCATAATTGACTCTCCAGCTGACACAAACATCCTTCAAAAAGGTCTTGCAGAGACAGATAACTGGTGCCAAAGCCATGGTCTAAAGCTAAAATGCCAAAAAGTGTATAGTCATACCCTTTGGCAAAAACAATGTTCCCACAAATTACCACATAGGTGGTAAGCCATTAAGTACAGAGAAAGTAATTTGGGATCTGGGGACCCAAGTTGATAGCAATCTCTCCTTTGACAGCCACATTGCCAAAGTGGTTATAAAGACCTTCTACATAGCCCACCTCATCATGAAAGGATTCACATCTAGATCAAGAGAGGTAATCATGCCCCTTTATTCATCCCTCATCAGGCCCATCATAGAATACAGTGCCCCCTTTGGGATGTACCTTACCCGACACCTGCAGCAATTAGTAAGACCCCAAAAGTACCTCACCAGGAGGATCAAGGGAATCAAACAGATGCCATATGCTGCTCAGTTAAAAAAAAACTCCAGCTCTACTCAGTTGCATACCGCCTACTTCGAGGCGATCTATGCCTGACATATAAAGCTATGTCCAACCCAGAATTAATGGACATGCTCCACCTCAGTAAATCTAAATCCCTTAGAGCCACGCACTCGAGGGACTTGAACCTCAGCACAGAAATAAATAGAACATGCTGGAGGGACAGATTCATAACCCAGAGGCTCCCTTCGCTCTGGAATAGAATTCCAGTTCATGTTAGGCAGAGCACCTCACTGACTCTCTTCAAGAAGAATCTTGATGAGTGGATGGGGGATCGTAGGTTTGTTCCGGGGATTACTTCCATGTCACTATTAGACAGAGGCACAGTAAACTAAACTTTAAAAAGGGCACAGTATACTCAAATCAAGGGGTGGCATAAGCCATATAGAATCGGGCTAGGCTTATAAATGCCCCAGGGCAGATAGCCTAGTATGAACCTATGAACTTAAACTTGTGCTTAAGTTGTTTTTTTTTTATTTATTTTTTTACGGAGCAGCAAATTTTTTCCCTGGGAAACAATTCGCTGTTCCGTTAGATATTTTGTTGTTTAGATATTATCGGTACAATGAAATAGCATTCACTATTTTCATTGTATGATAATATAATACAGACACGATTTAACGTATGTTGTTGGATCTGACATGATCTGACCTCTGCACCAGATACGAAGCTTCTGAAGTTCCAGGGCTCTGATTCCTTCCCTACACTCCACCTTAGTAGCTCAGATCTCATTTGCTGACTGAACGTTTCAGACAAGTTTTTGGAGCTCTTCCATTTTTCTTTTTTTTTTTCATTCAAGGGCTTTTCTCCTTACCCTAGCAAGAGTCCTTGTACTGCCGTTTTTAGCCTTCTAGAAAGTTCAGTAGTTTGTTTTCGCATAGGGATAGTGTGTTGCTGTAGTTTAGAGTAGTTGTTGGATAGGTTAGTTATTTACTGGTATAGTTATATAGGTGGATAGTATATAGTGATAGGTATTTAGTTTTTGTGTGTATCCTTTAGACTTTACATATTGTGTGCTTTACCTAATATGTTGTTGCTGGGGTTATTTTTTCTGTTGGCCTCTTTGCTTCTCATAGTTGAGTCAATTACTGGTTATGAAAGATTAATACCTGAATTAAGAAGTTCTCCCAGTGTAGACACAAGTTGCCCCCTCAAGATCTGCATTTGCTGTGTCTGTACTGTTGCTGTCCATTTAGAGTCTGACTGTCAGTCTTGTGCTACAACTCTCCAAACGAGACAAGAGAAGCTTATTGTGAAAGGCTCACTTCTCCCACAAACAGGGGCTTTTATTTTGACAGGATTTTCCTCTGTTTCTCTGGCTAGGAAGTTGGATAAGTCAAAGGTCAGAGAGAAGACAAGGATATAGGAAAGGATAACGATAAGGCAGCCTCAGAAACAGTTGTTGATCCTGACGGTTCCAGATGGACTAGACCCAAAATTGGTTCAGAGGTCAGAACTGATGGTTTCTCGGTTCTGCTCCTTTCTCCTTGAACCAGTTTCTCGATGGAACTATTGAAACAAGGCCCAGTTCTCTGATTCTCTAGGGAGGGAGATATTCCACACCACCCTCATCTTTTGCTTGATTATGTCAGTCTTACTGAACAGGATGTCGACACATTAATGAAGTTCTATAAGATGCATATCCACCTTGGGTTTCTCTGTACCATCCACTGGGAAAGTACCGAGTGTTGGTCCAGCCTACTCTTCTGTTTTCTCAATGTTACCAGTCCACCCTGTGTTGGAACCAGTCTCTTCAGTTCGATCCTGCACTGAGGCACCTTTGTCAGTGTCAACAGTCTTAGTTACTTCAGCACGGCATTCTTCTTCACTCTGATGAATTCAAATCGAGATGCAACTAGTAGCCGAAGCATCGTTGCAGAGGTTGAAGGGGGTGGGTCAATACTGATGTTGACAGAGCCAGCTCTACCTGTCAGTGCTTTGGCTGTTGACAGCTGGATCCTAGGTCAGCTTTGGAGTCCAGAATCTGTGACGAGAAGTCTGTTGCATCTGGGGATAGAGGTGGATTACCTGAGATTATTTAATCTTTGGCCTTCATGGTCTTTCCTAAGGTCTTAGCTTCACTTGAGGAAAATGAAGCATGGTTCCACGCAAACCCCAGCAGGATTTGGCCTCCTCTTCCTATCTTTCTGTCAGACAAGGACAGTCAGAACCATAGGATGTTCTTCATCTCACATTGCTGCAGTCCTTACACTTGGGTAGTCCGCTGTCCTCGGTCGGCCTGAATATCCAAGTATAAGGCTGACGTCGGTCAAGGCGCATTTGACTGACATCAGGACGTCAGGGTACAAATGCGCATGACCGACGTCATATCCTCAGTCTTTTTTGCCGCATGGTCCGATGCAGAAGCAGCGTTGCAAGTGCCGGTTGGCGTTCTGAAATTGTTCGATTTCGGAGTTTCAGACCGAGTCAAAGTTGGCTAAGTACCCCGTTGGGGAATATTTTAGTTTTTTCTTGCCTCAGTGGTTTACCGGATGTCAGAAAAAGTGAATAATTGTATTTCTTGTGGGAAACAGATACCGCATAGAGACTACCATACTTTGTGTATTCCTTGTTTAGGGCCTGAGCACGACGTTGTTGGGTGTCGCTCTTGTGCTAGATTCAATAAGCGCACTATTAAGAGAAGATTAGATTGTGCCAGGTTAGTCTTCGGGAAGCGGTGCAATTATAAAATGCCATCGGATGCTCCGGCGCCCGCTTCTTCGAAGAAGCGCAAGGACAAAGCAGTTAAACCTAGGCTGGAGGAACCGTCAGTACCGGACGCCGGTTCTTTAGAGGTGTCGGTGGAGCCGGTGGTTCCACCGGAGGTTTCTTTGGGATCCCAGGGAGAGACTTTGTTATTGCAGGATGTGGCCTCTCAGGAGGCAGGCCAGGCTGATGGGGCTTCTCAGGTTACTATACTCCCTCCTGCCTAGGGTGGTTAGGCCCTCTCCTTCTGTTTCCAAGGCTTCTCCCAGGGGCAGGCCAGGTTTAGCTTCAGTTGGTGTTACCCCTAGCTCTTCAGGAACTGTGCCCAAGAAGCATATGCTTAAAATGGCAGAAGATTTGATTACTTTGATTAGGGTTTTATGCCCCCTCCTGATAAGAGACCTAGGGTGGAGCCTGAGCTAGGGAGTTTTGAGCAGGCTTCAGATGTTTCAGAGTCTTCGGCTGAAGACTTGCAGGAGTACTCTCCTTATTCTGATTCTGATGTGGATGATTCTACTCCTTCTGCTTCTCCTCCTGAGGATTTTTCTTTTCAGAAACTCTTCATTCCATGAGGGAGCATTTTAAGTGGGAAGGTCAGGACTTCTCTGATTCCAGGAAAAGGCTTAGGGAATTTTTGTTTTACCCCAGCATAGGCCTTTGGCTATACCTCCTGTTTTGGATGTAGTGGAAGATGTTTTACAGAGGCTTCTCTTAATCCTGATTCTTTGCCTCCTGCTCCTGTTAAACCGGATAGGTATTACAGGGTGCCTGAAGCTCATAAGTATCTTTTAAGAGTCCTAGGGCAGACCCAGAAACTGTTAGCCAGGGGCCTAAAGGTGTTAAGGCTTCTGTTGTTAAGAATCCGGTTCCTGCAGACAAAGAGGCCAGGGCCTTGGATAGATGGGGAAAGAAAGTTTATACTTCTTCCACTCTTGCTATGAGGGCTTTGAATTGCCAGTTTCACATGTTGAAATACCAAAACTATCTCCTTTCACAATTGAAGTCTAAGGTTGATGCTCTGGCAGAAGGTATTGATTGTAAGGAGTTGCAAGATTTAGTACATGTTTCTGAACAGGTGGGTAAGCATTCTTTGCAATGTGGTTTTGATGCTGTACAGGCCTCGTCTAGGGTGGCTGCTACTGGGTCAGTTCTTCGCAGGCACGCCTGGCTGAGGGATCAAAATTTATCTGAACATGTTAAAACAAGGATTTTAGATGCTCCTTTACAATCTGACGTGTTGTTTGGTCCTCCTGTTGAGGCAGTTTTAAAGAAGATGGAAGACAAGGCTAAGTCTATGCAGACTGTTAAAGATTTTTTGCAGGTCCAGCCTCCAAAGTTTAGTAGAAATTGGCCTACTAAGGGGTGGGCGTATCCTTCTTATGATTCCCAGTCTAGGGGTAGTTCTAGGCGTGGTAGGGGCAGAGCGCAGGGCTCTTTCAGGCCTAGAACAGGAGTTCTCCTGCACAGTCTTCGGGTGAGGGCAGGGGTCAGTCCTTTCGTAAACAGACCCAATGACCTACCTTTTCAGCTGCCAGAGCCTTCTCGTCTGGCAGCACCTTTGGGAGGAAGGTTGGCACTTTTCAAAGAAAATTGGAGTTTAATTACCCAAGACAGATGGGTATTGGATATCATACACCACGGTTACAGGTTTTATTTCCATTCCTTGCCTCCTTTCAAAGGCATGCCAGACGTTCCTCCTCAACAAAGAATAGAGGCTCACAAGCAAGTTTCTCTGTTACTCCAAATAGGGGCCATACAGCCGGTCCCTATGCCAGAAGTGGGCCTAGGATTTTATTCTCGCCTGTTCCTAGTACCAAAGAAGGGGAACACGTGGAGACCAGTTTTGGATTTATCTACCCTCAACACTTATCTGGACATTCCCAAGTTCAAAATGTTGACGTTACAGCAGCTTTTACCTCTGCTGGGCAAAGATCATTGGATGGTAACTTTGGATCTCAAGGAGGCTTACCTTCATGTTCCTATCAGACTAAGTTGCAGGAAGTATCTGCGTTTTCGAGCTGGGACTTCTCACTATCAGTTCTCTGCATTGCCCTTTGGCTTATCTACTGCCCAGAGTGTTCACGAAAGTTCTGGCTCCAGTGATAGCTTTCTTCAGGCTAAAAGGAATACAGATCTATCCTTATTTGGACGACTGCCTGATTCTGGCTCAAGGAAGGGAAGAGCTTCTTCATCATTTGGAATATGTGATAGCAGTGCTAAGATGCCTGGGGTATTCTGTGAGCGAAATAAAGTCCAGTCTAGTACCCTCTCAGGACATGTGCTTTCTGGGTGTGAGACTGAATACAGCATCCCAGATGGGCCTTTTAACGCCGGACAAACAGAAGAGTCTATCCCTTTACTTCCATCAACTATCTCATCAGTCGGGCCTGACTGCAAGGACAGTCCTTCAAGCCTTAGGGTTCATGGCATCTTGTATTCTGGTGCTTCCCCATGCCAAACTGCATATGAGGAAGCTGCAATGGTATCTCAAAATGTATGGACACAGCACTGCCAGGATCTGGACACTGTCATTCAAATAATACCTTGCATTCAAAAGGAATTTTTGTGGTGGGCTCAGGAATGTCACCTAAACAAGGGACTCTCTGTGACCCGGCCAGAGGCGAGTCAGATTTTAACGACAGATGCCTCAGACAAAGCTTGGGGAGCTCATCTAAATGGAAAGTGGATACAAGACAAGTGGCCTGCCAGACTACAACATCTACATATCAACCTGAAGGAGATGTTAGCAGTCCAGTTTGCATTACTAGCTTTCAAGGATTTACTTCTTCCAGGGCAGGTGTTGATTCTAACAGACAACACAACTGTCATGTGGTACATCAACAAGCAAGGGGAACATTCTTATCCTCTATGCAGGCAAGCAATGATTTTGTGGGAGACTGCTCTGTTTACAGCTCAATCTTCAGGCAAGGTTTCTGCCAGGAGCACAGAACTCCTTAGCAGATGTGTTGAGCAGGCAATTATGGATCCCCACGAGTGGAAATTGGATCCTCATGTATTTCAGAAATTGACAGTGTCATGGGGAACTCCAGACATAGATCTGTTCGCTTCTCCACTAAACCATCAGCTGCCATAGTTTTGCACAAAAGGTTTCATCCCACAGCTTGGAGAGTGGATGCTCTTTCTTTCAATTGGAGCAATCTTCATGTGTATGCCTTTCCACCTCTGCCTCTCCTCCCAAAGGTACTTCTAAAGGTCAGACAGGACAAGCCAAGGATGATTTTAATAGCTCCAGATTGGCCTCGACAGCACTGGTACCCATTACTGAGAAGTCTAGCACGGAAGCCTCCATGGCCTTTGCCTTGATTCCACACCTGTTGTCACAGGAGGACAGCCATTTGCTCAATGTCAAGCTTCACTCTCTGCACCTAACAGCCTGGCATATTCTGTTTTGAACCATAGTGGGCCTCCACTTCCTCAGCAAGTTTTGAATGTTATTTTGGAAGCTAGAAGGCCTAGTACAAGGAAAGTGTACGCAGATAAATGGAAGAGATTTTTATTTTGGAGTGCAGCAAAAGATTTTGATGTTTCTGAGCCTAATTTGAGTGTGGCTCTTCAATATCTTACTGAGTTACTGGACAAAGGTTTGTCTTTCTCTTCTATTAAGGTTCATGCTGCAGCAATTTGACTCACTATGATTGTGACCCACCATTGTTTTCTCATCCTTTGTTCAAGCAATTTCTTAGAGGGGCAAAGAATATAAGACCCCACGAAGAGCTCCTACTCCTGCTTGGGATCTCAATTTTGTGTTGGAGAAACTCACTCTACAACCTTTTGAGCCTGCAGCTACTTCTGAGTTGAAACATTTATCATGGAAGACTGCTTTTTTGTTGGCCATTACCTCTGCAAGAAGGGTTTCTGAATTGCAGGCCCTTATGGCGGTTGAGCCTTTCTTGATTTTCCATAAGGATAGGGTATCTTTACGTACTAATCCTTCCTTTATGCCTAAAGTGGTTTCTAGTGTGGCTTTAAACCAAACTATTCATTTGCCTACTTTTTATGCAAATCCCCAAAATAAAGGGGAAAAGATTTTGCACACTTTAGATGTACACAGGCAGTTGCGATATTATTTGGACAGAACTAAAGGGTTCAGGCAGTCTCAGCAGTTGTTTGTTTCTTTTGCTTTGGGTTCTCAGGGCAAGCCTGTGTCAAAACAAACTATTTCTAAGTGGATTGGGTTTTGCATTGCTTTCTGTTATTCCCATCATGGCAAGGAGATTCCAGCTGGGATTAGGCCTCATTCCACTAGGGCTACTGCCACTTGACAGCCTTTTGAGGGAGTGGCAACCAAGGATATTTTGGAGGCAGCTACTTGGAGTTCAGTGCATACTTTCTCTAGGCATTATCACCTACCACTTTACTCTAAATCCAGGGCTGGTTTTGCCACTGCTGTTTTGCAGGGCATTTTGGCAGCTCCTGCTTCCTTGTAGTTTGGCCATCCTCCCTTACCTCTGCTTTGGGATTCTACCCAAGTGTAAGGACTGCAGCAATGTGAGATGAAGAACATAGTACAGTTTTGTACCCACCATAAATGTAGATGTTCAAGATCCACATTGCTGCAGTCAATTCCTCCCTCCTTCCCTCTGTAGTTAGAGGTGGTTGTGTGGGTTGGGTTGTAAATATTGTGTATATTGTATATATTGTACATATAATTAGTGCAAGGGTGGTTGGTTGTTTGTTTGCTGTCTTTTGGTTTTGACCTTTATGTTTAGGGTCTTCTGACATCTGGGGCAAGAAAAGACTGAGGATATGACGTCGGTCATGTGCATTTGTACCCTGACGTCCTGATGTCAGTCAAATGCGCCTTGACCGACGTCAGCCTTATACTTTGATATTCGGGCCGACCGAGGACAGCGGACTACCCAAGTGTAAGGACTGCAGCAATGTGGATCTTCGAACATCTACATTTATGGTAGGTACAAAACTGTACTTTTCTGAGACTCCTTGCTGTGTTGGCTCCCATTCTGATTCTGAACCCTCTGATCTGTTTCTTATGAGCTGTACTGGTGGAAATATGCAAACAGAAGCACATCGACTCATCCTTTATGGAAGACACTGATTTGGATGAATGTGGAGAGTCCTTCTAATCCCCCTCAGAAGATGTCACCTTTGGTGAAATCCTTGAATTGATGAAACACAGAGGGTGATAGTCAACCCTAGGTTCCTCATGAATCTGTGTTCTTGGGAGCCTTTGGTCCTCTACCATCTTCATCCTTTGTGATAACATCCATAGATCCTGTTATTGATCTAATTGCGCAACAGGCATGAAGGGACTCTGATGTGGTGGAACCTACACCCAAGTAACCAGACAGGATTTTAGCAGCCCCGAAAGACAGACGATATTGGATACGATTGTCTCCTAGTGGATGTGATGGTAGTAGCAGCAACCACAAAAGGAGTTATCTGAGAAAATTTCCTGTGTTCATCCTAACAGGGTCTAGGGTGATGGACAGGTTTGGGAATCGGGCTTGTGTTTCAGCAATCTTTGCTATCAGGTCACTGACGTCTTTGGGTCATGTAACAAGAATTCGGAAAGATTTGACCAAGGAACTGACTGTATCTCTCTCTTGGGTATCTTGCCTGTGGATATTCAAAAAACAGTGGACTCCCAGCTGTTTACCTTTCTGTCGACCTCCACTGTGACCATGTGTCTGCTGTTCAGTGCAGCTGATGGCACATCTTGAGCATCATGTACTGACATGCTTGGATGTGCCTTTGTGATTTTGTGGAGGGCTTTAAGGCATCCTACATAAATGCTCCAATAATGGCGTCACACTTTTTGGACTCAAAGTCGAAGGCACACTAACCAGGAGTCAGCAAGATGGTAAGACTTTTTCTGCAGTGGGAATCCATTTCTCCACTCCACAAAGATCCTTGTTAAGAAATCAAAAGATGGAGAAAAAGACAGGGTTCTGGATGTCATAAAGCTCTTATGACTCCTGGTGATAGGCCTTCTCATGGCAGAGAAGGAAGCAACTCAAATGGATGTCACCCAAGGGGCAGAAGTGGACCACATAACCAGTGCTTTTGTGGTCCTTTTACCAAGAAACTCCATCAGCATCCCTGAAGGGTTGCCAAACTGCTGCACTCTGGTGGCTGTTGTGGGGTACATCCTCCTCAAAACAAGAGTAAAGTCTCCAATGTTCCACTTAGTCATCAGGAATCAGCAAGAGCAGAGGTTTCCAACCTGCTACAAAAAAAAAAAAAAGTAATTCCGCTGGTCCCCTGAGACCAGTTGGAATTTGGAGTCTATTTGAGATTCTTTTTCATACCAGAGAAGACATGGGACCATATTGATCCATTTTGGATCTCAGTCATCGCAATCAGTTTGTAAAGCAGACAGAATTCAGCATGGTCATGATTCAGTCCATATTACCTATGCTTAGGAAGGATGATTTGCTTAATAGATGTTAAGAATGCTTACTGTCACGTGAATATAGAGAAAAACTCCAGGAGATTTCTCTGTTTCCAGCTGGGAGACCATCATCATTTCAAAGCCCTGCCTTTCAGTCTAACCAAAGCCCCCAGGGTGTTCACCAAAATAATGGCAGGCAGTGGGCTTGCATCTGTACAGGATCCAAGTCTCTCCTTACCTCAGTGATTGGTTCCAAATTGCTGCTTCTGAGCATCTGCTGAAGACACCATGTGGACCTTGTGCTCCAGTTGTTGGACTTAGGAATAACAGCAAACCTTCCAAAGTGTCATTTGATACCAACCCAACAAGTAGAATTTATTAGGATGTCACCTCAGCAGCACTATGCAGAGAGTTGATCTTCCCCAGTCCAGAATTACTTAAAAGCGTCAGGCCGCCATACAATTACTTCATCACCCTTCTTCAGCAATATTGATCTCAAGTCTTCTACACGTAATGGCGTCTTCATTTTTGAAGTTCCTGGTAACCTGATGCCTCATAAGAGTGCTTCAGTGGACGTTAACACTGAAATGGTCTCAGTCTACATCTTCTACATCTTTTACATGACAAGATTTGAATCACTTGGATCTGCAGGCAGCATGTCACTTGGTGGATAATATCCCCTTCAGTAGTCAAGTGCAGTCCACTCCACACAGATCTGACAGCGATGGTAACCACAGACACCTCCCTTCTGGTATTGAGGGCGACTTTTCAAAGGGAGGGTGGTCCAAGGTATATAGGTCATTCACAGAGGCCAACCTTCACATCGGCATGTTGGAGATGATGGTGGTGGTCCTAGCGTTGCAAGCATTTCAGGACGTCCTCCCCAAGCATGTGATCTCCATGCAAACTGACAGTATGGCATTATTATGGTACATCAACAAATGGGAGAACCCACTCTTAACCCCTGTGTCAAGAGGCCATGAGATTTTGGCAATGCTCTTTATCTTCACAATACTTTCTGATAACAGAGCACATCCCGGGATCATCCAGTGTCTTAGCAGCCTTGTTAAGCAGGACTATATTGCCTCCTCACAAGTGATCTCTCAGTCCTACAGTGGCAACCTTGATCATGCACAACTTGGACCAACCTTGCTGTGACATTTTTGCTTCCTACTGCAACAAGTGCAGCAGTTACTTTGCCCTGATCCCTCAAATGGGTCAATCACAGAGGGCTGCTCTGATCCACAATTGACCCCTGGGTCTTCCTTACTCTTTCCCCCTCTAGTGATAAATTTGTTCAAGAAGCAAGATGGTGCAAGGTCAGGGTGGTTCTCATTGTCCATTTCTGGCCCCAAAAACGTATTTCTTTCCTTTGTCCTCTTCTGCTACATCCCCCATTGATGTTGGTATCAATATCCAGATCTTCTGTTTCACCCATCTGCATTACCTCCTGCAGTCCAGACATCCATGAAAGTGTTTTATAATTTTGACTAGCCAGAGATGGCAAGCTTCCTGTCACAGTTGTCAAGATTATTTTGGCTTCTCAGAAGCCATATACAGAGAAGGTATTCCATAGCAAATAGCAAAGATTCTGTCTGAGCTGTTTTTAAGTTCTTGGACCATTTTTCTACACCTTCCTGGGTATCTTGAAATTTTTGGCTGATCTTGATTCCAGTTATTCCACTGTCAAGGTTCAAATGGCAGTGATTTCAAACTTTCACTTTGGCACAATGATTTTTTCCTTGGCATTCATAAAGTTTTCTGAAGGCTTTTTGAGAGGAATCTTTCTTTTACGACCTCCAGTTACGACCCCAGTTTTCTAAAGGCTTTTTGAGAGGAATCTTTATTTTACGACCTCCAGTTATGAACCCAGTTTTCTGCACATGGGATATTATTGTCATGCTTCAAGCTTTGACTCAACCCCCTTTTGAACTTGCGGCCATGGTAGACCTTAGATTTCTAACCTGGAAGACCATCTTTCTGATGAATTTCAGAATTCAAGGCACCCTCATGCAAGCCTCCCTATTTCATTTTCCATAAGAACGTATCTTCTTTGAGAACTATTGCAGTGTCCTTCTATTCATCTGTTGCAGTATTTATTTCATGCGGGTGTTCCCTGCCATAGGTGACCCGACGTCAGCTAGTGTACAAGTGACTTTACTAGTGTAGGGTGTGTGGTACGTCGCACATAAACTGCGATCAAATGTCAACCGTAAAAGTGACGTACACATGCACCATCCTCAGAATTTCTCTGCTGCCAGATCTGAATGCCAGATTCCAACATACAGTCTCACTCTGAGTCATTTGCGAGTCTTCAAATTTGAGATGTGCCCCGTTGAGGAATTTTTTGACTTTTTGCTACTGTCTTTGGTTAGGGTTCATGTTATTCAAGAGGGGCAAGTACCAATGTGGATGACCAATTCCACGTAAGGATAGCAGCCTCCAGTGCTTGTTCTGCCTAGGCCCAAATCACAGCCACAAAAACTGCTTTCTTTGTCAGGCGTTTGTCCCAATACCAAAGACCCTAAGGAGTAGATTATCCTCTTCAGCGATCTACCTACAGAATCTGTGCGTAAAGCTGCTAGCAAAAAGCACTATGGAGGGATCCTCCAGGCGAGAGGGCAAGCCTATTATGAAGAAGGCCAAAAAGCAATTTTCTGAACCTGCTGCTGCACCTCTGGATACTGACATCTCTCTTGAGGCGGAGGACAGCCCAGAGACACGCCCAGTTCACATTTCAGATCCACAGGCCGAGCTTGACATCCAGGCTGCCTTGGTTATGAACATAAGCACATCCACAGAGGCCGAGCAGGCATCCGTTTCAGATATCTGAGGGGAACCATGGCTTGTGATAATGGAAGGCCGTAAGGGGATTCATCAGATCTTGTTGGGGAAAATATAGAATCCGACCTGATAGAATGTAGGCCTACATTGGGCCTTCCTTTCCTACACAAGGCAGACTTGCATGGGAAAAAGAAACAAACAAAAAAAAAAAAAACAAGCATTTGTCTTGACCAAAAGAACGAGTTGGAGAGTGGCAACAATTCACTCAGGGCCTTTTCAATGCCCTTGTGTCCTTTAGGCCTCCTCCAGGTTTTACAGCTCCCTATCCCAGTACTGCCTCCACTTAGAAGGACTAGGGAAGAGGATTCTTCAGAGGAAGAGGCATCTTCAGGGAAGAAATCTTTGGCTTACTCTTCACAGATTCCTCCCTCCTGGATTATGCCTCCCCAGATGAGGAAACCAGTGGAACAGATTCACCTGTGGAAGACCTTTCCTTTTTAGAGACTCTAGCTAAAATAAGAGACCATTTAAATGGGCTAGCTCCCAAGTATCTGAAGTACAAAAATATACTATGAGCTACTACAGGTGGCATCACCTAGCACATCTGCTATTCCTCCTGTCTTGTCTGCCTTTCTCAGTGCTTTTGCCTCAGCTTCACAGGCACCAGATTCCCAGCAACCTGCCCCCAAGAAGCCAGACCACTTCTATAAGGTCCCAGAGAACTGAAAGTTTCTCTTCAGTTGCCCTTCTGCAGACATTTCTGCTATTTCTTTGGCTTCTGACAAGCCATCAAGAATGCTGTCCTCCACTACCTGCTATGCTTATCAGATAGGAGTGATCTTGCATAGACTAAGCAAAAAAGTGTGCACTTCTGCCACTCTAGCATTTAGGGCCATAAATTACCAAACACACATGACCAGATTTGCTTTAGAGCTTTTGTCCCAACTTTCACAGGTAATTGCAGACTTACCTAACTCAGAAAATAAAACCTTGGCTATTTCCTTGCTTGGTGCATCTTCTCAAGTGGCACGCCACTCATAAAATGCAGCTGTGATCCTGCAGAGGCTTCCGCCAGAGCAGCTCCCACTAGATCAGTATTAAGAAAATTATCTTGGCTAAGACTCCAGCCTTTTACCTGCGGCCATAAAACTAAACTTATGGATGCTCCTTTGACCTTGTTTGTCCCTGCAGCTGCAAACTTGTTCAAATCATTGCAGGAAAAGGGTAAGGAATTGCAGGAACTGAAAAATTTGTTTCCTCAGTACCAAACTTTCAAAGAAATTATTCTGCAAAACCTGTTTGTGCATAGGCATTCATGTCACCCACAACCCAGAACAAAAGGAGTGACAGGAGATCACAGCCTAGTGACCCACTGGCAACTCCACCAAGCGGCCCTTTCCAAACAAGCTGTCCTCTCTTTGACTGCCCCCCCCCCTCACCCACATCCTACTTTTCCAGTGTCATCCCCTATCCCTACTAGCCTTGGAAAGCATAACACAAGATGCCTGGGTACTCTCCATTTTTCAGAAAGGGTACTTTATGGTTTGGGATCACCCACTGTCCTTCAGGGCATCCCTCAACCTCCCAGGGAGCAACTTGCCTTTTTCCCATGAGTTCTCTTGGAAGTATTGAACCAGGGGACCATTCATAGTGTCACTAGAAACCAGATAGGCAAAGGATGTTATTCCAGGTTGTTCCTAGTGTCTAGGAAGGAAGGTCCTTGGAGACCCATCCTCGATCTGTCCCATATAAATACTCTTCTAAGGGTACCCACCCTCTGCATGATGGCGCTCCAGACACTGTTCCCACTTGTTTTGCCCTCAAGCCTTCATGATTACCCTGAATATCAAAGATTCATATTTGTACACTCCCATCCATCCCAACTACAGGAAGTTTTATGCTTCCCTGTATCATCATGGCATTTTCAGTTCTGTGCCTTGCACTTTGAACTTTCCACTGCACTAAGGGTCTTCACCAAATGCCTACCTGCTGTGATTGCCCACTGCAGACTCAGCGGAGTACACATTTTTCCTTATCTGGATGAGCTCCTCCTCCTAGTTAACTCCACAGAGGAGCTGGGACTAAATATTGCCTTTACCTTTAATCTTCTACAAAGTCTAGGGTTCCCCATAAACTTAAAAGAAACCAGTTCTCACCCCTTCACATGATCAGATTTCCCAGTGCAGGATTCAAGCAGGTCTTATGAAGATCTCTCTACCCCACAAAAGGTACAGGACTTCACCCTTTACTTCCAAAATCTTCTGGTGGTTCAGCACATTACAGCTGGAGAGTTCCTCAAGGTCTTGAGTCTCATGGCATCCACCATTTCCATGCTCCCCTTACTCAAACTCTGCATGAGAAAATGGCAGTGGTATCTAAAATCAGTTTGGATGCCATACCAGCACCCTACAATTCTTCATTCCTCTTCTCCCTGTTTGAGCGAAAACTTCAGTTGTGGATACATCATGTCACTCAACCCAGGACTCCCCTTGCACCTTTTGCACCTTGCCAATAGATCTTCACAAATACCTCAGAGATAGGCTGGGAGCAACCTTCAGCTAATTTGAAAACGCAAGGCATCTGGTCTCCCTCTCAAATGAAGGAACACATCAGTGTAAGGAAGAAGGCCTTGCAGACCTTTCATCGTCTAATCCAACCAGGGCCTCTAACTCTGTTCAGACAGTATGACAGTCCTCTGGTATGTGATATGAATAAACGGGTGGTGGGGGAGGAAGACCAAATCCTATCTATTATGCAGGATATCTTTTTAGGCTTGGGAGCTGGCAATAAAATTCCAGATGACTCTTCAGACAGTGTACATCCCATCTTCACAGAATTGTGTGGCAGATTACCTGAGCAGGTCCCAAACACCATCCCACGAATGGTTGCTTCAAAGGAATGGGTTTCTGGACATTGTCCACCAGTGGTGGTATTACTCAAACAGACCTCGTTGCCTTTTCCCCCCATGAACAGACAACTTCTGTAGTTTTGTGCCAGAGAGCCCCATCGTCTGGTCTGGTAAGTGGACACCATTTCTTTTTCTTGGAAGGGGATATTTCTATATCCATTTCCTCCCCTTCCCCTCATTCCAAAAGTCCTGTCCAAACTTCAGCAGGATAAACAAAAAATTTTGCTATCACCACAAGCAACCTCACAGAGTGGACCTTCTCACACAAGACAAAGGGGACACTCATCCATCCACACTTGTTGACTCTTCAGCTGACCTTTTGGATGATAGGGTACTAATCCCTTTCAGATACGTATTCTCTGAGGATGTGCTTGGAGTCCTGCAGGAGGCCAGGAAACCAAATGCTATAAAATCTTACTTGGCCAAATGGAAGATATTTTTAATCTGGTGTCTGAAATTAAACTAGGCCCCATCAACAGTGGAAATTTCCCTGGCTTTATCTTATTTGTGTGAATTGCTCAACACTGGCTTGACTTGCTCTTCACTGAAAGCTCATATGTTAGCCGTATCTGCCTGTCTGCCTCTATCTCCCCACTTAGCTAGAAGATCTGTGGCTAAGCAATTTCTTAAAGACCTCCTACACATTAGACCTCCCAGGAAACCTGTTCCACCTCCCTGAGATCTTAACTTTGTTTTGTAAAAGCTGAATCCCACTTTTCGAACCAGCTTCCTCTACAGTACTGCTCTTGGAAAATAGTGCTACTTCTAGCCTTAACTTCAACTAGAACAGTGTCTGAGCTACAGGCCCTTATGGTATCCCCACCCTTTCTGGTCTACCACGAGGACAGGGTCTCCCTGTGCACAAACCTCCCATTTATGCCTAAGGTAGTAAATGAGCCATCTTTAAATCAGTCCATCTACTTGTCTACTGTTTACTCCCCACCCCAGAACCTAGTGAGGGTGCTCCATACTAGATATCCACAGGCAACTTAGATTTTATTTAGAAAAAAAGCTGTTAGAAGATCAGCTTTTTGTTTCTTACCACCAGGCCCCTTGGGCAGGCTGTTTCAAGCAGACCATTTCCAAGACTTACATTTTGCTACACTCACCATGGTAAAACTCTCCCTTCTTCTGTTTGGGCTCACTCCATCAGGGTTGTTGCCTCATCTGGGGCCTTTTCAAGGGATTGGATACTAATTCAGTTCTTAAAGCAGCTACATGCATCTCAGTCCATACCCTCACCAAACACTACAAATTAGATGTAATCTCTAAATCTAGAGCAGTGTTTGCCAGAGCCATAGTTCAGGGCTTCCTGGAAATCTCCTTGGCTACACCTTTCTCCCTTTCTTGAGCTTTGGTATTCTCCCTCATGTTATGACTACTGCAACAGATGAAAAGAAACACACAGAATAGTTGTGTAAAATCTTATGACAGATGTCCTTCTCTTAGCTGTTGCAGTATTCCTATCCATCCCTCCTTCCCCCTGGCCTTGCTGCTTCTTGGATGATTCTTACTCTAGTTCCTTCTGGGGTAGTAAGTTCTGAGGATGGTGCGTGTATGTCACTTTTATGGCCGACATCTGATCACAGCTGGTTTTCAAAGTCGCAGGCAGTCCCAGCCTGCTCCGGACAACCAGTCCTTCCGTGGCAGAGGAGGACAAGGAGGACGCCGCCCTAGAGGCAGAGGGGCTCCTGTGAAACTTCGGGTCCAGGGAACCTTTCTCTGAACGGCCCGCAGCAGCCCTGAGGGCTGCCCACTGCTCTACTCTGGAGGCAGTCGGGACGTTGGGCACCTAGCTGCATGGGAGTCCATAACATCGACCGCTGGGTTCTCCAAATCATATCCAGGGGATATCACATTCCTTTCCTTCACCTTCCAAAGATGCAGTCCCTCCCAGACGTACCACCCGTCAAAGGGAGGCCGCTTTAGCAGAAATTGGCCATCTGCTAGAGAAAAGAGCCATCCAGCCCGCTCCTCCAGACCAGATCGGATCAGGGTTCTACTCCAGGTTCTTTTAGTGCCAAAAAGACGGGGAACTAAGACCAATCCTAGACCTCTCTCTCCTGAATCTGGCAGTCCCCAAAGAAAAATTCAATGGTCACTCTGCAATCTATTCTCCCCTTCTGGGAGAATGCCACTGGATGTGCTCGATAGATCTCAAGGACGCAGACTACCACATCCTAATGGACAGGCGCCCAGGAGGTTTCTCCGCCTCGGCTGGGAGCCAGTCACTACCAGTTCCGGGTCCTTCCCTTTGGTCTCACCACAGCCCCCAGGGTGTTTACCAAAGTACTCAGCAGTGGTAGCGGCCCACCTGAGGCTTCAGGGGTGCAGGTCTTTCCCTACCTGGACGACTGGCTCCTTACCTCCCCAACAAGGCATCTACTTCTCTGGTGAGACTCCTTTCTCCATCTTGCTCCATTTCTGGGCATCACAATAAATACAAAGTCCAACCTGGCACCCACTCAGCTCTTAGATTTCATAGGGGCCAGACTAGACACAAGGAGTTTACGAGCCTTCCTTACTGTGACAGGATTCTGAATCTGCAGCTCCAGGTGCTGGGCCATTCTACATTCATGTTCTGTTCCAGCCGACTTGCTCCTGAGGCCTCTACCGTCCATGACTTCGTCCATACCACTTCTTCCTCTTGCCAGGCTCTATATGCATTCTACAGTGGACTCTTAGTACAGTGGTCTTACCTTGCTCTCCCCATGGAACATCCCAAAGCGAACAGCAAGGGATGCAGGCGGTCCGACTTGTGGTGGCTGCACACCGCGGATCTCGACGAGGGGCGCCCATATTGTGCTACTCCCTCTCGCCACGGTGACCACGGACGCCTCCCGCCTCGGGTGGGGCACTTATGGGCCGGACAGTCCAAGGCACGTGGAACGATACAGAGACCTTACTGCATATCAATGTTCTAGAGATGAGAGCTGTGCTCTTAGCGCTGCTAGCACTTCAGGACTTTCTTCCCTTGGGAACAATTACATTCAGTCGGACAATATGTCTGTTGTCTGGTACATCAACAAGCAAGGGGAACAAGGTCTTACCCTCTTTGTCGAGAGGCCATGAGAGTTTGGGAATGGGCAATCTCCACCAATCGCTTCTCATAGCAACGACATTCCGGTCGGTCCAACATCCTAGCGGACAAGCTCAGTCGCACCATTCTGACCCCTTACCAGTGGTCTCTCAATTGTCAAGTAGCGAACGCATATTCGCACGGTGGGGAACCCCTTCATGCATCTTTTTGCCTCTCCCTCAAACACCAAGTGCGACAGTTTTTCGCCTGATACCTCCTCCCGGAGGTACCCCAAGAGACGCCTGGTGCATGCAGCCACCCGGTCTTCTGTATGCCTATCCACCCTTGCCTCTGATGCTGCAAGTTCTTCAGAAAGCCTCTCGGGTGGGTTGCAGAATGATTCTCATTGCTCCATTCTGGCCTCACAGATCTGGTTCCCCTTCCTAAGGTCTCACTCGTGAATCCTCCTTGGATTCTAGATCCCATCCGGATCTGATATCCCATCCATCCTGCATTCCTCCTCCAACCTGGACAACCTGAAGCTGACCGCTTGGCTGCTCCAGTTCCACTCTTGATAAGGACTCCCGTATTTCTTCACCGGTAAAGGCTATTTTGGTGGCGGCTCATAAACCAGCCACTAGAAAGGTTTACGAAGCAAATGGAAACGCTTCTCTGTGGGCGAGCGGCAAGGCCTAGATCCCTTCACGGTTCCTCTCCCGTAGTGCTTGATTTTCTAACCTCTCTTTAATGATGGTGCCAGCAGTTCCACAGTCAAAGTTCAACTGGCGGCAATTTCTCACTATCACATTGGTCAAGAGTCTAATCCTCTTATGTCAGCCAAATTGTGCAAAACCTTCTTAAAGGTACTTTCCTTCTCAGGCCCCTATTAAGCAAGCAGTTCCTCCTTGGGACCTTTCTCTGGTCCTACAGGCCTTGGACCGCTCCCCTTTCGAGCCCAGCGGCTACAGTGGACCTCAAATTCTTGTCTTACAAGACAGCCTTTTTGGTAGCCATTACATCAGCCAAGAGAGTTTCTGAACTTCAAGCTTTATCAGCTAAACCTCCTTACTTGGTTTTTATCCGGACCGTGTCTCCCTCAGGACCAACCCGTCCTTCCTTCCTAAAATCGCTTCTGAAGCAAACATCAATCAATCTATTAACCTCCCTGTTTTCTTCCTAAGTATGAAAACAAAGGTGAATATAGGCTACACTCACTAGATGTTCACAGGCAACTAAGATTTTATTCAACAGGACAGCTGGTCATAGGCAATCCGACCAGCTGTTTATTTCCTTTGCAAAATTCAATTTGGGCAAGCCAATTTCCAAAGTTTCTCTGTCCCGCTGGATTTCACAGTGCATTTTATTGGCTTATCAAGCCAGGAAGGCTCGCACCGGAGGGTGTTCATGCCCATTCAACCCGGTCAGTATCTACCTCAGCAGCCTTCAAGGCTAGGATTCCTCTGGATGATATTTGTGCAGCAGCTACATGGGCTTCGCCTTATACATTTATTTCTCACTATAAGTTGGATCTTGCATCCAGGGGTAGAGCATCCTTTGGCTCGGGTGCTCCGGAATATCCTTCCATGATGGCCGCCAAGATTCAGGTAGCTGGGGACTCTGTCCCACAGGTTGCAGACAATGAATATCCTACTTCAGATTTAGAAGTTATGTACTCACCATAACGCTCCATCTGAGTAGGTGTATTCATTTGTCTGCAACCATCCCGCCCTCCTATCCCCCTGGCCTTTCAGTTTCCTGCATATTACTGGTTACCCTTTTGAGGGTATTGTTGCTTTGGCAAACTCGATCTGAGGTCATGAGGGTAGAGCAGGGCATTATGGGTGAGGGGAGGAGCTGAGAGCTTGGATCCATAGCTGGAAACTATGCCGGTTCGGATCCGATATCGGATCCATAACCCACAGGTTGCAGACAAATGAATACACCTACTCAGATGGAACGTTATGGTGAGTACATAACTTCTAATTTCTCTTCAGTTGCCCTTCTGCAGACATTTCTGCTATTTCTTTGGCTTCTGACAAGCCATCAAGAATGCTGTCCTCCACTACCTGCTATGCTTATCAGATAGGAGTGATCTTGCATAGACTAAGCAAAAAAGTGTGCACTTCTGCCACTCTAGCATTTAGGGCCATAAATTACCAAACACACATGACCAGATTTGCTTTAGAGCTTTTGTCCCAACTTTCACAGGTAATTGCAGACTTACCTAACTCAGAAAATAAAACCTTGGCTATTTCCTTGCTTGGTGCATCTTCTCAAGTGGCACGCCACTCATAAAATGCAGCTGTGATCCTGCAGAGGCTTCCGCCAGAGCAGCTCCCACTAGATCAGTATTAAGAAAATTATCTTGGCTAAGACTCCAGCCCTTTACCTGCGGCCATAAAACTAAACTTATGGATGCTCCTTTGACCTTGTTTGTCCCTGCAGCTGCAAACTTGTTCAAATCATTGCAGGAAAAGGGTAAGGAATTGCAGGAACTGAAAAATTTGTTTCCTCAGTACCAAACTTTCAAAGAAATTATTCTGCAAAACCTGTTTGTGCATAGGCATTCATGTCACCCACAACCCAGAACAAAAGGAGTGACAGGAGATCACAGCCTAGTGACCCACTGGCAACTCCACCAGAAAAGCGGCCCTTTCCAAACAAGCTGTCCTCTCTTTGACTGCCCCCCCCCTCACCCACATCCTACTTTTCCAGTGTCATCCCCTATCCCTACTAGCCTTGGAAAGCATAACACAAGATGCCTGGGTACTCTCCATTTTTCAGAAAGGGTACTTTATGGTTTGGGATCACCCACTGTCCTTCAGGGCATCCCTCAACCTCCCAGGGAGCAACTTGCCTTTTTCCCATGAGTTCTCTTGGAAGTATTGAACCAGGGGACCATTCATAGTGTCACTAGAAACCAGATAGGCAAAGGATGTTATTCCAGGTTGTTCCTAGTGTCTAGGAAGGAAGGTCCTTGGAGACCCATCCTCGATCTGTCCCATATAAATACTCTTCTAAGGGTACCCACCCTCTGCATGATGACGCTCCAGACACTGTTCCCACTTGTTTTGCCCTCAAGCCTTCATGATTACCCTGAATATCAAAGATTCATATTTGTACACTCCCATCCATCCCAACTACAGGAAGTTTTTATGCTTCCCTGTATCATCATGGCATTTTCAGTTCTGTGCCTTGCACTTTGAACTTTCCACTGCACTAAGGGTCTTCACCAAATGCCTACCTGCTGTGATTGCCCACTGCAGACTCAACGGAGTACACATTTTTCCTTATCTGGATGAGCTCCTCCTCCTAGTTAACTCCACAGAGGAGCTGGGACTAAATATTGCCTTTACCTTTAATCTTCTACAAAGTCTAGGGTTCCCCATAAACTTAAAGAAACCAGTTCTCACCCCTTCACATGATCAGATTTCCCCGGAGTGCAGGATTCAAGCAGGTCTTATGAAGATCTCTCTACCCCCACAAAAGGTACAGGACTTCACCCTTTACTTCCAAAATCTTCTGGTGGTTCAGCACATTACAGCTGGAGAGTTCCTCAAGGTCTTGAGTCTCATGGCATCCACCATTTCCATGCTCCCCTTACTCAAACTCTGCATGAGAAAATGGCAGTGGTATCTAAAATCAGTTTGGATGCCATACCAGCACCCCTACAATTCTTCATTCCTCTTCTCCCCTGTTTGAAGCGAAAACTTCAGTTGTGGATACATCATGTCACTCAACCCAGGACTCCCCTTGCACCTTTTTGCACCTTGCCAATAGATCTTCACAAATACCTCAGAGATAGGCTGGGGAGCAACCTTCAGCTAATTTGAAAACGCAAGGCATCTGGTCTCCCTCTCAAATGAAGGAACACATCAGTGTAAGGAAGAAGGCCTTGCAGACCTTTCATCGTCTAATCCAACCAGGGCCTCTAACTCTGTTCAGACAGTATGACAGTCCTCTGGTATGTGATATGAATAAACGGGTGGTGGGGGAGGAAGACCAAATCCTATCTATTATGCAGGATATCTTTTTAGGCTTGGGAGCTGGCAATAAAATTCCAGATGACTCTTCAGACAGTGTACATCCCATCTTCACAGAATTGTGTGGCAGATTACCTGAGCAGGTCCCAAACACCATCCCACGAATGGTTGCTTCAAAGGAATGGGTTTCTGGACATTGTCCACCAGTGGTGGTATTACTCAAACAGACCTCGTTGCCTTTTCCCCCCATGAACAGACAACTTCTGTAGTTTTGTGCCAGAGAGCCCCATCGTCTGGTCTGGTAAGTGGACACCATTTCTTTTTCTTGGAAGGGGATATTTCTATATCCATTTCCTCCCCTTCCCCTCATTCCAAAAGTCCTGTCCAAACTTCAGCAGGATAAACAAAAAATTTTGCTATCACCACAAGCAACCTCACAGAGTGGACCTTCTCACACAAGACAAAGGGGACACTCATCCATCCACACTTGTTGACTCTTCAGCTGACCTTTTGGATGATAGGGTACTAATCCCTTTCAGATACGTATTCTCTGAGGATGTGCTTGGAGTCCTGCAGGAGGCCAGGAAACCAAATGCTATAAAATCTTACTTGGCCAAATGGAAGATATTTTTAATCTGGTGTCTGAAATTAAACTAGGCCCCATCAACAGTGGAAATTTCCCTGGCTTTATCTTATTTGTGTGAATTGCTCAACACTGGCTTGACTTGCTCTTCACTGAAAGCTCATATGTTAGCCGTATCTGCCTGTCTGCCTCTATCTCCCCACTTAGCTAGAAGATCTGTGGCTAAGCAATTTCTTAAAGACCTCCTACACATTAGACCTCCCAGGAAACCTGTTCCACCTCCCTGAGATCTTAACTTTGTTTTGTAAAAGCTGAATCCCACTTTTCGAACCAGCTTCCTCTACAGTACTGCTCTTGGAAAATAGTGCTACTTCTAGCCTTAACTTCAACTAGAACAGTGTCTGAGCTACAGGCCCTTATGGTATCCCCACCCTTTCTGGTCTACCACGAGGACAGGGTCTCCCTGTGCACAAACCTCCCATTTATGCCTAAGGTAGTAAATGAGCCATCTTTAAATCAGTCCATCTACTTGTCTACTGTTTACTCCCCCACCCCCAGAACCCTAGTGAGGGTGCTCCATACTTTAGATATCCACAGGCAACTTAGATTTTATTTAGAAAAAAAAAAGCTGTTAGAAAGATCAGCTTTTTGTTTCTTACCACCCCAGGCCCCTTGGGCAGGCTGTTTCCAAGCAGACCATTTCCAAGACTTACATTTTGCTACACTCACCATGGTAAAACTCTCCCTTCTTCTGTTTGGGCTCACTCCATCAGGGTTGTTGCCTCATCTGGGGCCTTTTTCAAGGGATTGGATACTAATTCAGTTCTTAAAGCAGCTACATGCATCTCAGTCCATACCCTCACCAAACACTACAAATTAGATGTAATCTCTAAATCTAGAGCAGTGTTTGCCAGAGCCATAGTTCAGGGCTTCCTGGAAATCTCCTTGGCTACACCTTTCTCCCTTTCTTGAGCTTTGGTATTCTCCCTCATGTTATGACTACTGCAACAGATGAAAAGAAACACACAGAATAGTTGTGTAAAATCTTATGACAGATGTCCTTCTCTTCGCTGTTGCAGTATTCCTATCCATCCCTCCTTCCCCCTGGCCTTGCTTCTTCTTGGATGATTCTTACTCTAGTTCCTTCTGGGGTAGTAAGTTCTGAGGATGGTGCACGTGTATGTCACTTTTATGGCCGACATCTGATCACAGCTTACATGCGATGTACCATGCACTCTACGGTAGTCAAGTCTTTTGCATACTGGCAGAAGTTGGGTCACTTATTTCGGGGAACTTCCTCATGACATGAATACTGCAGCAAAGAAGAAAATGACATCTATCATTATGGCAAGATTTTACACAACTATTCCTTCTTACTGGGGCAACTGAAACAAACCTGGATCAGTCTACAGGCTTACCAGTATTTTCCCCAGCTCCTCAAATAGAGGAGAATACACCTTGTGTATGCTGGATGTTCATCAACTCAGCTTTTATCTTCATAGAATGAAACCATTTAGAAATTTTGATCAGTTGTTTTTTGCCTTTTCAAAACCAAAATCTGTGAAGGCTGTTACCAAAGTTGCACTTTTACAATGACTTCAGATTGCATTTCTTTTGTTTACAAAAAGAATTTGACCTTGCTAGCCAAACCAAAAGCTCACTCAGCAAGAGCAGTGGTTACCTTAAGAGCTTTTTTGAGGAGGCTACCCATTTATGTTTGCACAGCAGCAAGGTGGTCCACAGTTTGTACCTCTGAGTCTCATTATAAGCTTGGATGTACAAGCCAGATCACGCTTTTCCTTTGGTTCCAGCATTCTTAGAAATGTCCTTCTTTGATACCACCCAGAAATGCTTGGCAGTCTATGCCATGTGTTGAATTGGACCAAAACACAACAATGGATAAGGAAGTTATGTACTTACCAGGACCTTACATCCTTCATCCTTATTGTCGAATTTTCCGTTGGAGACATCTTCATCCCAGAGCTGAGGGTTTGGTCTAGACTTGAGACTTTTGAGGGCAATGCTAGAGTCCTGGACAGCTGAGTTCCGTCTCTACCTTGGATCTGATTGGGTTAGTGGCTTCTCTAGGTCTGTGGCTTGCGTAAAGTCTTTCCTCAGTTGACCCACCTTTGTATTGGCTTTCAAAGTTGTAGAGAGGATTCTGTCCTGCTCTCAAACGTGATCATGAGAGACTACATCAGATGCATCCCAGTCTTGTCTTCCTGGATTTTCATTGTCCCATCACCTTGTTCAAGGACAAGCCTACACCTCAAGGTCTCGACCAGTGCCAGGCTACCCTCTTCCCCGAGGTTTCCTGGTTTCCCCTGTTCTCTCTCCTCTCAGTGGTGTACAGGAAGCATCCATGCCAAAGGAGGTTCCTAGATTCCCCGCAGGAGACTTTGACAGAAATCTGACCTCAGTGAATGGGAAGGATCCCAAAAATCCCCCCATAATGACACCTGCTTTGGCAACCACATTTAATTGATGAGATATGGGGGGTGTTTGGATCACCGAACCCTCTTCCTCCTGGGAATCTGTGTTTCTTGAGACCTTCGGTGCAGGCCTTTCACCTTTGGTGGTACCCCACCCTGGTGTCTTGAAGGACGTGTAAAGAACTCAACATGGTGGGGGCTTTACCTACTATGCCAGGAAAACGTCTTTGACCCACCCAAGGATTGGTCCGTTTGGAACAAAGGGCCTTTGGTCAGTGCCATTGTTGCTGCAGCTACCAAGCAAGAGCTTGCAGAGGAGAGTGCATTGATTCATCCTCCAAGCAGAGAGTTATGAGCATTGGACAGATTCTGGAAGCACACCAATGCTTTAGCCACCTTTACTGTCCATGCCCTGAAATGTATGACACACCTGACTAAGCGTCAGAGGGGGTGGATTAATGTGGTCTTATATCAGTAGCATCCCAACTGACAGTTGAGGCTCCATAAGTCCATGGAAGCTCATTTAGCAGCCTCTATGCCATCGATCGTAAGTTCAAAAAGTTCTGACTTCACTCATTAGAGCCCCAATTAAAAAAAAACAAACCAACCACCCTTTCAGCTGACCTTCTCCCTGCAGACTACCTGCAAAAAGCTGCTGATGTTATAGCATACCCTGTCTCTATTTTGATAAACAGAACCATAACTGAAGCCTCTTTCCCCTCTATCTGGAAAATCTTGCATCATACCACTCCCCAAAGGAGGCAGTTCCATTGAGCTGTCAAACTGTAGACCAATAGCAATCCTTTCCCCTCTGGCTAAAATTATGGAAAAGTGTATCCATAAACAACTCTTACACTACCTTATTCAACATAATCTTCTGGCCAACTCCCAGCATGGATTTAGACCACAGCACAGTACCACCTCAGCCCTCCTCTCCTTTTCTAATGTCATAAATTCCAACCGTAAAAGCAACAAACTATCTTCTGCCCTGTTTCTTGATCTTTCCAAAGCCTTTGACATGGTTAGCCACCAGCTACTCTTACTTACCATAAAGAAAATATACCTAAACAACCATGCTATACAGTGGTTTCAATCTTATCTTAGTGGAAGACAGCAGGCTGTCCTTTGGCAGTACAAACTCTCCACCCTTCTCCCTGTTACCTTTGGTGTCCCTTAAGGCTCCATATTAGGTCCCCTTCTTTTCTCCCTCTTTTTCAGTGACCTCCACACTGTAATCCCAGATTCAAACTGTGTACAATATACCGATGACTCC
This sequence comes from Protopterus annectens, assembly GCF_019279795.1. Taxonomy (NCBI): domain Eukaryota; kingdom Metazoa; phylum Chordata; order Ceratodontiformes; family Protopteridae; genus Protopterus; species Protopterus annectens. Next base: position 367,326,114 of record NC_056743.1, read on the forward strand.
ACCCTGATTTGCTCAGCCTCTATCCCTACAGATCTCCTTAGTTTAACCCAGAAAACCTTTAATACAGTGGAAAACTGGATCTCTCATCAACAGCTGATATTAAACCCTAATAAAACAAAGCTATTTATCTTCTCTGCTCACAAATCCTCTCAACCTTTGTTTACTATAACATCTAACAATGGGACCAGATATGTTTACCAAACTCTTGGGTGTTATAATAGACAACAACCTCAAATGTGATATGCACGTAAACCAAACTTAAAACAGTTAATAAAAAAACTTGGCTCCCTATACAAAAACTAACCTTTTCTCACCCCTCTAGCTAGGACTGCCATTGCCCATACCAGTCTGCTTTAAACTCTACTGTATGCCTTGCCAGTACTCACTAACTTTAACAAAACTGATCTCAGCAAACTCTCTAGCTGCTACAATCAAATTGCCAGGTTTGCCACAGGAACTCCCTACAGGACACATCATTGTAAAAACCTAAACCTTTTATGATGGCTAGAACTCCCCAGGCGAATTCAGTGTAATCAACTTACTGTAGCATTCATATTTATTAACAATCCAGAAAAAAATGCCCTGCCTTAAAAACATTATCCATCCCTACTAAAATGCTAAGCCCCTTCGTTCCACTACAAAACTTTTGATTCAGTCTGTTAAAGCTAAGAATCTGTCTGAAGAATTTTTGTTTGCAAAACCTGGAATTCTCTCCCATCTGACCTTACACTGAACCTCTCCCTTAATCAGTTCAAAAAAATCTAACCCAGTATTTTAAAACTCATTGGTTATGTCCTTGCTCTAACCCTGACTAAAGCCTCATCTACTTCCATATCCCTGCAATTTTTTATTAACATTAGTCAGCGACTAACCTCACACTAAAAGGTTTTAAAAGAGAAACTGTAACATCTTTGCAGATGTTCTATATATAAGCTGCACCTATAGGTTTGATAAAAGAAACTAACATATTTGTATACATTTCTGAATATAAACTGTATTCTTCATAGACTTGAAACGTGAGACTGTAATTTGTATGTAATTACAATATGTGCATATACTGTAACTTGCTTGTCTTTGTAAGTTTGGAGCTTTTCTCTCCAGGCCTCCGTTGAAAATGGACATGTATCCAGTCGGACTATCCCGGTCAACAAATGTAAAATAAATTAATAGTAAAGTGTATCCATGTATTGTCATCTCCAGTACAGTGGACAGTATTGCTGTGGCAACAGGCTCTGGCATCAAAGTTCTCCGTCATGCCTGGATGTGCCTCTGTAATTTTGCAGAGTGCTTCAAGACATTCTTCCTTAATGCCTCCTTTAATGTGTCCACTATGATCCTACAGTTAAGGACACCCTAATGAGGAGTGAAAAGGAGGGCAGGACCTCGTCTGCCGTGCGAGTTTGTTCCACTCCTCAGAGGATCTTTTCATACAACCAGAGTGAATGGGAGGCTGTTTTTCTCCCCATATGTCACAATCAGCCTGTTCAGGACACCTCGGGTGACAGTAATCCCCCCTCCCCTGGGGCAGAGAGGAGAAACCTCAATGAATACTGCCTTAGGGGTAAGGGTGGTCAACAGAATCAGGGCTTCAGGGGACCTTATTCTGACAAGCTCTTCAGTGCTCCAGCAGGTTTGCCTGACAGCTACACTCTGGAGGTAGTTGGGAGTGCTTGGTTCTCAACCCTCAAGCTTTGGAGGCCATCACGTCAGATTCCTTGGTCTTGGTAGCTGTTACCAGAAGCTACTCTATCCCTTTTCAGTTTATCCCAACCTTACACAAAGATCCCTTCTAGATGTTTCACTCCAGTGGCAAAGGGAGGCAGCAGTGGAGATTGAACTCAGTCATTTATGAGGTTCCCCCTGAGAGCAGAGATCTGGTATGGTCTATTCAAGATTTTTTTTTATGAGATTCATAGGTAGGTACTAGGCTATCTGCCCGAAGGTATTTATAAGCCTAGCCAGAATGTGTTGGCTTTCGCCACCCCCTTAGATTAGTTCCCTTTGCCTCTGTCCAGCAGGGCCACTGAATTGATCCCCGAGATAAACTTTGTTTCCCATCCACTCGTCAAGATTTCTTTTGAAGAGTGTTAGCAAGGTGCTCTGCCTAATGTAAATTGGGATCTTGTTCCAAAGCATGGGAAGTCTCTGGGACAGGAATCTATCCCTCCAGCACATCCTATTTATTGTTGTGGTGAGGTTGAGATCCCTAGAGCATGAGGTTCGTGGGGATAAAGTTTTCTTTAGGTGGAGCATGTCCATTAATTCTGGGTTGGACATGGCCTTGTATATCAGGCAGAGATCGCCTCTGAGTAGGCGGTATGCAGCCGACTACAGCTGTAATTTCTTCAGTCGAGCTGCATAGGGCATCTGTTTGAGGTCAGTGATCTTCTTGGTGAGGTACTTCTGAGGTCTTTCCAGCTGTTGCAGGTGTCTTGTAAGGTACATCCCAAATGGGGCGTTGTACTCTATGATGGGTCTGATGAGTGATGAGTAGAGAGGTACAATGACCTCTTTTGATCTGGATGCAAACCCTTTTGTGATTAGGTGGGCTACGTAGAAGGATTTTCTAACCACTTTGGCAGTGTGATGATCAAAGGTGAGATTACTGTCTACTTGGGTCCCCAGATCCCTTATCACGTCTTCCGTATTTAGGGGACTACCACCTATGTAGTAGTTTGTGGGTATTTTGTTTTTTTCCAAAGGGGATTACTATGCACTTTTGGCATTTAGCTTGAGGCCATGATTTTGACACCAGGTATCCATCTCCGTGAGACCCTTTTGGAGGATGTCTGTGTCAGCCGGAGAGTCAATTATAGCCCCTAGTTTGCAGTCGTCTGCAAACTTGGTCAGTCATAGTCCTCCTGTGCTTGCATGTACCTCTGAGAAGTATATGCCAAACAGGAGTGGTCCTAGGACTGAGCCCTGGGGAACTCCACTTGTAACCGATTTAGAGTCGGACCTAGCTCCCGCAACTCTCACCATGTGGGTTCTGTCCATGAGCCATTTGGCAACCCATCTTGTGACGTAGGGATTTATGTTCAGGCTGGTGAGCTTGTCTATAATACCAGAATGGGGAATGGTGTCGAAGGCCTTTGCGAGGTCTAGGTAGGCTGTGTGTACCACTTTTCCCTCATCTATAGCCTTGGTAACTGTCTCAAAGAAGTCCACCAGGTTTAGGAGGCATGATCTGCCCTTAAAGCCGAACTGGGTAGGGTCCAGTGTTTGGAGGTTCCCAATGTCTCTGTTAATGAGTTCCATGATGATGCGCTCCATAGCCTTGCAGACCAAGCTAGTCAGGCTTATAGGGCGATGGTTCCCGGGGTCTATTGTGGCTCCACCTTTGTGAAGCGGAATAACCGCTGCTGTGCGCCACTCTATGGGTACGTAGCCTGTGGAAAGGCTGAGTTTGAACAGTATGTTTAGGTGAGGGGTTAGTTCGTCTTTGAGCTTGTGTAGGACGCAGCCTGGGACACCGTCCGGTCCCATTGATGCTGTGTTTTTGGCTTTGGAGAGGGCTGTTTTAACCTGAGTGTCTGTGATTTCAGGGACTCTACATTCTTCTGGTATGGTTATGGGCCCTCTTGGGGGTGAGAGGGGGGTGATGTTTGCGCTGAACTTGTCGGTCGGTTCAGTGTATTTTATGCCATTCTGCACTAACTCCGACTAACTGTTTGTTTTATTGCCCAAGAAAAACAAGGACCTTAGGCCCAATTTGGATCTGAGCAACATATGTGTGTTCAGCAAACAGACCAAATTATGAATGGCAACAGTGCAGTCCATTTTGCCTGTACTGAGGAAGGATGGCTGGATGTGCTGAGCGGGATTGCAAGGGTGCTTACTGTCATGTGAAGATAGCAAGGCATTTCAAGAGGTTTCTATGCTTCTGGCTGGAAGCTGGCTAACACACACAGCTCCCTCATGTTCAGGTCAGTTGCAGGGATTCTGGGTCTTTCCTTTACTGAATGTCTGGTTCCTTGTACCAACTTCAAAATCATCACTGCTTCAGGCAAGAGAGATAGGCTTCCTTTTATGCCTCTTCTCAGGTATTGCAGTGAACATTGATAAATCTAGTGTAGAACATGTCTAAGCTCTGGAGTTATAAGCTGCCATCTGTACAAGGTCAGATAGCTAAATTTCCTCTCTCAGGGTTATCTCTGCGTCTTCTGACCTCCCAAGTCCTTCTGCTCCAGTGCCACCCCCAAGCTTATGTAGTTCTCAGTCTTCTCGGCTTGATATTTGCTTCCTTATCACTAATTCCTTTGTCCAGCTGAAGGTTCTTCAGTGGGGTCCTTCAGTCCAGTGGTCTGTCAGCTGACCCAATACATTTCCCCATGCATTTTACTGAGGTTTGTTGTCATCACATCTCGTAGTGGTTGGCATGTCTCCTTAGGACATCTGTTTGTTGTGCTACAGCCCGCAGTGACTATGGACACTTACCTCCTGGTGTGTATGTGGGACATTGAGTGGGAAAGTGGTTTGAGGTACCTGGTCCCAGTGCGAGGCTTGTTTTGGAGATGAGCAGTCCTTTTCGTGTTGCAGGCTTTCCATATTTGCCTTCCAAAGGCTTAATTTTGATTCAGATAAACAACATGGCACTGGTCTGATACATCAGCCAACAAACGGGTACTCAGTTCTAGTAGACAAACTGAACATGAGAATTGTGATTGCCACAGTAGGGCTCCCAAAAATCCATCAGTGGTTTTAGAGATTTTCAGCCGCTGTGGCCAGCCTTGCTGCAACCTGTTGGCGACACCTTACAACACAAAATGCAGCAGCTACTTTGTCCTTCTCTCTCCCAAAGGGTGGTTAACGAAGGATGTTGTAGTCCATGTTCGACCTCCATGTCTCCTTTGCATTTACCTCAAATGCCGTTGTTAATAGAGTTCTTACCGAATGATGCTTGTTGCAAGATGACTGCAATCTTACAACCCCTTCTAGCCCACTCTTTTCTCCTTTCTTTGGCCTCATGTAGTACACCCTCCTTTGGTTCTTGATCCAGTTTTTGATCTGATTTCCCTTCGGGTCAGCCTCACTTGATTCTACAATCCCTCATACTGATCATTTGTCTCCTCCACTTCCAATGAAGGGCCAGAGCCTCAAGCTATGTGATGCAGTTGTACATATCCTGTTTTAATCTCAGAAGCCTTCCTCCAGAAAAAAATATGGTAATAAGTGGAGAAAATGTATTATTTGGGCTATAATGAAGCCTTTCTAAAGTGAACAAACGACCATTAAGGGACCCAGTTCCATGGCGGGATATTTCCCTTTTAATACAGGCCTTAGACAGGGCTTCTCCTGAACCTGCCACCGCTGTGAACTTGAATTTCTATCATGGAAGACTCTCTCCTCCTCTTTGCAGCAATCTCCTCTAGATGAGTTCTGAACATCAGTCTTATTCCTGTAGTTTCCCGTACCTCATTTCTCACTAGGATGGAATTAAATTGTGGAATAATCAACCTTTTTATCTAAAGCTACCTTTGAGTCAAATCTCAACCAGTGTATTCATTTGCCAGTATTCTTTCCAAATGTTAGTAGTAAGTGTGAGTACATGTTTCGTTACATGGACCTTAGTCAGTTGAGATTTTTAGATAGGTCCAAAGGCTCCTGGAAGTCAGACCAGCTCTTTGTCATTCTCCAAGGTTAAGCTTGGTAAACCATTTTCTAAGGTCACTCTGTCCAGATGGGTTTCTGACTGCATATCCTTTGTTTACATTGTTAATATTTTATCCTTCAAACTAGCAGCTCATTCTGCCAGTCCTTTGGTCGTGCTTCTTTGGATGACATTTGATCAGTAGTTACCTGGTTGAGTACTTGTACCTTTGTGACCCATTACAAACTTGACTTTCAGTCCAGATAGAGGGCTTTTTTTGGGTTCACCATTCTTGCAAAATATTCTCTCCCAATGCAACCCAGTTAGTCTGGCTGGGGACTGCATCTCCCAGGTTGAGGCATATGGAAAAGACAACACTGGATATGAAAATTATGTATTTACCAGCTTGTATTTTTTTTCTTCTGTCTGTCTCAGCCATCACTCCCTCAGTTCCCTACTAATTTGTCACCAGTGTTTTGTGACTGAGTGGACCACTCAATTCTCTCGAAGTCTTGTTTTATGAACTGGCTTCAGTTTTTTAGATGACATTTTAAATAGACAGCATTATGGTAGGGGAAATTGGAGCTTCAGAGTCGAGTCTGATGTGGCAGCTTCTGATTTGCTCAGCTGTGATAACCCATAGGTATAGACAGAAGGCAACACTGATATATTTAGTGTTATGTTAAGTGCACAACTTTCATTTATACCCACCACAACAAGGCAATTCCATTCTGGATCAAGGCTTATAGTACAAGGAGCTTGGTTTCATCTCTGTCTTTTTCAAAAGGTTTGTTTGCTAGAAGTATTGTAGAACCAGGAACTTGGTCCTTTGTGGACATTTTTACAGAGCAGTATAAACCAGTTTCCTTCTTTGTGTAGGACAGGCTTTGCAGGTGCCTGAACTCGTGCTTCTTCATCCTCCTCCCAGTCCATTAAAGCTGTGGTAATATACCCATGTAGCTAAGGTTACTGTGATCCAGTGACAAACACAATGCAGTTGTGTAAGTAAACATACCATACCAGTAGATGTTTGAGTGATCCCTGCTGACATACCTACTCCTCCCCCTAAATTTTTGTATGTTTTTGTTGTCAAGGTGAGGATATGTATTTTTACTTTCCTAACATGGACCTTTCCAGAGCTGGCTTGAAAGCTCTGAAGGGTGTGTGGAGGTGCCCTTGAAGCTTTGGAAGCTTGCTAACTTTTGTATCCTGTGCATGATGCAACTCGTATAGCTTGGGCTACTGCCGCATTTATCATTCGCACATCTACTGTTGATGTTCTTCGTGTTTCACTGATGTTCTTCGTGTTTCACTGTTGCAGTCATAACTGTAGGGTGATCCTGCCGGCAGGCAGCCCGAGGTCGGCCAGAATCACAAAGTCTGGGTCCGGCGTCGGCTGTACAAGCTAGTACCCTGACGTCAGTACGCTCTGGTACATAGCCCTCAGCCGACGCCATCTTCTCCAGTCTTTCTTGCCGTGTGATGGAAAGCAGCTCGCAAGTCGTTGGTTGGCGATTTTCGATCGGCGTTTTTGATTGCTGTCTGTCCGAAGTTCTTACTTCTCTTCTCAAACCTAAGTACCCCGTTGGGGAATCTTTTTCTTGTTCCTCCGATGTCAGAAAAAGTTAATAATTGTATAGCGTGTGGAAAACAGATACCTCATAAAGATTTCCACTCTTACTGTCTACCTTGCTTAGGCCCTGACCACGACGTTTCTTGTTGTCGGTTCTGTGCCAGGTTCAATTCTCGTACTATTAAGCGTCGGTACGACTGGGCTTTAAATTACTTTGGCAGACGCTTCAATTATAGAATGTCGTCTGATTCTACCGGAATTCAAAAGAAGCGCAAAGACAAGGACAGGCCTCTGAGGTCCAAACAGGATTCGTCGCAGCTGGAGCCAGCGTCCGGTTTGGCTGTCGTCAGTGAGGCGCTTTTGCAGCCCCTGTCGTCCGCCACTTCTGAACCGATGGCCGATACGGACTCCCATGGGGAGCCATCAAGGCCTATTGTTTTATCTGCTGCAGGACCTTCGGACGTCGCTCCCTTAGATGGGTCCGGAACCGCTGTGCAGGTACCGGTTTCTGAGGGGGTATTCAGGCCTACTCACATCACCATTTCAAAGACAAAGGCAAAGTCCAAGACTCCAGTTAAACCTAAAGTTTCTGCTCCAGCTACTTCTGAAGCTACTCCCAAGACACAGAAGCAATTGCTAAGGATGGCTGAAGATTTGCTTACAATGATTAGGGGTTCTCACCCCCTCCAGAGAAAAGGCCTCGACAGGATGTTCCTTTGGATTCCTCTGACCAGGCTTTAATGATTAGGGGTTCTCAACCCCTCCAGAGAAAAGGCCTCGACAGGATGTTCCTTTGGATTCCTCTGACCAGGCTTCTGTATCTTCTGTTTCTTCCTCTGATCAGGAATATTCCTTTCCTCCTTATGAGGATTTGGATGCAGAGGATTCCCTGCCCTCTGCTTCTCCGCCTGAGGATTTCTCTTTTGGGGAGACCTTACATGAGATGAGGGAACATTTTCATTGGGAAGGTCAGGATTATTCTGCTTCTAAGAAGAGGCTTAGGGAATTCCTTCTTCTTCCTCAACACAGGCCTTTAGCTATTCCTCCTGTTCTTGATATTGTGGATGATGCCTTTTCTGAGGCTAATTTGAATCCTGATTCCATGCCCCCTGCTCCTTCTAAGCCTGATAGATTTTACAGGGTCCCTGATTCTCATTTATTCTTATTCAAGAACCCTTCTGCGGATCCTGAAACTATTTCTCAGGGTTCTAAGGCTGCTAAGGTTGCTTCTTCCAAAAATCCTATTCCCTCCGAGAAGGATTCTCGTGCCTTAGACAGGTGGGGTAAAAAGGTATATACTTCTGCTACCCTTGCTATTAGGGCTTTAAATTGCCAGTTTCATTTGTTTAAGTATCAGCAATTTCTTTTGTCTGTTTTGAAGCAAAAGCTTGCTACCTTTCCAGCATGTGCAGAGGATAAGGAATTGCAGGATGTATTGCATGCAACTGAACAAGTGAACAAGCATAGTTTGCATTGTGGTTTTGATGCTTTGAAAGCTTCTTGCAGGGCCGCAGCCTCTGGTACTGTTATTAGGAGACATGCCTGGCTTTGTGAACAAAGTTTGCCGGAACAGGTTAAGGCTAAACTTTTAGATGCCCCTGTTCAGCATGATGTTTTATTTGGAGCCAAGGCTGAAGAGGTTATTAAAAAGATGGAAGAAAAGGCGAAATCTATGCAGACTGTGAAAGATTTCTTACAAGTTCAGCCTCCTAGATTTTCCAGGAATTGGCCCTCCAAAAATTGGTCCTTTCCCACGCCTGACAGGCCTCAAAGGGGAAGATATAGACGCTCCAGAGGTCGTGGTCAAGCTCAGGCCTCTTACAGATCCAGACAATGGACTGCTTCTTCACCTAGAAGGGGAGAAGACAGATCCCAATCTCAAAGGAAGCAGACTCAATGACTCTCTCGGTTGGGCTTCAGGACCCCCTTACCTGGATGCCCCTCTCGGAGGAAAGCTTTCTCTTTACAGAAATTGGACTCATATTACCCAGGACAAATGGGTATTGGACGTGATTTTAAGAGGCTACAAGTTCCATTTTCATACTCTGCCAAGGGTTATCGGTTGGCCAGATCTGCCAAAACATCAATGGGCAGAGGCCTTAAATCAAGTGGATGCTCTACTGGCCATGAGAGCCATAGAGCCTGTTCCTTTCTCAGAAATGGGAAAAGGCTTTTACTCAAGACTATTTCTGGTTCCAAGAAAACAAAACTCATGGAGACCTATTCTGGACCTTTCAGTGTTAAACACCTTTTGGAAATTCCAAAATTCAAAATGCTTACTCTACAACAACTGCTTCCAGTACTCTCCCAGGACGCTTGGATGGTGACATTGGATTTAAAGGAGGCCTACTTACACATACCCATCAGGCAGGAACGCAGGAAATTCCTCAGATTCAAAGCAGGCTCGAGGCACTTTCAATTCTCTGTACTGCCCTTTGGTTTATCTACTGCGCCCAGGGTTTTCACCAAGTGCCTGGCCCCAGTAGTGGCTTATTGCAGACTTCAGGGGATTCATATTTACCCCTATTTGGACGACTGCCTTATCCAGGCAGACAGCAAGGACCTTTTACTTCAACATCTGGATTTTGTTCAACGTCTCTTCCTCCTCCTGGGATTTTCAGTGAACATAAAAAAGTCACAATTGATTCCTTCTCAACAAATGATATTTTTGGGAGCCCTCCTAAATACAACCTTACAAAGGGCCTTCCTTACTCCAGAAAAACAAATACAGCTGGCTTCAATTTTCAAAACCTTGGCAACCTTAAATCGGCTCACTGCAAGGAAATTCCTGCAGGCACTGGGCTATATGGCTTCATGCATTCTGTTAATTCCAAATGCAAGGCTTCATATGAGAAAGCTTCAATGGTACCTGAAAAGTGTATGGTCACAGCATTACCAAGATCTGGACACTTTGATTCCTCTGATCCCCTGCCTCCAGAAGGAGTTCCTTTGGTGGTCCAGGGTGTGCGCTTTAAACGAAGGGAAGCCTTTTCGTCTACCTCAACCTTCTCAAATCATAACCACGGATGCCTCGGATTATGCTTGGGGAGCACATTTTCTAAACAATTGTCAGCAGGGGACCTGGACAAAGAATCACCTGCACTGGCACATCAATCTGAAGGAAATGTTGGCAGTTCAAAATGCTCTTCTAGCTTTCAAGACCCTTTTGCAACCAGGGCCTCTTCTAATTCGTACAGACAACACCACAGTCAATGTGGTACATAAACAAGCAGGGGGGCTCTCATTCATACCCCCTTTGCAGACTAGCTATGACTTTATGGGACATAGCTCTAAGTCTGAATCTGCATCTTCAGGCTCAATTCATTCCAGGAAAGCAGAATCTCTTAGCAGACAGCCTAAGCAGAAACATTTTGGATCCTCACGAATGGATGCTACACACCAACTTATTCAACAGGATAACTGCAGTTTGGGGGTGTCCCCAGATAGATCTGTTTGCATCCCATCTCAGTCATCAGCTGCCTCTCTTTTGCACCAGGTCCTTCCACAAAACAGCTTGGAAAGTGGATGCCCTGTCATTCAGTTGGAGGAACCTTTCGGGATATGCCTTCCCTCCTCTTCCTCTTCTTCCCCGGATATTACTGAAGATATAACAGGACAAGCCCAATTTCATCATCTTGATTGCTCCAACTTGGCCTCGACAGTTTTGGTATCCAACCTTACAACATCTGTGCTTGGAACCTCCTTGGATCCTTCCTCTGTACCCTTCTCTTCTGTCCCAGCATCAGGGTCAGATGCTACACCCTCATCTCAAGACCCTTTGCCTGGCAGCTTGGCTCTTCAAGGAAATTTGATTTCTTCTAAGCTCCCCCAAACAAGTTTTGGATGTTCTTCTTGAAGCCAGACGGCCTAGCACTAGGAAATCCTATGCCTCTAAATGGAAAAGGTTTTGTATTTGGATGCAGGACCGTGGCTCTAATCCTCTTGTGCCTGATCTCTCGTCTATTTTGTTTTACCTTTCAGATCTTTTGTCTAAAGGCCTTTCCTTTTCTTCCATTAAGATTCATGCTTCTGCTATATCTGCTCATTTTAATACTGACCCTCCTGTTTTTTCTCATCCATTGGTGAGACAATTCTTGAGAGGAGCTAAGAATTTGAGGCCTCCCAGGACCCTTCCTGTCCCTGCCTGGGATCTTAACTATGTTTTGGAAAAACTCACTTTGCCTCCTTTTGAGCCTGCTGCGGCTTCTGATATTAAATTTTTATCCTGGAAGACAGTTCTTTTGTTAGCATTGACTTCTGCCAGAAGGGTTTCAGAGTTGCATGCTCTTATGGCTGTGGAGCCATACCTAATTTTCCATCTTGACAGAGTATCCTTGAGGACCAATCCTACTTTCATGCCTAAGGTGATTTCAAAAGTTGCTTTAAATCAGACAATTCACCTTCCTACCTTCTTTCCTAATCCTCAAAATTAAGGGGAAAGGATTTTGCATTCATTGGACGTACACAGACAGTTACGATTTTACTTGGACAAGACTAGAGAGTTCAGAAAATTTAACCAATTGTTTGTTTCTTTTGCCTCCAGTTCTCTTGGAAAGGCTATTTCCAAACAAACTATTTCCAAATGGATTGCTTATGGAATAAGATTTTGTTACACTCATCATGGGAAACAGTTTCCAGGTACTGTGAGAAGTCATTCTACTAGAGCAGCTGCCACTTCTACTGCTTTTCTCAGAGTCCCTACCAAGGATATCTTGGAAGCTGCCACTTGGAGTTCTGTGCATACCTTTTCCAAGCACTACAATCTCCCTTTGTATTCTAAGACCAGGGCAGGTTTTGCCTCTGCTGTTTTGCAGGGCCTTCTTGCTGCCCCTTCTTCTATCTAGCCTCCTCCCTTTCTTCACTGCTTTGGGATTCCACCCTACAGTTATGACTGCAACAGTGAAACACGAAGAACATAGTACAGTTGTGTACACCTACCATAAATGTAGATGTTCGAGTGTCTTCACTGTTGCAGTCGGTGTTTTCCTCCCTCCTATCCCCTCTTGGTTCACTTTATGGTGTGTTTGTGTTTCCTTGTGGGACTCATTTTTTGTTTATTGGGGATTTCTGACATCTGGAGCAAGAAAGGCTGGAGAAGATGGCGTCTGCTGAGGGCTATGTACCAGAGCGTACTGACGTCAGGGTACTAGCTTGTACAGCCGACGCCGGACCCAGACTTTGTGATTCTGGCCGACCTCGGGCTGCCTGCCGGCAAGATCACCCTACAGTTATGACTGCAACAGTGAAGACACTCGAACATCTACATTTATGGTAGGTGTACACAACTGTACTTTGCAGTCATTATACTTGGGTTATCCTGCTGGCATGCTACCCTCAGTCTGCCTGAATTTCAAAGTCTAGGTCCGGCATCAGTTGCTGTCGCTTCCTCCCTGACGTCAGTGTGCCAGGGGTATAAAAGATGCAGCCGACGCCATTTTCTTCAGTCTTTCTTGCCGCGCGGTGCCCGAAGCAGAAGCAAGTTCGCAAGTGCCAGTCAGCAGACTCCTGAGATTTTAGTGTTCGAATTTCAGATCCGAAGTCTTCATTGTAAGCCAAGTACCCTGTTGGGGACAACTTTTTTCTTGCTCCAGACCGATGTTAGAAAAAGTTAATTGTATTTCTTGTGGGAAGCAAATACCTCATAAGGATTTTCATTCTTTCTGTATTCTTTATCTAGGCCCTGACCACAACGTTGCTTGTTGTCTGTTTTGTGCTAGATTTAACCAGCGCACTATAAAGCGCCGGTATGATTTTGCTTTTCACTATTTTGGCAGAAGATTTAATTACACGATGCGGTCGGACAGCCAACCAACTACCAAAATTCACAAGAAATGCAAAGAAAAAAAAGGACAGGCATCCGAGGTCTAAAACTAACGACGAGGCTTCTTCTAAGCCAGTCGCTGGTTTGCCGGCTCTCAGGTGCTTTTGCAGCCCCTGACGTCTGCTACTTTGGACCCGCAGGCCGCTATAGACTCCTACGTGGAGTCACCTAGGCCGCCGGAAGCCCAAGGTATTGGACCTTCGGAAACTATTCCCTCAGATGGGTCCGGAGCCGCTGAGCAGGCATCGGCTTCTGAGGGTGTTTTCAGACCTGCTCAATTGTACATTAAAGCGACTCCAGCTACAAAGGCAAAGATTAAAGCATCTTATAAAGACAAAGAAACAAGTACAACAGCCTCATGGTCTGGCCTCCATGCCCAAAAAACAGATGCTCAAAATGGCCGAAGACTTTACTACTTTGATCAGGGGTTCCCATGCCCCTCCTGGTAAGAAGCCTAGGCAAGAGACAGAATATGAATCTTCAGATCAGGTTTCCATTTCATCTGATTCCTCTTCTGATCAGGAATACTCTCTTCTTCCCAGATTCTGATGCTGAAGAATCTATCCCTTCAGCCTCTTCTCCTGAGGATTACTCTTTTGGGGAAACCTTGCATACCATGAGGGGACATTTCCACTGGGAGAGCCAAGATTATTCAGAATCTAAGAAAAGGCTCAGAGACTTCCTCTTACTCCCACAACACAGGCCCCTAGGTATTCCGCCTGTGTTAAACATTGTAGATGATGTATTTTCAGAGTCCAGTCTGACCCCTGACTCCTTACCTCCAGCTCCTGTTAAGCTGGACAAGGTACTACAGGGTTCCTGACTCTCATAAATTCCTTTTCAAAAACCTTGCTGCTGACCCAGAAACTTTCTCTCAGGGCCCCAAAGGGGTCAAGGCAGCGTCTGCAAAAAACCCTACCCCCTCTGACAGGGATTCTAGGGCATTAGACAGATGGGGAAAGAAGATTTACACCTCTGCTACCCTGGCTATAAGGACTTTAAATTGTCAGTTTCATATGCTCAAATATCAGCAATATATTATGTCACTGCTTAAACAGAAAATGTTGGTAAATTCTGAAGGTGCAGAAAACAAAGAAATGCAGGATTTATTGCATGCACCTGAGCAAGTTGGAAAGCATACTTTGCAATGTGGTTTTGATTCTTTGGAGGCCTCCTGCAGGGCCGCTGTCACGGGTTCTGGCATTAGGAGGCATGCTTGCTTAAAGGAACAAAATCTACCAGATCATGTTAAAGCAAAATTATTAGATGCTCCATTACAGCATGATACTTTGTTTGGTGTTAAAACAGAAGAGGTGTTAAAGAAAGTGGAGGACAAAGCTAAATCTATGCAGACAGTCAAGGATTTCTTACAGGTACAACCTCCAAGATTTAGCAGACATTGGCCTACAAAGAATTGGTCCTTTCCAGTGTCAGACAGACCACAGAGGCAGATACAGATGCCCAAGAGGCAAATCCCTGCCCCAAGGTTCATACAGGTCTAAACAATGGGGTGCTTCTACCTCCAAAAGTGGACAAGACAAATCACAGTCCTACAGGAAACAGTCCCAATGACTTCCCCCTGCCATCGCCAAGTACTTATCTTTTGGTAGCACCTTTAGGGGGAAAACTAGCACTTTTTTCTCAAAATTGGCACATAATAACCCAGGACAAATGGATCTTAGACAGTGTCACAGGGCTACAAGTTTCACTTTCATACCCTGCCAAGGGCAAACGGTTGGCCAGACCTACCAAAAAAACAATGGGCAGAGGCACAAAAACAAGTCTCATCCCTCATGGAGATGAGGGCCATTCAACAAGTACCAGAACAAGAGCAGGGACAAGGATTTTATTCAAGACTGTTCTTGGTACCCAGAAAGGACAAAGCCTGGAGACTGATACAGGACCTATCTATTCTAAACACATATCTGGATATACCAGAATTCAAGATGTTGACCTTACAGCAGCTTCTGCCCATGCTGGGCAAGAAGGCTTGGCTTGTGACTTTAGACCTAAAAGATGCATACCTGCATGTCCCAATCAGGCAAACATACAGAAGATACCTCAGATTCAAAGCTGGCTCAATGCTCTATCAATTCTCTGCACTGCACTTTGGCTTATCTACTCCGCCCAGGGTCTTCACAAAGTGCCTGCACCAGTAATTGCATTCTGCAGACAAAGGGGAATACAAATATATTCTTACTTGGACGACTGCCTCATACAAGCAGAGAACAAGGACATTCTACTACAGCATCTGGCGTTTGTAAAGAGATTACTACCATGCCTAGGGTACACAGTCAACGAACAGAAATCAAAACTAGTACCCTCTCAAGAGATATTCCTGGGTGCAAGCTTAAATGCAACTGCCCAGATGGCTTATCTCACGCCAGACAAACAAAGGCAACTGACTACCTATTTCAAACTGTTGGCAACAAAAGGCCCAGTTATCTGCAAGAAAACTTCTGCAGGCTTTGGGCTTCATGGCATCCTGCATTCTACTAATTCCATATGCAAGACTGCATATAAGGAAACTTCAATGGTACCTAAAACGTGTTTGGACTCAGGATTGCCACAGCCTGGAAACAATAATTACTCTCATTCCCTGCCTGCAACAGGAGTTCCGATGGTGGGCGAAGGCCTGTCACCAGAACAAGGGACAGCCATTCACCTTACCCCCAGCTAGGCAGACATTGACAACAG
This sequence comes from Protopterus annectens, assembly GCF_019279795.1. NCBI lineage: Eukaryota > Metazoa > Chordata > Ceratodontiformes > Protopteridae > Protopterus > Protopterus annectens. The sequence continues at coordinate 367,341,795 of NC_056743.1, forward strand.
ATGCATCAGATTATGCCTGGGGGTTCACATGGCAGGAAGATGTATTCAAGGCACATGGTCCGCCAACCAAATGCATCTGCATATCAATCAAAAAGAGATGCTAGCTGTTCAGAATGTCCTGACAGCCCTCAAGGACCTATTTCATCCGGGACAACTACTGATAGACACAGACAATACCACGGTCATGTGGTATATAAACAAGCAGGGAGGCACTCATTCTTACCCCCTTTGCAGACTATCCATGACTTTGTGGGACACAGCATTGACTTACCAAGTATATCTGCAGGCACAATTCCTGCCAGGAAAGATAAATACTCTGGCAGACGAACTATATCTTTCAGCTGGAAAAACTTAACCGTATATGCCTTTCCTCCACTGCCTCTCCTCCCCAAGGTACTCCTAAAGGTCAGACAAGAGAAGCCAAAAATGATACTGATTGCCCCAGACTGTCCCCGCCAGTACTGGTATCCAATCCTAAAGAACTTGTCTCAATGCCCAGCCTGGACCTTACCTCAAATACCTCACCTACTGTCCCAACAAAACAATCAGATCCTGCACGACTAACTCAAGACCTTAAATCTGGCAGCATGGCGGATAATGTAGTCATACAAAACACACCTCTCACTAAAGCCATGATGGATGTCATTTTGGAGGCCAGGAGGCCTAGTACTAGAAAATCTTATGCTGGAAAATGGAAGAGATTCTGTGCCTGGAACCAGGCACAAGGAATTGACACAGCAGTCCCAAATATTCCTCAGATTTTGCAATACTTACTGAGATGTTGGACAAAGGCCTATCCTTTTCATCTATTAAAATTCATGCCTCTGCCATTTCGGCTCTTTACAATACAGAGCCACGAATCTTTTCTCATCCTTTGTTAAGGCAATATGTCAGAGGAGCCAAAAACTTAAGACCTCCAAGGAGATCACCAATACCTGCATGGGACCTCAATTATGTATTGGAAAAACTCACTCTGCCCCCTTTTGAGCCAGTCGCTTCAGCTGATATAAAGTTTTTATCTTGGAAAACAGCTCTACTCCTAGCAATAACCTCTGCAAGACTTGTCTCAGAGCTACAGGCACTCATGGCTGTGGAACCTTTTATCATTTTTTATCCAGACAGGGTTTCTCTGAGGACAAACCCGACATTTATGCCTAAGGTAGTGTCCAGTGTGGCCCTTAACCAAACTATTCATCTGCCTACTTTTTATCCAAACCCACAGAATAAGGGAGCGAGAATTCTGCATTCTTTGGACATACACAGACAGCTATGCTTCTACTTGAACAGAACCAAAGCTTTCAGAAAGACTGAGCAACTACTAGTGGCATATGCTGCAGGATCACAAGGAAAGGCCATCTCAAAGCAGACTATTTCAAAGTGGATAGGCCACTTCATTCGTTTCTGCTACTCACAACATGGCAAGCCAGTGCCTAAGAGCATTAGGCCACATTCAACCATAGCAGCAGCCTTACTCAGGGGAGCACCAACCAAAGACATTTTAGAGGCTGCTACCTGGACTTCAGTGCACACCTTTACAAAGCACTATCATTTACCTCTCTACTCTAAATCCAGGGCAGGCTTTGCCACTGCAGTTCTGCAGAGCCTCATAGCCGCTCCTAATGCTATTTAGCTCCAGCCTGCCAACCATAGCTTTGGGATTCAACCCAAGTGTAATGACTGCAACAGTGAAACATGAAGAACATAGTACAGTTGTGTACACTTACCATAAATTTAGATGTTAGAGTGTATTCACTGTTGCAGTCCAGGTTACCCACCCACCATCCCCCTTTTCTTTTTACTGGAACTTAGCTGCACTTCTCTAATCTATACAACCTATGTGGTGTATCTGCTTGTAGATGAAGGTATAATATATTTTGGTGCATGCATGTTTTATTGACATATTTTCAGCCTTCCCTTTTGTGGGCACCTGACATCTGGGGCAAGAAAAACTGAAGAAAATGGCGTTGGCTGCATCTTTTATACCCCTGGCGCACTGATGTCAGAGAGGAAGCGACAGCAACCGACACCGGGCCTAGACTTTGGAATTCAGGCTGACTGAGGGTAGCCTGCCAGCAGGATAACCCAAGTGTAATGACTGCAACAGTGAATACACTCGAACATCTACATTTATGGTAAGTGTACACATCTGTACTTTACGTTTACTTAGTTGTATGTTCCTGTACAGATATGAGATTATTCTGAGGCCATAGCTGTCACCAGGCTTTCCTTACTTGGGTCACTACGCAGGCCATCCTGATGTCATTTACCTGGTGGTCTGTCCATACATTTGCTAACCACTGCAATCTGGGATGAGGCAAGGATTTGCCGTAGGCATTCTGCAGGGTATGGTGTCCTCTGTCTCATTATACTAGCCTGGCACTCTCTCATACTTGGCTGAGAGAGTCATGCCAGTAGTCAGTATTGCAAAGAATATATGACATTGTTGGTAGGGACTTGTCATAATTGTAGATGTTTGAGTATATTCACTGTTTGAGTATATTTAGTGTTGAAGTAGCATTTCCCTTCTTGTATGTCCCCCCTCAATTTCCTTTTTTTTTTGTTACACAGTCTTCTATTCTGTGCCAGTCAGTTACCCTTTATACCACCATTTTAAACTGATGGTAAGTGAGGGAGTCTGCCTGTGCAGGAGGTAATGGTGAAAGCTCTGTTTTTACAGTAAGCCTTCAGGTTTCTGCTGCTAGGAATTCTAAAAGTCAACAGTATAATGAATGTCCTCACAACATCTACAATTATGGCAAAGTCACAACACAGTGGTACAGTTTTGCAGGTATGCAGTCAACAAGGGTGCCAGGTTGAACATGAGTGATGAGTTTAAGAATGCTCCTTAGTGTGAGATAATTGTGATCTCCTACTTAGTGTATAAAGGAGGTGTCTGTGGAAATCCTCTTGCCAAAATGCTTTAAAAATTTGCAGCGACTTACATATGTTTCTTGTATTAACAAATTGCTGCTTATTGATGTCACTTTTGAGTGTTGGTCACTACTTTGTCATTGAGCTGCACACTTTGTTAGTGTGATTCTTTTAAAACAGTGTTTTCAGGATACTGGATTCCTGTCGTGGTGATGTAGGTTAGATCTTCACAGCATGGAATTCAAAAGCATTTCAGAGCGTTGTGAATTTGTTCATGGTACTTCTGGTTTAGAGTGTCTTCAGTCATGTGGTCACATGAGGAGAACAGATCATATTGTGAAAAGCCTTAATACAAAAGTTACGACTGTTATACCATTTATGTAGACATGTATCTTTAGTTTTGGAAATGTAGGTATGCTGCATTACATGGTTCAAGACTTTAGGCAGTTCAGCTGTTGATGGCTGTTAAAGAATAAAATATGTGCTTCTGCTTCCTTACTTCAGCCTGAAAATTTGATTTCATGTAAAAACAAGGAGAAAACTAATGGAAGCAAAGCTCTGCTGTAGTCGAGGAGTGGGGGGTCTGTTATGTAAATGAGGATGGGGTGGGCGGGTAGATTGACAGGGCAGCAGCAAAGCTCCTTAAGGAGACGCTAGGAGTGGTTGTAAAGCAGTGTGAGTAATCCAAAATCTGAAGTAGGGACTTCATTTTCCGACTTCGGATCCGAGCCGGCAACTTATTTTACAGCTTATGGATCCGAGCTCCTAGCTCCTCCCCTTACCCATAATTCCCTGCCAACCCTGATTGACCTCAGATCTAGTTTGCCACTCTTAGAAGAGACAGCTGGATTTTACAGCTCCTGGCGACTTACCAGATAAGTCTTCAAAACTTGTCAAATTAGACATTTTTTTGGTTTAATTGAACAGTGTGCGTGGTTTAGGATCCCTTTTCGTTAATTTTATTAATTTTTAGTGTAATTCCTCCCCTCGCTGGTTCGTAGAGTGTGTGTGTGTTGCCTCTGTTTTTGGGGCCTGGTGTGTTTGTGTAGTTTACTTTATTTTTTCTAATGTCTGAGGCCCCAAAACCCATTTTTTCTAAGTGCACCGAGTGTGGCCATAAGCTTTCACCGGCGGATGGCCACACTCTGTGTGTTCGGTGCCTTGGGGTTGAACACCTGTCCTCTGGGTGCTCCATTTGCGCAGTGTTCAATCCCAGGGCACTGAAAGAAAGGAGGTCGAAGATGGTTCTGGCGGGACTTTTGCCCCCAGATTCGGCTTCGGCCTCCGGTACTCCCGTTGCTCCTCCTCAGTCCTCGGTGGTAGCCACTCCTGCCCCCCCTTCCCCCGGCCGGGACTCAAACTCCCATTAAGATACCGGAGGAAAGGGAGGCCAGTAGGGAGAAAAGGAGGGAGAAGCACCACAAGCGGCGGGCCGAGGCTTCCGCTTCGGCCTCCCCAGCTAAGCGGGCTTCTCCCTCCACGGCTTCCAGGTCGCCTCTTCCTCGGATCTGATCCCCTTGCTTTTCCCCAGGACCCGAGGAGGAGGAGACCCGATCTCCGTCAAGGTCATCGAGGCGGCATTCCCGGCCCACCTCGGTGGCCTTGTCGAGATCTACTTACAGGCATTCTGATGCAGACTTGGACCGGATGATGAGAAGGTTCATCCAGGCCCAACTGCAGATGGGAGTGCTCTTGCCTCCCCCCCCCCTTCAGGGGGGGAGCTTGACACCTTCTTTTGCCCCGATAGCTCCTTCTCTGACCCGCTTCCCAGGTTCGGAGAGCTCTGAGCCGGGCAGCATTGGAGCCGGGGGTGGGTTGGCGCCGACAGTACTGGGTACTAAGGATCTGACCCTGCCCTCGAGTCTGTCGGGTCCTTCCTTGGATCTGACCTCTCGGAGCCTTGGGCCGAGCTTCGGATCCGAGGGATTCAGTGTGCCTTCGGCTCTGTCCAGGTCGGAGCACCCGGGTCCTTCAGATCCGATGGCCTCTGTGCTGGTTCCGATCCCTTCATCGGATCCGAGTGGGAGTCGGCTTTCGGACCCCAGGGAGGGCGGCCACCCCTTGGCCTTTGATGCAGTGGAGAGGGCTCTGTTGAGAGCATCCGGACCCCCGGTCCTTGCATCGGCTCCACCCTGCACTCCCTCTCTGCTGGGTCAGGCTTCCATCACCCGGCCACAGGGACAGCCTTCTTCGATGTCCCAGATTGTTCCACTGGAACAGGATATTGCTGGTGAGACCTCCTCGGACAGTCCCCCTGAGGAAGTGCCTCGCAAGCATAAGTGTAAGAGGAGACACGTGGACTCCCCCGAGTCCTTAACAGAGGACACGGACTTGGATGAAGGGGAAGGCTCTCCAAGATCAACTCCCGAGGATGTCTCCTTTGGAGACATCATGGAAATGCTCAGGGGTGGGTGGTCTGCCCCCAAGGCTTCCTCCGACGAGTCCGTGTTCCTGGAGGCATTCGAAGCAGGCCCGTCTACCTCTTGGGTGTCCCCTCCGGCTGACCCTCTGGTGGATCTTATCACCACCAAGGCGTGGAAGGAGCCGGACACTGTGGAGCCAGTCCCCAAACGCCCGGATAGAATTTTGAGTCCCCCTGCAGACCGGTCCTATTGGAGCAAGGGTCCCCCCGTAGATGCCATGTTGATGGCGGCAGCCACCAAGAGGGAATTAGCTCAGGAGAGCCCCTTGGTCCATCCACTGAGCAAGGAGTCCCGCTCGATGGATCGCTTCGGGAAGCGGGTATTTAGTTCAGCAACCTTCTCAGTAGGGTCCCTGAACTACATGGCACATGTCATCAGGATGCAGCGAGATCTTATCAAAGAATATGCTGCTTCCCCCCCAGAGTCCATGTCGGTGGAGGACAAGCAGTTGTACTCCACTCGTATGGCCACTCTAAGATCTGTTTCAAATACCTCTATGCGTCTTTTGTCCCACGCCACAGAGGGAGCCGCTAGAGGCAGCGGAGCGGGTCTAGTCATGAGACGTCAGGCCTGGCTCCAACATTGTGACTTCGCGGAGCCCTTTAAGGCGTCCTTTGCGAATGCCCCCTTTGATGGTTCTGCCTTGTTTGGCAAGACCGTTCACGAGACACATGTCCAGAGCGAAAAGGACAGGAAGACGTTGTCTGCCATCGGAGTCCGCTTCTCTGCTCCCCAGAGGTCCTTCTCCAAGAACCAAAAGGGACAGAAAAAGCTGTGGTTCTGGAAATTGCAACATTCCCATCCTGCTCCGGACAACCAGTCCTTCCGTGGCAGAGGAGGACACCACCCTTGAGGCAGAGGGGCCCCGAAAAGTTTTGGGTCCAGAGAAACCTTCTGTAATCGGCCCACGCAGCAGCCCTGAGGGGTTGCCCGACTGCTCCACTCTGGAGGCAGTCGTGGGCGCTTCACGAAGCACCTGGCGGCTTGGGAGTCCATTACATCAGATCGCAGGGTGCTTCGTATCATATCCAGAGGTTGCAAAATTCCACTGCACCATGTCCCCAGACTCAAAAACCTCCCCGATGTACCCACCCGATCAGAGGGAGGCGGCAGCTGCAGAAATTCAGCAGCTGCTAGAAAAAAGAGCCATCCAGTCCGTCCCCCCAGATCAGCTCGGATTAGGGTTTTACTCCAGGTTCTTTCTGGTGCCAAAAAGATGGGGGACTTGAGACAAATTCTCGACCTTTCACTCTTGAACCTGTCAGTAACCAAAGAAAAATTCCGGATGGTCACCCTTCAATCCATTCTCCTCCTCTTGCGGGAGAGCTACTGGATGTGCTCAATAGACCTCAAGGATGCGTACTACCACATTTTAATGGACAGATGATCCAGGAGGTTTCTCCGCTTCCGGCTGGGAGCCAGTCACTATCAGTTCAGGGTCCTTCCCTTTGGTCTCACCACAGCCCCCAGGGTGTTTACCAAAGTGTTAGCAGTGATAGCGGCCCACCTGAGACTCCAGGGAATGCAGGTCTTCCCGTACCTGGACGATTGGCTCCTGTCCGCCCCAACAAGGCATCTACTCAGCGCAGCCAGAAATTACTTTCTCCGGCTAGCTCCCCAACTAGGCATTACGATCAACATGGACAAATCCTCCCTTGCTCTGACACAAGTGATAGAGTTCATAGGGGCCAAACTAGATATGAGAAGTCTGCGAGCATTCCTCACTTCGGAATGACATAAAAACCTGAGGCTTCATGTGCGGGCCATCCTCCAATCAAAAGCCCCACCGGCGGAATTGGTCCTGAGGGCACTAGGCTCCATGGCGGCAGCAATAACTCTTCTTCCATGCGCTCGTCTGAATATGAGGGTGCTACAGTGGACCCTTTTAGTCCAATGGTCCTTTCAGTTTCTTCCCCTCAGTCACCCTATCTCACTCAACAGGGCTTGCAGGAGGGCCCTCTTATGGTGACTCCTGTCCCCGTACCTCCATACAGGACGACCCTTCTGCACGCCGCCTCCCCTCGCCACGGTGACCACGAACGCCTCTCGCCTTGGGGGGGGGGGGGCAGTGCTCAGGTAGAATGGTCCAAGGCACATGGAACGACACAGAGACCTTCTTGCATATCAGTGTTCTGGAGATGAGGGCAGTGCTGTTGGCGTTGCAAGCACTTCAGAACCTTCTCCCCATAGGAACTATTGCGATATAGACTGACAACATGTCAGTTGTCTGGTATATCGACAAACAGGGGGGAACCAGGTCCTACCCTCTCTGTCGAGAGGCTATGAGGGTGTGGGAATGGGCGATCACCAACCGCTTCCTTATCGCAATGCACATTCTGGGACGGTCCAACATTCTGGCGGACAAGCTCAGCCGCACTATCCTTTCCCCTTACGAGTGGTCTCTCAATTCCCATGTAGCGAAGCGGATTTTTGCCGAATGGGGGCAACCCTGCTGCGATCTTTTTGCCACTCCCTCAAATACGAAATGCTCCAGCTTCTTTACTCTGATTCCCCCCCCTCGGGGAAACCCCGAGAGACGCTCTAGTGTATGCTTGGCCTCCTGGTCTACTTTATGCCTATCCTCCTCTACCCCTGATGCTGAAACTTATACAGAAAGCTTCTCGGTTGGGGAGCAGAATGATCCTCATTTCCCCATTCTGGCCTCGTCAAACTTGGTTCCCTTACCTGTGGTCTCATCTGGTGAATCCTCCCTGGATTCCGGATCCCATTCCGGATCTAAAATCCCACCCTTAGGTCTACCGACCCCGAATCTGGACAACCTGAAGCTGACAGTTTGGCTACTCCAGTTCCACTCCTAGTCAGGACTCCCGGCATCTCTTCACCAGTTAAAGCCATCTTGGTGGCAGCACATAAACCTTCCAATAGAAAAGTCTATTGCAGTAAATGTAAGCGTTTATCTGGGCGGAACACCATAACATCGATCCCTTCACGGCTTTGTTACCATCCATCTTGGAGTTCCTCACCGGACTTTTTCAACGGGGAGCTAGCTGTTCTACGGTCAAGGTTCAATTGGCAGCCATTTCTCATTACCATGTGGGACACGGGACAGGTCCCTTGATGACTGCGAAATTATGTAAAACCTTCCTCAAGGGTACTTTCCTGCTCAGGCCTCCTGTCAAGGAAGCTGTACCCCCTTGGGATCTATCACTAGTCCTTCAAGCCTTGACTGCCCCTCCCTTTGAACCAGCTGCCTTGGCCGAACTTAAATACCTTTCCTGGAAAACGGTGTTCCTTGTCGCCATCACTTCAGTGAAAAGAGTTTCCGAACTTCAGGCCCTTTGTGCGAAACCTCCCTACTTGATTTTTCATCAAGGTAGAGTGTACCTCAGGACCAGTCCCTCCTTTCTTCCTAAGGTGGCCTCAGAAACCAATATCAATCAGTCCATTAACCTGCCAGTTTTCTTCTCTAAGTACCAGAATAAAGGAGAATACAAGCTGCATTCCTTAGACGTGCACAGACAACTGCGCTTCTACATTCATAGGACTGCTGGTCACAGACAATCCGATCAGTTGTTCATTTCCTTTGCCAGATTCAATATGGGTAAAGCTATTTCTAAGGTCACCTTATCACGATGGATTTCACAGTGCATTCTTCTGGCCTATGAAACTTTGGGGAGGCTCGCACCTCAGGGAGTACGGGCGCATTGTACTCGCTCCATATCTACTTCTGCTGCCTTTAGATCTAGAGTATCTTTGGATGATATTTGCTCTGCAGCCACTTGGGCCTCATCTCATACATTTATCAACCATTATAAGCTGGACGTTATTTCCAGAGGGAGAGCATCCTTTGGCTCCGCAGTGCTCCGGAACATCCTTCCATGATGGCCGCCCAAGATTCAGGTAGCTGGGGACTCTGTCCCAAAGGTTGCTGACAAATGAAGTCCCTACTTCAGATTAAGAAGTTATGTACTCACCATAACGTTCCATCTGAGTAGGTGACTTCATTTGTCTGCAACCATCCCCCCCTCCTTCCCCCTGGCCTTCAGAAGTCAATTCTTGAATGTCCTTTCTTGGTCCCTTTCGGAACGCTTTTGGTCTGAATTTTGGTATAAGGGCAAACTTGATCTGAGGTCAATCAGGGTTGGCAGGGGGTTATGGGTAAGGGGAGGCACTAGGAGCTCGGATCCATAAGCTGTAAAATAAGTTGCCGGCACAGATCCGAAGTCGGATCCAAGAGCCAAAGGTTGCACACAAATTAAGTCACCTACTCAGATGGAACGTTATGGTGAGTACATAACTTCTTATTTTTTTGTTTTTGTAGACAGAATGGAGGGCAGACATTTATTCAAAATGAGTATGTCCCACAAAGACTCTGGGAAATAGTTTGTTTTAGGTGTCGCCAACAGTGTGAGATAGAGAAGTGTCCAGAATATACAGAACTGGGATTTCCAGGAGACATTTTAAAAAGAAGAGGTAGGCAAGCAAGGGTGCTCATCTAAGTGCAGCACATCTCATAAGGTCATCTGATGGGGTTTTATTTGTAGCAGTTGTAGTGAGTCAACAGTGCATCCCACAGACACGTATGCTCCAAATATGGAAGATTTTCAAGGAAATCATTATGATCCTTAAGACTGCATCAAGGATTTAATGGTGAATATGATTGTGAGATTGCAGTGAAACTGGAAAAATATATTCAAAGTTATTGAATGTATAGGTGGTTGACAAAGCATTCAGCTTACAGTGGTATATTTTCTTATGTGCAACACTCAGAAATCCAGTATTGAATGTATAGAAGTATTTTATCAAATGTGTGTGTGGAAATTCAATGATTATGATTTTATTTCAAAGTGAACTTCATATCTTTGACTTTTGAAAGCGTTGGACGACAGACATTGGTGCCTTTAGTCAAAGTGTAGTCTGTATGCTGATCTTTTATCCTGTAAGAATTGTGCATTTTTCAGTACTTATGAAGGTGGGCAGATGCATTGGTGTATTTTCTCTTAATTTATACCATCATGATTAATAAATGGTACACCCAGATTTCCTCCTTGTCCTCGGTGATACAAGGCACCCTTTAATTTTTTCCTTGTCTTCACTGCTGCACTACATGGTCTACATTTCCTCATGTCCTTACTGCCGTGTCTGCATCACACACATTATCCTTTCAGCTTAGCCTGAGCCATCCAACTTGTCTGTACTTAAACTTCTGCCCTAGTCCTCCTTTCTTGTCTTTAATCACTACTGGCTTCTGGTCTCCTGTTTTTTTCATGTTTGCAGCCTCACTCTGCCATTTCTCTGCAGAGTAGCCCATGGCATTGCCATCTCTAACTCTCATACTCTTCTGTAAAGCTCCCCATTTTTGCAAATTCAATCTCTCTGCCCCCCCCCCCATACTTCATAGGATCATAGGAGATTACTAGGCTATCAATCCGAAGGTCATTATAAGCCGTTTCAACCCAATGTTAAAACCCTAGAAATGACAGTACCCAATATTTCATTTAGTGATGACTACCCATGGCCAGGAGGGTTGTGGGCACTATCTCCAGTAAGAATTTATGGTGCCCCATCGACTTGCCAGGTTCCTCTTGAACAGTGTCATAGAGGTGCTCTATTTCACATGAGGTAAACAGATAAAGTTTCATTATCAGCACTTGACAAACTTGGTGTCTCTTTCTATTTTTTGTCCAGCCTATGCTACTCTCTTGTCATATGCTTGGATCCATTCCTTGTTACCTGTGTTGTATGCTACTCTCATGTCATATGCTTGGATCCATTCCTTGTTACCTGTGTTGTATGCTACTGTCTTGTCATATGCTTGGATCCATTCCTTGTTACCTGTGTTGTATGCTACTCACTTGTCATATGCTTGGATCCATTCCTTGTTACCTGTGTTGTATGCTACTCTCTTGTCATATGCTTGGATCCATTCCTTGTTTCCTGTGTTGTATGCTACTCTCTTGTCATATGCTTGGATCCATTCCTTGTTACTTGTGTTGTATGCTACTCTCTTGTCATATGCTTGGATCCATTCCTTGTTACCTGTGTTGTATGCTACTCTCTTGTCATATGCTTGGATCCATTCCTTGTTACCTGTGTTGTATGCTACTCTCTTGTCATATGCTTGGAGACATTCCTTGTTACCTGTGTTGTATGCTACTCTCTTGTCATATGCTTGGACCCATTCCTTGTTACCTGTGTTGTATGCTACTCTCTTGTCATATGCTTGGATCCATTCCTTGTAACCTGTGATCTGAAGTAGGATATTCATTTGTCTGCAACCTGTGGGTTATGGATCCGATATCGGATCCGAACCGGCATAGTTTCCAGCTATGGATCCAAGCTCTCAGCTCCTCCCCTCACCCATAATGCCCTGCTCTACCCTCATGACCCCAGATCTTGTTTGCCGCGCTGGTAACTGGATGTGGTTTCTATAGCTCTCAGCTAAGTGGAATTTTCTTGTACTAAATTAGAATATTTTTGCTTTCTTTAAACTTTTTTGTGTGAAAGTTGTAGGTTTCCTTTTTGTATTGACTGTTTTTAGTTTAATTTTATTTACAGTAGTATATTTTATTCCCTCCCTCGCTGCGTAGAGTGTGTGTGCTTGAGGCCTGTGTGCTTTTATAGTTTATTGTTTTAAGTTACTTCTGTAACTTTTGGTTAATTTTGACTATGGCTGACCAGCCTAAGTCATTTTTCTAAATGCTCGAGTGTGGCCATAAGCTCTCACCGCTGATGGCCACACTCGGTGTGTTAGTGTCTTGGGGTTGAACACCTCACATCTGGCTGTTCCATTTGTGCAGGGTTCAACCCCAGGGCACTGAGGGAGCGGAGGTCCAAGCTGGTCCTGGCGGGTCTTTTACCGCTGGACTCGGCTCGACCCTCCTCGGGACTCCTGCTGCAGCTGTTCCCTGTAGCACCCTCCTGCTCCTGGGACTCAAACTCCGCTTCAGGACAGGAGAGGGATGCATCTAAAGGACCGAGGGAGAAGCACCAGCGGCGGGCCGAGACCTCTGTTTCGCCCGCCAGCCAAGCGGCTTCTCCCGGCTTCTGTTGGAGCGGTCTCCTCCTTCTCGGCTCCGGTCACCTGTGTGCTTCTCACCGGGTCCTGAGGAGGAGGAGACCCGATCTCGCGAGGCTATCGAGGAGGCATTCCAGGCCTACCTCGGTAGCCTCGCCGAGATCTACCCATAGCCTTTCGATGCTGATCTGGACCGGATGATGCGAAGGTTCATCCAGGCCCAGATGCAGATGGGAGTGCTTTGCCTCCCCTCCGGGGAGCTCAACACCCTTTTCAAGCCTATTGCTCCTTCTCCGACCCGCTTCCGGTTCGGAGCAGCTGGAGCCGAGCAGCCGGAGCCGGGGAGGTCGGATCCGATAGTACTGGTACCGGATCCGACCATGCCCTCGAGTGCGTCGGACCCGATCTCGGAGCCTGGATCCGAGCCGGATCCGGGGATCAGTGCTCCTTCGGCGCCGTCTGTGTCGGAGCGCACTGTCCCTTCGGATCCGAGTGCTTGGCGCCGGCTCCGATCCACTCTTCGGATCCGAGGGGAGCCGATTGTCGGATCCTTTGGTCGAGGTCGGCTCCCCTTCGGCTTTTGATGTAGTGGAGAGGGCTCTGTTGAGGGTCTCCGGACCGCACTTGCTTCGCTCCGCCCCGCTCCCTCTGCACTGGGCCAGGCTTCCACCATCCGCCCCTGGGACAGCCCGCTTGTGCCCCAAGTTGCTCCTATGGAGCAAATTGCTGCTGCGAGGACTCCTCTGACAGCCCCCAGAGGAGGCTCTCGCAAGCATACGCAAAGGAGGCACATTGACTCCCTGAGTCTCTCACTGAAGACACGGACTTGGAGGAAGGGAAGGCTCCCCACGGTCACCCCGAGGATGTCTCCTTCGGAGACATCATGGAAATGCTCCGTATTAGGGGGTGGTCTGCCCCAAGTCTTCCTCGGACGAGTCCGTGTTCTTGGAGGCATTCAAACAGGCCCGTCTACCTCTTGGGTGTCCCCTGCCGACCCCTGGTGGACCTTATTACCACCAGGGCGTGGAAGGAACCGGACACCGTGGAGCCAATTCCCAAAAGACCTGATAAAATCCTTAGCCCGCCTTCTGACAGGACCCATTGGAGTAAGGGGCCTCCTGTAGATGCCATGTTGATGGCGGCCACAAAGAGGGAACTGGCTCAGGAGAGTCCCTCAGTCCACCCACCGAGCAAGGAGTCTCGGATGATGGACCGCTTGGGGAAGCGGATGTTCAGTTCGGCGACCTTTTCGGTAAGGGCGCTGAACTATTTGGCACATGTTATTCGGATGCAGCGAGACCTTATTAAGGAGTACGCTGCATCCCCCCCTGAGTCCATTTCGGAGGAGGACAGAGCTCTGCACTCCACCAAAATGGCCACTCTTAGGTCAGTCACAATACTTCTATGCGGCTACTCTCCCATGCTACGGAGGCGCCGCTAGAGCGCGGGACAGGACTGGTCACTAGACGTCAGGCCTGGCTCCGCCACTGCGATTTTTCTGAGCCCTTCAAGGCGCTTTGCGAACGCCTTTGATGGTTCTGCTCTGTTTGGCAAGACCGTTCGCGACGCTGACCCAGAGCGAGAAGGACGGAAGACGCTGTCTGCCGTCGGAATCAGCTTCTCTGCACCCCAGAGGCCCTATTCTAGGAACCAAAAGGGTCAGAAGAAGATGTGGTTCGGAAGTCGCAGCAGTCCCAGCCTGCTCGGACAACCAGTCCTTCCGTGGCAGAGGAGGACAGGGAGGACGCCGCCTAGAGGCAGAGGGGCTCCCAGAAACTTCGGGTCCAGGGAACCTTTCTCTGAACGGCCAGCGCAGCAGCCCTGAGGGCTGCCACTGCTCTACTCTGGAGGCAGTCGGGGACGTTCGGGGCACCTAGCGGCATGGGAGTCCATAACATCGGACCGCTGGGTTCTCCAAATCATATCCAGGGATATCGCATTCCTTTCCTTCAGCTTGCAAAGATGAAGTCCCTCCCAGACGTACCACCCGGTCAAAGGGAGGCCGCTTTAGCAGAAATTGGCCATCTGCTAGAGAAAAGAGCCATCCAGCCCGTCCCCAGACCAGATCGGATCAGGGTTCTACTCCAGGTTCTTTTAGTGCCAAAAAGACGGGGAACTAAGACCAATCCTAGACCTCTCTCTCCTGAATCTGGCAGTCCCCAAAGAAAAATTCAATGGTCACTCTACAATCTATTCTCCCCTTCTGGGAGAATGCCACTGGATGTGCTCGATAGATCTCAAGGACGTACTACCACATCCCAATGGACAGACGCCCAGGAGGTTTCTCCGCCTCGGCTGGGAGCCAGTCACTACCAGTTCGGGTCCTTCCCTTTGGTCTCACCACAGCCCCCAGGGTGTTTACCAAAGTACTAGCAGTGGTAGCGGCCCACCTGAGGCTTCAGGGGTGCAGGTCTTCCTACCTGGACGACTGGCTCCTTACCCCCAACAAGGCATCTACTTCTCTCGGCGAGACTCCTTTCTCCATCTTGCTCCATTTCTGGGCATCACAATAAATACAAAAGTCCAACCTGGCACCCACTCAGCTCTTAGATTTCATAGGGGCCAGACTAGACACAAGGAGTTTACGAGCCTTCCTCACTGCGGACAGAGTTCTAAATCTGCAGCTCCAGGTGCGGGCCATTCTCCATTCATGTTCTGTTCCAGCGGAGTTGGTCCTGAGGGCTCTAGGGTCCATGGCTTGCCGATAGCACTTCTTCCTCTTGCCAGGCTCAATATGCGATTCTACAGTGGACGCTCTTAGTACAGTGGTCATACCTTGCTCTCCCCATGTATCATCCCATAGCGATCAGCAAGGCTTGCAAGCGGTCCCTCTTGTGGTGGCTCCACTCCCGGATCTCCACGCAGGGTCGCCCATTTTGTGCTTCTCCCTCTCGCCACGGTGACCACGGACGCCTCCCGCCTCGGGTGGGGGCACTTTATGGGCCGGACAGTCCAAGGCACGTGGAACGATTCAGAGACCTTACTGCATATCAATGTTCTAGAGATGAGAGCAGTGCTCTTAGCTGCTAGCACTTCAGGACTTTCTTCCCTTGGGAACAATTGCGATTCAATCGGACAATATGTCTGTTGTCTGGTACATCAACAAGCAAGGGGGAACAAGGTCTTACCCTCTTTGTCGAGAGGCCATGAGAGTTTGGGAATGGGCAATCTCCACCAATCGCTTTCTCATAGCAACGCACATTCGGTCGGTCCAACATCCTAGCGGACAAGCTCAGTCGCACCATTCTGACCCCTTACGAGTGGTCTCTCAATTGTCAAGTAGCAGAACGCATATTCGCACGGTGGGGAACCCCTTCATGCGATCTTTTTGCCTCTCCCTCAAACACCAAGTGCGACAGTTTTTTCGCTCTGATACCTCCTCCCGGAGGTACCCCAAGAGACGCTCTGGTGCATGCTTGGCCACCCGGTCTTCTGTATGCCTATCCACCCTTGCCTCTGATGTTGCAAGTACTTCAGAAAGCCTCTCGGTGGGTTGCAGAATGATTCTCATTGCTCCTTCTGGCCTCGACAGATCTGGTTCCTTCCTAAGGTCTCACTCGGTGAATCCTCCTTGGATTCTAGATCCTATTCGGATCTGATATCCCATCCATCCTGCATTCCTCCTCGAACCTGGACAGCCTGAAGCTGACCGCTTGGCTGCTCCAGTTCCACTCTTGATAAGGACTCGGTATCTCTTCACCGGTAAAGGCTATTTGGTGGCGGCTCATAAACCATCCACTAGAAAGGTTTACCAAGCAAATGGAAACGCTTTCTCTGTGTGGGCGGAGCGGCAAGGCCTAGATCCCTTCACGGTTCCTCTCCCGTAGTGCTTGATTTTCTAACCTCTCTCTTTAATGAGGGTGCCAGCAGTTCCACAGTCAAAGTTCAACTGGCGGCAATTTCTCACTATCACATTGGTCAAGAGTCTAATCCTCTTATGTCAGCCAAATTGTGCAAAACTTTTCTTAAAGGTACTTTCCTTCTCAGGCCCCTATTAAGCAAGCAGTTCCTCCTTGGGACCTTTCTTTGGTCCTACAGGCCTTGACCGCCCCCTTCGAGCCCAGGCTACAGTGGACCTCAAATTCTTGTCTTACAAGACAGCCTTTTGGTAGCCATTACATCAGCCAAGAGAGTTTCTGAACTTCAAGCTTTATCAGCTAAACCTCCTTACTTGGTTTTTATCCGGACCGTGTCTCCCTCAGGACCAACCCGTCCTTCCTTCCTAAAATCGCTTCTGAAGCAAACATCAATCAATCCATTAACCTCCTGTTTTCTTCCTAAGTATGAAAACAAAGGTGAATATAGGCTACACTCACTAGATGTTCACAGGCAACTAAGATTTTATCTCAACAGGACAGCTGGTCATAGGCAATCCGACCAGCTGTTTATTTCCTTTGCAAAATTCAATTTGGGCAAGCCAATTTCCAAAGTTTCTCTGTCCCGCTGGATTTCACAGTGCATTTTATTGGCTTATCAAGCCAGGAAGGCCCGCACCGGAGGGTGTTCATGCCCATTCAACCCGGTCAGTATCTACCTCAGCAGCCTTCAAGGCTAGGATTCCTCTGGATGATATTTGTGCAGCAGCTACATGGGCTTCATCTCATACATTTATTTCTCACTATAAGTTGGATCTTGCATCCAGGGGTAGAGCATCCTTTGGCTCAAGGGTGCTCGGAATATCCTTCCATGATGGCCCAAGATTCAGGTAGCTAGGGACTCTGTCCCACTGGTTGCAGACAAATGAATATCCTACTATAGATTTAGAAGTTATGTACTCACCATAACGTTCCATCTGAGTAGGTGTATTCATTTGTCTGCAACCATCCCGCCTCCTATCCCCTGGCCTTTCAGTTTCCTGCATATTACTTGTTACCCTTTTGAGGGTATTGTTGCTTTGGCAAACTCGATCTGAGGTCATGAGGGTAGAGCAGGGCATTATGGGTGAGGGGAGGAGCTGAGAGCTTGGATCCATAGCTGGAAACTATGCCGGTTCGGATCCGATATCGGATCCATAACCCACAGGTTGCAGACAAATAAATACACCTACTCAGATGGAACGTTATGGTGAGTACATAACTTCTAATTGTATGCTACTCTCTTGTCATATGCTTGAATCCATTCCTTGTTACCTGTGTTGTATGCTACTCTCTTGTCATATGCTTGGATCCATTCCTTGTTACCTGTGTTGTATGCTACTCTCTTGTCATATGCTTGGATCCATTCCTTGTTACCTGTGTTGTATGCTACTCTCTTGTCATATGCTTGGAGCCATTCCTAGTTACCTGTGTTGTATGCTACTCTCTTGTCATATGCTTGGATCCATTCCTTGTTACCTGTGTTGTATGCTACTCTCATGTTTATATGCTTGATCCATTCCTTGTTACCTGTGTTGTATGCTACTTCCTCTTGTCATATGCTTGGATCCATTCCTTGTTACCTGTGTTGTATGCTACTCTCTTGTCATATGCTTGGATCCATTCCTTGTTACCTGTGTTGTATGCTACTCTCTTGTCATATGCTTGGATCCATTCCTTGTTACCTGTGTTGTATGCTACTCTCTTGTCATATGCTTGGATCCATTCCTTGTTACCTGTGTTGTATGCTACTCTCTTGTCATATGCTTGGATCCATTCCTTGTTACCTGTGTTGTATGCTACTCTCTTGTCATATGCTTTAATCAGCAGTTTCTGTTATCACAATTAAAAAATAAAATGTCTCAACCTGAACAACCAGATTTGAAGGAGTTGCAGGATATGATGCATAGTGCAGAACAAGTGGGTAAACACACCTTACAATGTGGCTATGATCCCTTTAGAGGCCTCAAGTAGAGCTGCTGTTACAGGATCAGTCTTTTGTAGACATGCGTGGCTTAGGGAACAAAGCTTGCCTGATCATGTTAAAGCTAAACTACTAGATGCTCCTTTACAAAAGGATGTACTATTTGGTACTAATGCTGAGGAGATACTATGGAAAATGGAAGAAAAAGCTAAATCTATGCAAACTGTAAAAGGGCTTTCTACAGGTACAACCACCCGTTTTAGCAGAAATTGGCCTTCTAAAAACTGGTCCTTTCCAGCCACGGACAAGCCCCAAAGAGGTAGATACAGGCACACAAGGGGCAGAGGACAATCTCAAGGATCATATAGAGGCAGACAATGGCAAACGCCAGCACCAAGAGGTGAAGACGGTGCACAACAATACAGCACCCTACAGAAACAAACCCAATGACTTCCTCTTTCATGCCAAGCAAGTCTCAGCTGGCAGCCCTTTGGGAGGAAAGCTGGCATTATTTACAAGAAATTGGCATATTGTCACAACAGACAAATGGATCCTGGACATTATAAACAGAGGCTACAGATTTCATTTTCACACTCTTCCAAAATGAGAGGCATGCCAAACCTGCCACACAATCAAAGGGCAGAGGCACAAATACAAATTTCAAAGCTCATGGACATGAAAGCTATTCAAGAGGTACCTACTCACGAACAAGGTCAAGGTTTTTATTCCAGACTATTTCTGGTACCAAGGAAAGGAACTGACTGGAGACCCATTTTCGACTTATCCATCCTAAACACATTTCTACTGCACCAAAATTCAAGATGCTCACATTACAGCAGCTTCTTCCCATGCTGGGCAAGGAGTTTTGGCTGGTAACATTGGACCTCAAGAAGGCATACCTGCATGTCCCAATCAGACAAAGCTGCAGAAGATACCTCAGATTTCTTGCAGGTTCAATCCACTATCAATTCTCTGCATTGCCCTTTGGCTTATCTACTGCCCAGAGTATTCACAAATGCCTGGCATCAGTAATTGCCTACTGCAGACTTCAAGGGATACAAATTTACCCTTATTTGGACGACTGCCTGATCCAAGCGGACAGCAAGCACATACTTCTGGAACATCTGGCTTATGTACACGGTTACTGAATTCTCTGGGATACACAATCAACAAAGAGAAATCCAGGCTAACACCATCTCAGAAAATAACTTTCCTGGGTGCCAACTTGGACACAAACACCCAGATGGCCTACCTTACGCCAGAAAACAGGGGCAACTAACTCAGTACTTCAAAATACTAGCAAATTGTACCAGGCTTACTGCAAGGAAAATCCTGCAGGCTCTGGGCTTCATGGCATCTTGCATTCTTTTAATCCCATGTGCAAAGTTGCATATGAGGAAACTTCAATGGTACCTAAAAAACCTATGGTCTCAACACAGCCACAGTTTGGAAACAATAATACCAATAATTCCATGTTTGCAAAAGGAATTTCTATGGTGGGCCCAAGCATGTCAAACAAACACAGGTCTCCCATTCTGCAAGCCTCAAGCAAATCAAGTCATCACAACAGACCTCAGACTACGCCTGGGGGGCACATGACAGACAGGTGCATTCAGGGCAAATGGTCCCAAAAGGAAAAGCACCTTCACATCAATCAAAAAGAAATGCTAGCAGTGATAAATGCAATTACAGCTTTCAAGGACCTCCTGCATCCAGGACAATTATTGATAAGAACAGACAACACCACAGTAATGTGGTACATAAACAAACAGGAGGAACACATTCATACCCCGGACTAGCCATGACACTTTGGAACTTGGCTCTGGAATGGCAAATCGAACTTCAAGCACAGTACTTGCCAGGTTTGGAAAACACGCTGGCAGACAATCTAAGCAGAAATATGACAGATCCACACGAATGGAAGTTGCATCCTCAGGTGTTTACACAGATAATCCAAGCGTGGAAGGCCAGACATAGATCTCTTCGCCTCCCACAGGAATCATCAATTGGAAAAGTTTTGTTCAAGGACCTTCCATCCAAAGGCCTGGAGAGTGGACCCTTTCATTCAGTTGGACAGCATGGACAGTTTATGCTTTCCCACCTCTGCCTCTTCTGCCCAAGGTGCTCTTGAAAGCAAGAGCAGACAGACCAAGATGATACTGATTGCTCCAGACTGGCCAAGACAACACTGGTACCCACTCCTGAGGAGCCTAACACACACTCCTCCCTGGTCCCTACCTCTAATGCCTCTTCTGCTGACTCCAGCACAGCTACAAAAACTCTTCACAGTCAGCTCGAAACATCAACTGCCAGCATGGAAAATTCTCATCAATTAACAGCATCTCCTACTCCCCAAAGAGGTGCAGTGGATGTCACGGAGGCCATCTACTAGAAAGTGCCTATACCAAGAAAATGGAACGGTTTCCTTGCTCTGGAATGAGAAAAAAGGCCAGGACCAAAAACTTTAATTCTGCTCAAGTATTGAGAAAGATCTAGCTGAGCTGCTGAACAGGTGGATTTCATTTTCCATAAAACCAAGTTTCAGTCATTTCTGCAGAATTAACACTTGATCCAATTCCTGCTCTCATCACTTTAAGACAGTTCCTCAGAGGGGCCAGAGAATATAAGACCACCATGAAACAAGCAATACCAGCCTGGGATCTTAATTACATTCTAGAAAAATTAACATTGCCTCCCTTTGAACCAGCTGCCACAACAGATTTGCAATATTTGTCCTGGAAAACAGCTTTCCTTCTGGCCATTACCTCAGCTCAGAGGTTTCGAACTACAAGCCCTCATGGCTGTGCAGCCCTTTCTCATCTTCCATCAGGACAGGGTTTCCTTGAACCAACCGTCATTTATGCCTAAAGTGGTATCCAGGGTAGCTTTGAACCAAGCCATACACTTACCTACCTTTTACCCCAATCCTCAAAACAAAGGGGAAAGGCTGATACATTCCTTAGACATCCATAGCAGCTACTATTATTTGGACAGAACAAAGCCTTTCAGGAAATCAGAACAACTTTTTGTCCTATGCTGTAGGAGCTCAAGGGAAGCCTGTTACCAAACAGACAATTTCAAAATGGATAGGCCACTGCATACGTTTTGTTACTCCTATCATGGGAAATCTGTCCCTACAGGCATCAGATCCCACTCCACCAGGGCCACAGCTACCTCTACAGCCTTCCTCAGAGGAGTTCCTACCAAAGATATTTTGGAGGCAGCCACTTGGAGTTCTGTACATACCTTCACAAAACACTACCACCTGCCTTTATATTCCAAAACTAGAGCAGGCTTTGCCACTGCTGTATTGCAGGGCATTCTGGCTCATCCCAGTTCCACCTAGTGCCTACCACCCTGTGCGTAGCTTTGGGATTCTACCCATAGGGATTACTGCAGCTGTATGCACGATGAACATAGTACAGTTTTGTACCTACCATAAATGTAGATGTTCGAGTGCTAATACAGCTGTAGTACAGGTTTCCTCCTCCTTCCCTTGTAAGACTTGGCAACACCTCTCAACCTAATTGGGTTACCTCTATGGTGTATTGCTTGCAACTACTGTTTTTGATTACATTGCATTGCTTGAATATATTTATATAGATTTATGTATCCCTTTCCCTTTGGGCCACCTGCTTTGGGTTGGTCTAAAATTTGGCCGGCTGTGCTAATACCCATGTGTCTGACGTCAGGATCTTGTTCTAAAATCCGAAGGACCAAGACTTTGGAATTGCCGACGAGGGACCTGACGCAGAGAACCTATGTGATTACTGCAGTGATGCATATCCATCTACATTTGTGGTAGGTACAAAACTGTACTTTCTCTCACTGGCCTTCTGCCCCTGTGTATTGTCAGCCTCCTCTGCCAAGCCTTATAACTTCTACCTTTTCCCTAAGCTGCTTGTGGATAAGGAAATAAGGCAATGGAGAGATGTGGTTTATACTGCTGCTGGCTTTCAGGCATCAATTATTATGTGATAGTTATATGCCGTCCCTGTTCTAACAAATCTTCTGCTTTGTCTGTTTTATGTTCTTCTCGGGTGGCTTGTCACTTTGCGTGTCTGTTTTGGTTTACACTCGGGTGGCTTGTTATTTAGAGGTCTTTTATAGGTTTCAAAATTCGGTGGCTTGACTTCCTGTTGTTTTGGAATCTCATCTGTGGTTGTCACTCTTCTTGTTTTAGGTTGTACATCTCGAATGGCTTGTCACTCTGCTCTGTCTGTTTTAGGTCCTCATCTCGGGTGGCTTGTCATTCTCTCGGTCTGTTTTAGGTTTTAATCTCTGGCTTGTCCCTGCTTTCTGTTTAACTTGGATCTTGTCACTCTGCTCTGTCTGTTTTAGGTTGTACATCGGGATCTGCCCTGTTTGTCTGTTTTAGGTTGTACATCCCAGGTGGCTTGTATTCTGCTGTCTGTTTGGGTTTGACATCTCTGGCTTGTCACTCTGCTCTGTCTGTTTTAGTTGTACATTGGGAGCTTTCACTGTGCTCTGTCTGTTTTGGTTGATACCCAAAAGGTTGTACCTGCTTTGTCTGTTTTAGGTTAACCATCTGGGTGGCTTGTGGTTGGGTCCTTTGCTCTGTCTGTTTTAGGTTTTACATCCCCGTGATTGTCACTACTCTGCTGTTAAGGATTACGTCGGGTGGCTTGTCAGTTTGTCTGTCTGTTTTAGGTTTACATCTGGGTGGTAATCACTATGCGTTGTCTGTTTTAGGCGTACCTCGGTGGCTTGTCCAAAGCTTGTCTGTTTGGTTGTACATCTCGTTGGCTTGTCATTCTGCTCTGTCTTTTTTAAAGGTTATACATCTCGGTGCTTGCCCTGCTTTCTGAGTAACATTGAGCTCCTCTCTCGTTTTAGGTTGTACATCTTTTGAACCCGTCTTCTTTTAAAGGTTGTACCTCTCGGGGACTTGTCCTCTGCCTGTCTGTTTTAGGTTGTACATCTCGTTTTCTTGTCACTCTGCAATCCTGTTTTAGGTTTCCATTCGTCTGTCATCGTTCTGTTTTTTTATGTTCTACCTCTCGGCTGGCTTGTCGCTTTGTTTTCTTTTTTAAAGGTTGCATCCGGTGGCTTGTCACTTTCTCTGTCTGTTTTGGTTGAAACATGTCGGGCTTGTCACTTGTCAAATGCAGCTATGATGCTAGGATGCATCTTCCAGAGCGCTGCCTTATTACATGAAGATATAAAGGGCCAATTTGATGGATGTTCCTTGTATAACAAAAATCTCTTTGGAGTGCTGCAGCTGATATGGTATGTCTCCAAAAAAGGTAATACTCTGCAGGAACTTTAATTTTCTGTCAACTGTTCTAACACCGCCACTTACAGTTGGGTCTCCAAATTGTAGCTCGGGTTTCCACTCAGCTCGAGGTTTCTTAAGCCCCACCCCTTTTCCATAGCACCTAGAGTTACCTCAGACTGCTCGCCAGCAATAGATCGGAGGTCCTTGCACCCCTCAAAGTATCTTAATTGCTAAAACTATTTAGGAAAATTTTGGTTCCCAACCGTTCTAAAATTATTTAACCTAGTTTTGATAATCTTTCCTAGTGTGAATTAGGGCTCGTTATTAGAGATATTCTATGTGGGCCTCTTTTTTTTGCCTTTAAGACCCCCTTTGCAGAGTGCTTTTAAAATATTATGTAGGTAGTTAAATAAGTAGTTATTGGTTTTGGGAATACTTCCTTTGGAGCCCATTTTTATTTAGGTGTAGTTTTTATTTCTTTAGTTAAAGCTTCTAATTGTTTGGGGTCTCCTCTTGTCTGCATAGTTTTTTGATACTGTACTGAGTTGGCTGATCCGGACAAGTGCCTCCTGTGTCGGGTTAAAAGGGTTAAACAATGTGCAGAAAATTTCTTTTAAAATAGTCATAATGCTGATTCCTAGCCCATTAAAAAAGCTTTCCCATTTCCTTTTTTTTTTTCAAGAGTCCTTGGGAGGAAAATTATTGATAATTTTGGGGAGTCTGCTTTTAATTTTGACAGGTCCGGACTTCCACCAGGGTTTTTTCTTTAAAAGGCGACCCCCCCCCAAAAGCCTTCCTTTGCAGTCCCTGACTACCGGCGACACTTCTTTGGCAGTGTCTTCTGTACCGAGACAGCAGGTGCCTCGGCCCTTACTCAGACTACAACCACCGAAGCCACTGTGAGTGTTGAGTCTCCCATCGTGGACAGGTCCACTTCCACCCAGGGTGTCTTTAGGCCCTCATCTTCCTTTTCCATTAAGGCCTTTACTAAGTCCAAATCAGCCATGCATCCCAAGAGGCCTGTTGCTCAGGGCCCATCCCCAGGCCCCATGCCTAAAAAGCAGATGCTTAAAATGGCTGAGGATTTGATTACCCTTATCAGGGGTTCCCAACCCTCCAGACAAGAGACCCAGAGTGGAGGAAGATTCTCCTCTTCTGAACAGGGCTCCATTTTCTCAGAACATTCTGATGTAGAGGAGCACTCAGACTCCCTTATGAAGATTCGGATGCAGAACAGTCCATTCCTTCTGTATCTCCCCAGAGGATTTCTCTTTGGGGAAACCTTGCACACCTTGAGGGAGCACTTCCATTGGGAAGGCCAAGACTTTTCTGATTCCAAGAAAAGGCTTAGGGAATTTCTTTGTTACCTCAACACAGACCGCTGGCTCTACCTCCTGTCTTGGACATACTTGATGATGTGTACTGGAGGCTTGTCTTAGTCCGGATTCCTGCCTCCTGCTCCAGTCAAACCTGATAGGTACTACAGAGTTCCTAACTCTCACCAATTTCTTTTCAAAAGCCATAATGCTGACCCTGAAACCATTTCTCAAGGCCCCAAGGGAATGAAGGCCTCTACTGCCAAGAATCCACTACCTTCCGAAAGAGAATCTAGATCCTTAGAAAGGTGGGGAAAAAAGGTATACACCTCGGCCACCCTAGCCATGAGGGCCTTAAATTGTCAGTTCTATATGCTTAAATACCAGCAGTTTCTGTTATCTCAGTTAAGAAATAAAATGTCTCAACCTGATCAACCAGATGTGAAGGAATTGCAGGATATGATGCATAGTGCAGAACAAGTGGGTAAACACACCTTACAATGTGGCTATGATGCCTTAGAGGCCTCAAGTAGAGCTGCTGTTACAGGATCAGTCATTTGTAGACATGCTTGGCTTAGGGAACAAAGCTTGCCTGATCATGTTAAAGCTAAACTACTAGATGCTCCTTTACAAAAGGATGTACTATGTGGTACTAATGCTGAGGAGATACTACGTAAAATGGAAGAAAAAGCTAAATCTATGCAAACTGTCAAGGTCTTTCTACAGGTACAACCACCTCGTTTTAGCAGAAATTGGCCTTCTAAAAACTGGTCCTTCCCAGCCACGGACAAGCCCCAAAGAGGTAGATACAGGCACACAAGGGGCAGAGGACAATCTCAAGGATCATATAGAGGCAGACAATGGCAAACTCCAGCACCAAGAGGTGGCGAAGACGGTGCACAACAATACAGAAAACAAACCCATACAGAAAACAAACCCAATGACTTCCTTCTTTTCTTGCCAAGCAAGTCTCAGCTGGCAGCTCCCTTGGGAGGAAAGCTGGCATTATTTACAAGAAATTGGCATATTATCACAACAGACAAATGGATCCTGGACATTATAAACAGAGGCTACAGATTTCATTTTCACACTCTTCCAAAAATGAGAGGCATGCCAAACCTGCCACACAATCAAAGGGCAGAGGCACAAATACAAATTTCAAAACTCATGGACATGAAAGCTATTCAAGAGGTACCTACTCACGAACAAGGTCAAGGTTTTTATTCCAGACTATTTCTGGTACCAAGGAAAGGAACTGACTGGAGACCCATTTTGGACTTATCCATCCTAAATACATTTCTACTGTACCAAAATTCAAGATGCTCACATTACAGCAGCTTCTTCCCATGCTGGGCAAGGGGTTTTGGCTGGTAACATTGGACCTCAAGGAGGCATACCTGCATGTCCCAATCAGACAAAGCTGCAGAAGATACCTCAGATTTCTTGCAGGTTCAATCCACTATCAATTCTCTGCATTGCCCTTTGGCTTATCTACTGCGCCCAGAGTATTCACGAAATGCCTGGCATCAGTAATCGCCTACTGCAGACGTCAAGGGATACAAATTTACCCTTATTTGGACGACTGCCTGATGCAAGCGGACAGCAAGCACAAACTTCTGGAACATCTGGCTTATGCAACACGGTTACTGAATTCTCTGGGATACACAATCAACAAAGAGAAATCCAGGCTAACACCATCTCAGAAAATAACTTTCCTGGGTGCCAACTTGGACACAAACACCCAGATGGCCTACCTTATGCCAGAAAAACAGGGGCAACTAACTCAGTACTTCAAAATACTAGCAAATTGTACCAGGCTTACTGCAAGGAAAATCCTGCAGGCTCTGGGCTTCATGGCATCTTGCATTCTTTTAATCCCATGTGCAAAGTTGCATATGAGAAAACTCCAATGGTACCTAAAAAACCTATGGTCTCAGCACAGCCACAATTTGGAAACAATAATACCAATAATTCCATGTTTGCAAAAGGAATTTCTATGGTGGGCCCAAGCATGTCAAACAAACACAGGTCTCCCATTCTGCAAGCCTCAAGCAAATCAAGTCATCACAACAGACGCCTCAGATTACGCCTGGGGGGTGCACATGACAGACAGGTGCATTCAGGGCAAATGGTCCCAAAAGGAAAAGCACCTTCACATCAACCAAAAAGAAATGCTAGCAGTGATAAATGCAATTACAGCATTCAAGGACCTCCTGCATCCAGGACAATTATTGATAAGAACAGACAACACCACAGTAATGTGGTACATAAACAAACCAGGAGGAACACATTCATACCCCCTGTGCGGACTAACCATGACACTTTGGAACTTGGCTCTGGAATGGCAAATCGAACTTCAAGCACAGTACTTGCCAGGTTTGGAAAACACGCTGGCAGACAGTCTAAGCAGAAATATGACAGATCCGCACGAATGGAAGTTGCATCCTCAGGTGTTTACACAGATAATCCAAGCGTGTGGAAGGCCAGACCTAGATCTCTTCGCCTCCCACAGGAATCATCAATTGGAAAAGTTTTGTTCAAGGACCTTCCATCCAAAGGCCTGGAGAGTGGACGCCCTTTCATTCAGTTGGACAGCATGGACACTGTACGCTTTCCCACCTCTGCCTCTTCTGCCCAAGGTGCTCTTGAAAGCAAGAGCAGACAGACCGAAGATGATACGGATTGCTCCAGACTGGCCAAGACAGCACTGGTACCCACTCCTGAGGAGCCTAACACACACTCCTCCCTGGTTTCTACCTCTAATGCCTCTTCTGCTGACTCAGCACAGCTACAAAACTCTTCACAGTCAGCTGAAAACACTCAATCTCGCTGCATGGAAAATTCCTTAACACCACAACAGATCCTACTCCCCAAAGAGGTGCAGGACGTCATTCTGGAGGCCAGAAGGCCATCAACTAGAAAGGCCTACTCCGCAAAATGGAGACGGTTTTGCTCCTGGAATGAGAAAAAAGGCCAGGATCCTAGAAAACTAAATTTGCCTTAGGTATTACAGTATCTAGCTGAGCTGCTGAACAGTGGGCTTTCATTTTCCTCCATAAAAATCCATGCCTCAGCCATTTCTGCAGAATTCACCACGGTCCCACCGTTATTCTCTCACCCACTTTTAAGACAGTTCCTCAGAGGGCCTAAGAATATAAGACCACCAAGGAAACAACCAGTGCCAGCCTGGGATCTTAATTACATTCTAGAAAAATTAACATTGCCTCCCTTTGAACCAGCTGCCTCAACAGATTTGCAATATTTGTCCTGGAAAACAGCTTTCCTTCTGGCCATTACCTCAGCTCGTATGGTTTCGGAGCTACAAGCCCTCATGGCTGTGCAGCCCTTTCTCATCTTCCATCAGGACAGGGTTTCCTTCAACCAATCCGTCATTTATGCCTAAAGTGGTATCCAGGGTAGCTTTGAATCAAGCCATACACTTACCTACCTTTTACCCCAATCCTCAAAACAAAGGGGAAAGGCTGATACATTCCTTAGACATCCATAGGCAGCTACGTTATTATTTGGACAGAACAAAGCCTTTCAGGAAATCAGAACAGCTTTTTGTGTCCTATGCTGTAGGAGCTCAAGGGAAGCCTGTTACCAAACAGACAATTTCAAAATGGATAGGCCACTGCATACGATTTTGTTACTCCTATCATGGGAAATCTGTCCCTACAGGCATCCGATCCCACTCCACTAGGGCCACAGCTACCTCTACAGCCTTCCTCAGAGGAGTTCCTACCAAAGATATTTTGGAGGCAGCCACTTGGAGTTCTGTACATACCTTCACAAAACACTACCACCTGCCTTTATATTCCAAAACTAGAGCAGGCTTTGCCACTGCTGTATTGCAGGGCATTCTGGCTCATCCCAGTTCCACCTAGTGCCTACCACCCTGTGCGTAGCTTTGGGATTCTACCCATATGTGATTACTGCAGCTGTATGCACGATGAACATAGTACAGTTTTGTACCTACCATAAATGTAGCTGTTCGAGTGCTAATACAGCTGTAGTACAGGTTTCCCTCCCTCCTTCCCCAATTGGTAAAGGACTAGTGGCTAACACCTCTTCTTACAACCTAATTGGGTTATCCTCCTATGGTGTATTTGCTTGCAACTACTGTTTTTTGATTACATTGCATTGCTTGAATATATTTTTATATATGATTTATGTATTGCCTTCCTTCTGGGGGCACCTGACATCTGGGGCAAGAAAAGACTGAAGAATATGGCGTCGGCTGTGTCTTATATACCCCTGTCGCACTGACGTCAGGAAAGAAAGCGACAACAACCGACGCCGGACCAAGACTTTGGAATTCGGCCGACCGAGGGACCGCCTGACGGCAGAGAACCCATATGTGATTACTGCAGCTGTATTAGCACGCGAACATCTACATTTATGGTAGGTACAAAACTGTACTTTCTTACTCACGTGTCCTTTGGCTGACCCTGTTGTATTGTCAGCCTCCTCTGCCAAGCCTTATAACTTCTACCCTCTTCCAAGCTTCTGCTTGTGGATAAGGATAATAAGGCAATGGAGAGAATTGGGAATAAGGTTTATACTGCTGCTTTGGCTTTTCAGGCCATCAATTATTATGTTATAAGTTATTTCCGATCTCCCTGATTCTGAAGCAAAATCTTCTGCTTTGTCTGTTTTATGTTCTACCTCTCGGGTGGCTTGTCACTCTGCTGTGTCTGTTTTAGGTTGTACATCTCGGGTGGCTTGTCACTTTGCTCTGTCTGTTATAGGTTGTACATCTCGGGTGGCTTGTCACTCTGCTCTGTCTGTTTTAGGTTGTACATCTCGGGTGGCTTGTCACTCTTCTCTGTTTTAGGTTGTACATCTCGGATGGCTTGTCACTCTGCTCTGTCTGTTTTAGGTTGTACATCTCGGGTGGCTTGTCACTCTGCTCTATCTGTTTTAGGTTTTACATCTCGGGTGGCTTGTCACTGCTCTGTCTGTTTTAGGTTGTACATCTCGGGTGGCTTGTCACTCTGCTCTGTCTGTTTTAGGTTGTACATCTCGGGTGGCTTGTCACTGCTCTGTCTGTTTTAGGTTGTACATCTCAGGTGGCTTGTCACTCTGCTCTGTCTGTTTTAGGTTGTACATCTCAGGTGGCTTGTCACTCTGCTCTGTCTGTTTTAGGTTGTACATCTCGGGTGGCTTGTCACTCTGCTCTGTCTGTTTTAGGTTGTACATCTCGGGGGGCTTGTCACTCTGCTCTGTCTGTTTTAGGTTGTACATCTCGGGTGGCTTGTGGCTTGTCACTCTGCTCTGTCTGTTTTAGGTTTTACATCTCGGGTGGCTTGTCACTACTCTGTCTGTTTTAGGTTGTACATCTCGGGTGGCTTGTCACTTTGCTCTGTCTGTTTTAGGTTGTACATCTCGGGTGGCTTGTCACTCTGCTCTGTCTGTTTTAGGTTCTACCTCTCGGGTGGCTTGTCACTCTGCTCTGTCTGTTTTAGGTTGTACATCTCGGGTGGCTTGTCATTCTGCTCTGTCTGTTTTAGGTTATACATCTCGGGTGGCTTGTCACTCTGCTCTGTTTTAGGTTGTACATCTTGGGTGGCTTGTCACTCTTCTCTGTTTTAGGTTGTACATCTCGGGTGGCTTGTCACTCTGCTCTGTCTGTTTTAGGTTGTACATCTCGGGTGGCTTGTCACTCTGCTCTGTCTGTTTTAGGTTGTACATCTCGGGTGGCTTGTCACTCTGCTCTGTCTGTTTTAGGTTGTACATCTCGGGTGGCTTGTCACTCTGTTCTGTCTGTTTTATGTTCTACCTCTCGGGTGGCTTGTCACTCTGCTGTGTCTGTTTTAGGTTGTACATCTCGGGTGGCTTGTCACTTTGCTCTGTCTGTTTTAGGTTGTACATCTCGGGTGGCTTGTCACTCTGTCAAATGCAGCTATGATGCTGCGGATGCATCTTCCAGAGCTGCTGCCTTATTACATGAAGATATTAAGGCCAATTTGATGGATGTTCCTTTGGATAACAAAAATCTCTTTGGGACTGCTGCAGCTGATATGGTATGTCTCCAAGAAAAAGGTAATACTCTGCAGGAACTTTAATATATATGTCAAGTTGTTCTATCTCACCGTCCATTCTTACAGATGGGTTCTGAGCCGATTGTCAGCTCTGAGTTGGCCTACTACAAAGCTCGAGGTTTACAGACAGCTCGAGGCCAAGTCCCTATCCCGTGATGCACCTAGAGTTACCTCAGATCTCGTTTGCCACTGCAATAGATCGGAGGTTCCTTGCACAGCTCGGGCCAGTATCATTCTTTTTCTAAAACTATTTAGGAAAATTGTTGTTTAAAAAAAATTGTTCTAAAATTATTTTAACTAGTTTTGATAATCTTTCATAGTGATGGCCTTTATAGCTCGTTATTAGAGATATGTCTTCTCTTTTTTGGCCTCTTTTTTTCTATAGGCCTTTAAGATTCCCTTTCCCTTTGGTGTGCTTTAAAATCATTATGTAGGTAGTTAAATAAGTAGTTATTGAGTGTGTGTTTTTTTTTTTGAATAGTTTAATATTCAGCCCATTTGTTATTTAGGGTGTACTTTTTTATCTTGGCTTTAGCTTAAGCTTTGCTAATTGTTTGGGTGTCTCTTTTTATAGTACCGTCCATAGTTGTTTGTATACTGTATTTCTGAGTATGGCTGATCAGGACAAGGATAAGCATCCTGTGTCAGGATTTAAAAATGTTCAAAATGTGGACAGAAAATGTCTGTTATGAATAGTCATGTGAATTGTGTGTATTGCCTTGGAGCTCTGCACTTACAGGAAAGCTGTTCCATTTGCCATTCTTTTTCATCCAGAGTCCTTCAGGAGCGAAAAAGAAAACTTATTGATAGAGGACTTCTTAAACCATCGTTTCAGGAAGCTTTGAGTGACCAGGGTTCATCTAGCAAGTGTTCAAAGTCTTCCAAGGCTTCTGCTTCTTCGGAAGTAAAAAAAAATCTAAAAAAGAGTCTACGTCTGCTCCACAGGCATCAGAGTCGAGTGTCTTGTCTTTTCAGAGCCGGTCCCCAGTCCTGGAACTGGTGTCCAAAGTCCTTAAATCTCCTATTCTACAGTCAGTACCTCCATCCATCCATCCATTCATATATCGGTCCTCGATTAGCCCGTCTGATTTGGATGTGGGTTGTGTGGTGCAGAAGTTGCTACAGGCACCGGTGTTTGCTAAATTTTTGTTGGCTCCGACGCAGGTGGTTTCAGAACCTAAATCTGTTTTGCCGTTGACTTCTTTTCCTCCTCAGAGCCATACTGATCCTTTGGAGCTGGAGGAGTCTGACCTGGTGATCGTTGATGCCTGTTCCAGTGTCATCAGTTCTATTTACTCAGACTTCCTCGCCGCATATTGAGGAGTCTAGGAGCTGACACTGTCCAGTCGGGTTCAGGGAAGATAGTCGGACTGACTTGTCGGTTCCGACTTTGCCTCTTGGGGCTTTGGCTCGGATGAGCTCTGCTCCTACCTCTGGATCAGAGCGCACTGTCGGGGTGGGGAGATCTATGGTTTCTTCGGATCCAGCGGTCCCTTCTCATCGGAGCAGAGGTGCCTCCGAAGCCATGAGTTGTCTTTCAAGACATCTGTGTCTTCGGGTCCAACTACCTCCTCCCCAAAAGTGCCTAGTTCCACTTCTGTTTCACAGATCCTTTCTAAGCATAGAGACCCAGAGCCTCAGGAAGCCCCATTGGGTGGCCCCTGCTTTTCCGAGACCTCACCAGAAGTTCCCACTGATGAAGTTCCCAAGAAGAGAATCTGTAAGAGGAAGCACTTAGACACCCCACAGGAGTCTTTCACATCTGATACTGACTTGGATAAATCAGAAAGGTCCCCACGATCCCCCTCTGAGTATATCTCATTTGCAGAGATACTAGAAATCCTTAGGCGGTGGGGTGACTGGCAGTCCACCAATCCTACTGAAGAGTCTGCTCCCCTGAAGGCTTTCGGGTCTCAACCCTCCACCTCTTGGGTGTCTCCGCCCTTCGATGAGCTCATGGAGCTGGTCTCACAAAGGGCATGAGAGTCTCTAGACACCATGAAGCCTGTCCCTAGGCGGCCTAATACATTTATTTCTGCCCCCCCCCCCCAGGAAAAGCCCTTTCTTAACAAGGGAGTGCCAGTTGATGCCATGGTGGGTGCGGCAGCCACCAAAAAGGAGATTTCAGAAACTTCTTCCTCTGTCAGTCCTCCTAATAGAGATTCTAGGATCATGGATAGATACGGGAAATGCACGTACAGTTCAGCGACTTTTGCACTGTGTTCACTGAACTATCTCACCCATTTTACGAGACTGCAAAGAGATCTACTAAAAGAGCTTGGAGATGCTCTTCAGGGTGAAGTAGCTGCAGGAGCTTCAGATAAAGTTGCCTCCCAGCTTGCTACCCTCAATTCCATAGTCAACTCGTCCATGCGCCTCATTTCATATGCAGCTGATGGAACGAGTAGGGCAGCGAGTACAGGAATTGCTCTTAGGAGGCGCTCCTGGATGCACTTCTGTTCCTTCGCGGAGCCCTTTCAGTCATCCTTTGTCAGCACCCCTTTTGATGGCTCGTCCCTTTGCAGGCCCAAAGTTAAGAAGACTTTAACCAGGTGTGAACAGGAAGGAAAGACTCTCTCTGCCGTCGGAGTCTGTTTTTCCACTCCTACCAGATCCTACCCCAAGGGTCAAAGGGGAGGAAAGGTGTGGTTCCGGAAAGTCCAAGGAGCCTTTCAGGACACACGTGGTAAACCCCCCCCCCCTCCAGAGGCACATGAGGGGGCAATAATGGAAGACGTTACCCTCACGGCAGAGGGGGACCGGAAAATCAGGCTGACAGAGATGAGTTATTTGGGAAGCCTTACCAGCGCCCCTGAAAGGAGGCCCGACTGTCCTTCTCTGAAGGCAGTTCGGGGGTCGCTTATCTTTGTATCCAGATGCCTGGCTCAAAATAAACGACAACTGGGTACAAAGTATTATTTCCAGAGGATATTTCATTCCTTTCCCCTCACCCCCTCCATTGACAACAAAAATCCCGGACGTTCCACCCAATTACAGGGAAACAGGAACAGTTACAGGGAACAGGCAACAATAGAGAAATAGAGTCATCCAACCAGCCCAGCAGACCACATAGGATCCGGAACTTACTCGCAATTCTTTTTAGTTCCAAAAAAGACAGGCGACTGGAGACCTATTTTGGACCTCAGCAGACTAAACAGATCTGTCAAGAAAGAGAAGTTCCGGATGGTCACACTTCAGTTGATACTTCCCTTTTTAGGGAAAGACAGTTGGATGTGTTCGATAGATCTCCAGGATGCGTACTACCACATAAAAATGGCCAGACCATCCAGGGATCATCTGCGCTTCTGGCTGGGAGGCATTCATTACCAATTTTGAGCCTTGCCCTTTGGTCTCACTACAGCCCCCAGAGTGTTCACCAAATGTATGGCAGTGGTCATGGCTCACCTGAGACGTTTAGGTTTCCAGGTGTTTCCTTACCTAGACGATTGGCTCCTCACCACCAGGCATCAGCTAATACAAGCCAGGGACACCACTCTTACTCTCTACAGTCAGCTGGCCATTAAAATAAACGCAGAAAAATCTGCCTTGTTGCCATCGCAACATATCGTTTTTATCGGTGCAGAATTGGACACCACCACCACTACTTTGAAACTTCCAGCAGAAAGAGTCTTATTACTACATCAGCAGGTCCACAGTATCATGTCCAAAAACAAGGCTCCAGCATCAGAAGTACTAAAATTGTTGGGCATGATGGCAGCTGCAATATTAGTCATACCATTGGGTCGCATGCACATGCAGATTCTGCAATGGCTGTTATTCACTCAATGGTCTTAACCAAGTGCTCCCATTGTCTCATCTAATAATAATCACAAACACATGCAAAAAGGATCTTCAGTGGTGGTTACCATAGATAGTCCTTTTGTTCTACCCCCACCAGCAGCCACAGTGACCACAGATGCTTCCCTGATGGGGGGGGGGGGGGCATTTTCAGTGAAGAACAGCCCAAGGCACATGGACCAAACAGGAGACATATCTGCTTATCAATGTTCTGGAGATGAGAGCAGTACGTTTAGCGTTGCAGTATTTACAGGAATCTCTTCCTCTAGGAGCAATTGTGATTCAGATGGACAACTTGTCAGTGGTCTGGTACTTGAACAAACAAGGAGGAACCAGGTCCTACCCCCTTTGTCGCAAGGCCCTAAGAGTATGGCAGTGGGCTACATCCACCCAGCACTTTGTTAGCAATGCACATCCCGGGGAAATCAAACATGATAGCAGACAAACTGAGCAGAGCAATTCTATTGCCTCACGAGTGGTCCCTCAAGAAACAAATGGAGAGAATTTTCCACAGGTGGGGCCAGCCTTGTTGCAACCTTTTTGCCAGCCACATGAACACGAAATGCAGAAGCTACTTTGCCCTGATTCCTCCTCCGGAGAAGCCCCAAGCGATGCACTCATACACGATTGGCCTCCGGGTCTCCTCTATGCATTCCCACCAATTCCCTTAATACCCAAAGTATTACAGAAAGCAAATGACCTGGGAAGGACTATCATTCTAATAGCCCCTTATTGGCCTCGTCAAATTTGGTTCTCCTTCCTTCGATTTCATTAATTGGAGGACCTTTGGATTCTGGACCCAGTTCCAGATCTTCTGACACACTCAGGGGAACTTCATCCCTCTCTTCAGTCCCTGAAGTTGACAGCTTGGCTACTCCAATTCTCAACATAGCCAGGTTCCATAACCTTTCGAATGAAACGTAGCAGATTCTGCTATCTTCTCATAAATCCTCCACTAGGAAGCTATATCTTGGCAAATGGAAAAGATTTTTCTATATACATACATAGCAGCTGTCTCTGAGACATGGCTAAAACCCAACATTTCAGACTCTGAAATACTACCCCTGGGTTTCAAGTACTTAGACAAGACCGCCTAAAAAAGAAGAGTGGAGGAGTAGCCTTAATCTACTCTAGCCTATTCTCCATCACTCCCTACCAAAATCCTATTCCACAGTTCGACAAAGCTGAACTAGTCATAGGAAGTCTCAAACTAAATAACCAGAAAAGTATTTGTGTTATAGCCCTTTATATCCCCCCTGGAAACAACATTAACACACTTTTAGAAATACTTCTATGGGCCTCATATAATATCAAGCTTGAGACATACATCCTAGGAGATATGAACATTGACTGGAACAAAATTACTTCTAAAAACCCCACCATTTCAATCAGTCTACGTAATCTCACTCAACTCACAAATGCTGTAACCAGACCTAATAAAAATAACCCCCCAGACTCCATACTGGACTGGATCCTTGTCTCCCACCCAAACAAAATCTCCCACACTGGCACCTTACCAGACTGTATCAGTGGTGACTTAGCCTTCATCCATAGAGCAACCCCCTCCTCTCCTCATCTACACCAATATATCCATACTCTGAATCTCAACAACTTTAACCCTGCAACTTTTTCAGTTCTCTCAATCTGATTAATTTGGGACACTCTAAAAGCTCTGCCTCTGGACAGTGCTGTTGAATTCTTCAACTCAACCTGCTTAGACACTCTTAACTCCCAAGAAGCCCCTCCAGGAATAAAACATATAAAAACCAATTCCGCCCCTTGGCTTAGTAAAGATACCAAAACACTCATGCAACAAAGGGACAAGACCTGGAAACTTTACCATTGTAATAGGCACCCTGATACCCTTCTTAAATATAAACAACTCTGCATCTTAGCCAAAAAATGTATCATACAAGACAAAAAAGCACACTATATCAAACTCCAGTCTAACCACTCCTCTAACCCCAAACAGTTCTGGAAATCCATCAACTCACTTCTCAACCCAGGCACCAAAAACAGCCCTTGCCCTGACACTAGTAAATCTGACCCAGAAATAGCTACTCTATTCAACTCCTCCTTTACTAACTCTATAGCAGAATTCACTAAAACATTACCAAACAACAGCACCTCCCCCCAAATCAAACCCTCTGCCCAACCTTCCACCCCAAACTCACCTCCCATATTCCACCTCAAACCCATCCCCACCTCATACATAAAAACACTTCTCTCTAAGCTTAAGCCTTACTCCAATGCCCCTGACAATATCCCCTCACTCTTTTTAAGAATTGCAGCAGACAGCATCGCCATCCCCATTAGCATACTCATCAACAGATCCATACAAGAATATATGTCCCCAAACTGTGGCGTGCAGCCTTTATCCTACCCCTCCATAAAGGAGGCAAAAGTAATATCTCCAACTTCTGACCCATAGCGATTCTCTCCCCCTATTTCAAAAATTCTTGAGAAATGCATCCACCTCCAGCTCATGCCATTCATGACATATAATCAACTCCTCACCCCAACACGACATGGGTTCCGTCCTGGCCATAGCACAATAACCGCTCTTCTCTCTTTTTTAGACATCGTAAGCCATGCCCGTGACTCTGGAGAACTTGTATCCACAGTCCTCCTTGACCTCTCCAAGGCTTTCGACACAGTCTCCCGTACCCACCTTTTTTACCACCTTTCCAATCTTAACCTCTCACAAAACACCATTATCTGGTTCTGCAGCTATCTGTCTGACAGGTCTCAGGCAATAAAATGGAAGACTGGCACCTCAGCCTTCCTCCCCACCCCAACTGGGGTACCCCAGGGATCCATTCTTGGCCCTATGCTCTTCAATATCTTCATTAATGATTTCCATGCAGCCATTCCTAACACTAAGATAGCATAATAATATGCAGATGACTCAACTTTAGTTTGCTGTGCATCAAACCTCCCTGAGCTCCAAACAAAAGCTCAAACTGCCTTCTCAACTACTGAGAGCTGGCTGCTCCAAAGTCACCTCTGTTTGAATGCCAACAAATCAAAGATCCTTCTATTCTCTCCCTCAAAATCTGCCCGCCTAGACAAAAGCTTTTTCAAGATTACAAGCCTTGCCGACTCCACTATAGAAGTTGTTCCTTTTGCTAAACTTCTTGGAGTTACTATTGACGAACACCTAAAATTCGATACCTATATTCAGCTAAATATAAAGAAAACCCATCAGAAACTTGGCATGCTGTGCAGAAACTCCCACTTCCCCTCCCACTCAACAAGACAGACCCTCGCCACTACCTTCACTAATGTATGGTGCTCCCCTACTAACCAACCTATCTTCCTCCATCTCCTCTAAACTAGAATCCTGTTACAATAAAATCTCAAAGATTGCCACCACTTCCAAATACTCCACTCACCACTGTAAACCTTTCCACCAGCTGCTATGGCTAGAAGTCCCAAACTACCTTGACTACATTCAACTCATCACCACTCACAAGCTTATTTTCAAACCAGCTATATGCCCAGCGCTAACAAACATCTTAACATTATACACCCCAAACAGAACTCCCCACCAAAATCTAATCTCTGTTTATAAACCAAACCGTCCCGCTGGTCAGCTTCTCCTATCTTTCCGTCGCCAAAAAATGGAATTCTCTCCCTCCATCTCTAAGAATTTTTGAGAACTCCGAACACTTCAAAACCCAGCTGCATTCTTACCTCTACCAAAAATGGAAATGCAATTGCACTCCACCTACCTAACCTGTTTAATACATAAATACTTTATAACACACAAAGTTTGTTCTTCCTTACACACTGTTGATTAATCCTATGTACTGCCTTAATGCTAATGCTACCCCTATACCACTCTCACAAGATTTTAACCTCTGTATTAATTTAACTCATGCTAATATTCATGCATAAAGAACTCATCCATGCTAATGTTACTTCTATATCATTTTCAGATGATTTAAACCTCTGTATTAATTTAACCTTGTACTACTATCCACAACTACTTAACATGTAAATATACTTTACATCCTTCTCCAAGGTGCTGTTTAACTTTTGATCTGAAGTAGTTAACTTAATTTGTCTGCAACCTGTGGGATTCGGATCCGACCCAGCAACTTTACAAAGCTTAGATCTGAGTTCCTAGCTCCTCCCCTTACCCATAATCCCCTGCCAACCCTGACTGACCTCAGATCTAGTTTGCCGCACTTCTGGTCAGCAGCTAGGTTTTGAGCTCCTGGTTCAAGGGTCTTCAAAAAGTTGTGAGAAATTTTAAAACTTTGTTTTTCTTCTACCTTTTAGTGTACGAGTGTGTTGTGTTAGGTTCCCTTTGGTGTAACTCTCGTAGTTGAACTTTTTTTTAGTTAATTTTAGTTAATTTACCCTCCCTGTCGCTGGTGCGTAGTTCTGTGTGTAGTGTGTTTGGGGCCTAGTGAGTGTGTTTTCTTATGTCTGAGGCCCCAAAGCCAATCTTTTCTAAGTGCACCGAGTGTGGCCATAAGCTCTCCCTGGCGGATGGCCACACTCGGTGCGTCCGGTGCCTTGGGGTTGACACCTTTTCTCTGGATGCACTAACTGTGCTGCGTTCAACCCCAGGGCATTGAAGGACCGGAGGTCTAAGCTGATCCTGGCGGGACTTTTGCCCTCGGATTCGGCTTCGGCCTTCGGTACTTCTGTGGTCTCTTCCTTCGGCGCTGGAGGAGAGGGAGGTCAGGAGAGAAAAACGGAGGGAGAAGCACCACAAGCGGCGGGCCGAGGCCTCCGCTTCGGCCCCCACTGCTAAGCGGGCTTCTCCCTCTACGGCTTCCAGGTCTCCTCCTTCTCAGCTCCGGTCTCCATGCTTCTCACCGGGACCCGAGGAGGAGGAGACCCGATCTCCGTTGAGGTCATCGAGGCGGCACTCCCGGCCAGCCTCGGTGGCCTCGTCGAGATCAACACGTAGCCTTTCTGAAGCTGATATGGACCGGGTGATGCGAAGGTTCATGCAGGCCCAAATGCAGATGGGAGTGCTCCTGCCCCCCCCCCCCCTCCGGGGTGGAGCTCAACACCCTTCTTTGCCCCGATAGCTCCTTCTCTGACCCGGTTCCCAGGTTCGGAGCGCTCGGAGCCGGGCAGCATTGGAGCCGGGGGTGGATGGGCGCCAACAGTATCTGGTACTTCAGCTCAGACTCTTCCTTCGAGTTTTCCGGATCCGTCCTTGTCGGATCCGAGCTCTTGGAGCCGTGCTCTGAACTTCGGATCCGAGGGGTTTGGTGCGTCTTCGGCTCCGTCCAGGTCAGAGCACACTGGCCCTTCGGATCCGATAGTCTCGGTGCCGGCTCCGATCCATCCATCGGATCCGAGTGAGGGTCGGCTCTCGGATCCTAGAGAGAGTGGCTCTCCCTCGGCCTTCGATGTGGTGGAGAGGGCTCTGTTGAGTGCATCCAGGCCCCCGCTCCCTGCTACAGCTCAATCCCGCACTTCCTTTCATTTGGGCAGGGCTTCCGTTGCCCGGCAACAGGGACAGCCTGCTTTGATGTCTCAGGTCGTTCCCCTGGAACAAGACGTTGCTGGTGAGTCGTCCTTGGA
This sequence comes from Protopterus annectens, assembly GCF_019279795.1. Taxonomy (NCBI): domain Eukaryota; kingdom Metazoa; phylum Chordata; order Ceratodontiformes; family Protopteridae; genus Protopterus; species Protopterus annectens. Next base: position 367,381,796 of record NC_056743.1, read on the forward strand.
CAGTCCCCCCGAGGATGTTCCTCACAAGCGGAAGTGTAAGAGGAGGCACGTGGACTCCCCCCAAGTCCTTGACAGAAGACACGGATTTGGATGAGGGGGAAGGCTCCCCAAGGTCACCCCCCGAGGATGTCTCCTTTGGAGACATCATGGAAATGCTTAGGATAAGAGGGGGGTCGTCTGCCCCCAAGGCTTCCTCGGATGAATCCGTGTTTCTGGAGGCGTTCGAAGCAGGCCCATCTACCTCTTGGGTGTCCCCTCCAGCTGACCCCTTAGTGGACCTTATCACCACTAGGGCGTGGAAGGAGCCGGACACTGTGGAGCCAGTCCCCAAACATCCCGACAGGATCCTGAGCCCTCCAGCAGAGAAATCCCATTGGAGCAAGGGACCCCCCGTAGATGCCATGTTGGTGGCGGCAGCCACCAAGAGGGAGCTAGCCCAAGAGAGTCCCTCGGTCCATCCCCCGAGCAAGGAATCTCACTCAATGGACCATCTCGGGAAGCGGGTCTTTAGTTCAGCGACCTTCTCTGTAAGGTCCCTGAACTACATGGCACATATCATTCGACTGCAGCGAGACCTTATCAAAGAGTACGCTGCATCGCCCCCGGAGTCCATGTCGGGGGAGGACAAACAGTTGTACTCCACTCGCATGGCCACTCTTAGGTCTATATCAAACACCTCTATACGGCTTTTATCCCATGCTACAGAGGGGGCCGCTAGAGCCAGCGGAGCAGGCCTAGTTATGAGGCGCCAGACCTGGCTCCGACATTGTGATTTCGCGGAACCCTTCAAGGCGTCCTTTGCGAATGCCCCCATCGATGGTTCTGCCCTATTTGGCAAGACAGTTCGTGAGACCTTGGTCCAGAGCAAAAAGGACGGGAAGACGTCTGCCGTCGGAGTCTGCCTCTCTGCTCCCCAGAGGTCCTTCTCGAATGTACCGTTCTAATAATTTAGTTAGTTATACACTATAGTGCTTGCTGGCAAACTTGATCTGAGGTCAGTCAGGGTTGGCAGGGGATTATGGGTAAGGGGAGGAGCTAGGAGCTCGGATCTAAGCTTTGTAAAGTTGCCGGCTCGGATCCAAGGTCGGATTCGAATCCCACAGGTTGCAGACAAATGAAGTTTACCTACTCAGATGGAACATTGTGGTGAGTACATAACTTCTTATTTAGTTTTTGCTATTTTGTATGTAAAATTTGCTAAGTTTGTTTCTGTTTCCACAATGTATTGTACTTCATATTATGGAGCTTGTACTATGTATTATTGGAGCTTTTCTCCCTGGGCCTCCACTGAAAATGGGCTCTTTGAGCCTAGTGGACCTCCCTGGTCATCAAACTGGAAATAAATAAATATATGGGCCTCTCAAAATAACATTGATCCCTGCCAAGCCCGTATTGCCTCCATATTAGAGTTCTTGACTATTCTTTTCAATAAAGGAGCTGCAGCAGCAACAGTTTGGGTTTAGCTTGCTGCTATCTCTAATTTTCACCTTGGATTTGAAAGATTGAACATAAAGTCACACAAATTATCCAAAGCCTTTCTCAAAGCGACTTTTCATCTCAGACCATCTGTGAAATCCCCTTATGCCCCATGGAATCTAAATTTTATGCTTTCACCCATTATTCTCCCACCTTTCGAACCAGCTTCCTCATGCGATTTGAAATATTCGTCATGGAAGACTTTTTTTTTTAGTAGCCATCACTTCTGCCCGCAGTGTGTCAGATCTTCAGGCCTTGTCCATATAGCCTCCTTATTTGATTTTCCATGCTGATAGTCTCCCTGCGAACTAATCCCTCATTCTTGCCCAGAGTTTGTTCTGAAACTAGCCTTAACCGGATTATAGATTTGCCAGTGTTCTTTCCCAAACACACCAACAACTTAGAGTATGTACTGCACAAGCTTGATGTTCATTGACAGCTTAGATTTTACTTGGATAGAACAAAAGAGTTGAGGAAATCAGAACAGCTTTTAGTTTCCTTGTCAAATTCCAGAAAAGGTATGCCAGTGGCAAAAACAACTCCATCTAAATGGTTATCTGACTATCGCATTTGTTTATTCAGCTGCTAATATGCCCTTACAACACAAAATTAAGACTCATTCTACCAGAGCAGTGTCTACATCCTCTGCCTTTTCTGCTAGACTTCCTATAGACAACATTTGTGCAACCGCCGCTTGGTCAAGACCTCGTACCTTGATCACTCATTACAAAGTTGACAGGGTCTCCAGGGATAGGGCCTCCTTTGGGTCTACTGTCTTGAATAACATACTCCCGTGAGCCACCTGAGAAAGATTGTGCTGGGGAAACTACCCATCTATAAGAATGAATGGCGAGATAGAACAACTTCACATAAAGAAGCTGTGTACTCACCGTAACATTCCATGTGAGGAGTTCATCTCGCCTTCATTCTTATTTCCCACCCTCCTACTCCCTCCAGGGTTTTTCAAGGACTGAGATGCTAGTTTTATTCTGGTTGCTCAATCTTTCTATGGGTTTTCCCATAAAGAGTGAAAACAATGGCACATGGTAATGTTATCCGCAGCAAACAAGATCTGAGGTAACTCTAGGTGCATCATGGGATAGGGACTTGGCCTCAAGCTGTCAGTAAACCTCAAGCTTTGTAGTAGGCAGACTTGGAGCCGACAGTAGTCTCCGAACCCATCTGTAAGAATGAAGGCAAGATGAACAACTCGCATGGAATGATCTGAAGTAGTTAACTTCATTTGTCAGCAACCTTTGGGATTCGGATCCGACCTCGGATCCGAGCCGGCAATATTTCATAGCTTAGATCCGAGCTACTAGCTCCTCCCCTTCACCCATAATCCCCTGCTAACCCTGACTGACCTCAGATCTAGTTTGCCGCGCATCTTCTCAGCAGCTAGGTTTTTGAGCTCCTGGACTCGAGGGTTTCGTAAGAAACTTTCTTCAATTTTTTTCTTATTCCCTTTAAGTGTATGTGTGTGTGTGTGTGTGTGTGTGTGTGTGTGTGTGTGTGTGTGTGTGTGTGTGTGTGTGTTGTTTCAGGTTCCTTTTAGTGTAAAATTTACCCTAGTTTTAAACGGTTTTAGTTACGTTTTCCCTCCCTCCCCTTTGCTGGTTGTTAGTTTGTGTGTTGTGTGTTTGGGGCCTAACGAGTGAATTTTTCTGTTCAAATGGCTGAGGCCCCAAAATCCATCTTCTCAAAATGCACCGAGTGTGGCTATAAGCTCTCCCCAGCGGATAGCCACACTCTGTGTGCGCGGTGCCTTGGGGTTGAACACCTGTTCTCTGGGTGTTCTATCTGCGTGGCGTTCAGCTCCAGGGCACTGAAGGACCGGAGGTCGAAGTTGATCCTGGCGGGACTTTTGCCCCCGGATTCGGCTTCAGCCTCCGGTGCTCCTGTGGCCTCCTCCACTGCTTCGGCGGCGGCCACTCCTGCCTCTCTCCCCCCGGTTGGGACTCAAAACTCCCGCTACTATGGAGGAGAGGGAGGCCAGGAAAGAAAAAAGGAGGGAGAAGCATCACAAGCGGCGGGCCGAGGCCTCTGCGTCGCCCCCCCCCCCCGGCTAAGCGTCTTCTCCCTCCAGGGCTTCCCGGTCCTGGTCTCAGTGCTTCTCACCGGGCCCCGAGGAGGAGGAGACCCGATCTCCGTTGAGGTCATCGAGGCAGCACTCCCGGCCAGCCTCGGTGGCCTCGTCGAGATAGACTCGCAGCCTTTCCGATGCGAAGGTTTCTCCAGGCCCAACTGCAGATAGGAGTGCTCTGCCTCCCCCCCCCTCCGGGGGGGGGAGCTCAACACCTTTTTTTGCCCCGATAGCTCCTTCTCCGACCCGTTTCCCGGGTTCGGAGCCGAGCAGCTTTGGAACCAGAGGTGGGTTGGCACCGACAGTATCGGATACTTAGGTGCTGACTCTTCCCTCGAGCCTGTCGGGTCCATTTTTGTTGGATCTGGGCTCTCTGAGCCGTGGGCTGAGCGTCGGATCCGAGGGGATCACTGTGTCTTCAGCTCCATCTAGGTCAGAGCACACTGGACCATCAGATCCGATGGCTTCGAAGCCGGCCCCAATCCGTCCATCGGATCCGAGTGAGGGCCTGCTCTCAGATCCCAGAGAGAGCTGCTCTCCCTCGGCTTTCGATGTGGTGGAGAGGGCGCTGTTGAGTGCATCCAGGCCACCGGTCCTTGCTACGGCTCCACCCTGCACTCCCTCTCTGTTGGGTCTGGCTTCTGTCACCCGGCCCCAGGACAGCCTACTTTGACGTCTCAGGTCGTTCCCTTGGAACAGGACGTGGCTGGTGAGACGTCCTCGGACAGTCCCCCCGAGGACATTCCTCACAAGCAAAAGTGCAAGAGGAGGCACGTGGACTCCCCCGAGTCCTTGACTGATGACACGGATTTGGATGAAGGGAAGGCTTCCCCAGGTCACCCCCCCAAGGATATCTCCTTTGGAGACATCATGGAAATGCTCAGGATAAGAGGAGGGTGGTCTGCCCCCAAGGCTTCCTCAGATGAATCCGTGTTCCTGGAGGCGTTCGAAGTAGGCCCATCTACTTCTTGGGTGTCCCCTCCGCCCGACCCTTTAGTGGACCTTATTACCACTAGGGCGTGGAAGGAGCCAGACACTGTGGAGCCAAGTCCCTAAATGCCCCGACAAGATCCTTAGTCCCCCCTCAGAGAGTTCCCATTGGACAAGGGTACCCCCGTAGATGCCATGTTGGTGGCGGCGGCCACCAAGAAGGAGTTAGGTCAGGAGAGTCCTTCGGTCCATCCACCGAGCATGGAGTCCCGTTTGATGGACTGCTTAGGGAAGCGGACATTTAGTTCAGCGACCTTTTCGGTGAGGTCTCTGAACTACATGGCACATGTTATTCGACTGCAGCGGGACCTTATCAAAGAGTACGCTGTGTCGCCCCCGGAGTCCATGTCGGTGGAGAACAAACGGTTGTACTCCACTTGAATGGCCACTCTCAGGTCAATATCTAACACCTCTATGCGGCTTTTGTCCTACGGCACAGAGGGAGCTGCTAGAGCCAGTGGAACAGGCCTCGTCATGCGACGTCAGGCCTGGCTCCGGCATTGCGATTTCGCGGAACCCTTCAAGGCGTCATTTGCGAATGCCCCTTTCGATTATTCTGCCCTGTTTGGCAAGACCGTTCGCGAGACTTTGGTCCAGAGTGAAAAGGACGAGAAGACGTCTTCCATCGGAGTCCGCTTCTCTGCGCCCCAGAGGTCCTTCTCCAAGAACCAAAAGGGTCAGAAGAAGATGTGGCTCCGAAAGTCGCAACAGTCCCAGTCCGCTCCAGATCCCCAGTCCTTCCGTGGCAGAGGAGGACAGGGTGGACGCCGCCCTAGAGGCAGAGGGGGCCCGAGGAATAGTGGGTCCAGAGAAGCCTTTTCTGACCGGCCCACTCAGTGACCCTGAGGGGTTGCCCGACTGCTCCTCTCTGGAGGCAGTCGGGGGACGTTTTTCGTGGCACCTGGCAACTTGGGAGTCCATCACAACAGACCGCTGGGTGCTTCGCATCATATCCAGAGGATACCAAATCCCCTTTTCTCACATCCCTCACTAATCCAAACGCCTCCCCGACGTCCCGCCCGATCAGAGGGAGGCCGCAGCTGCGGAAATTCAGCAGCTCTTAGAATAAAGAGCCATCCAACACATCCCCAAAGACCAGTTCGGATCGGGTTACTACTCCAGGTTTTTTTTGGTGCCAAAAAAGACTGGGGACCTAAGGCCAATCCTCGCTCTCTCCCTCCTGAACCTGTCAGTAACCAAGGAGAAGTTCCGGATGGTCACACTTCAGTCCATTCTCCCCCTGTTGCTGGAGAGCAACTGGATATGCTCACTAGACCTCAAGGATGCGTATTATCACATTTTGATGGACAAACGCTCCAGGAGGTTTCTCCGCTTCCGGCTAGGAGCCAGTCATTATCAATTCAGGGTCCTTCCCTTCGGTCTCACCTCAGCCCCCAGGGTGTTCACCAAGGTATTAGCAGTGATAGTGGCCCACCTGAGGCTCCAAGGAATGCAGGTCTTTCCATACCTGGACTACTGGCTCCTGACCGCCCCAACAAGGCATCTACTCTGCTCAGCCAGGAATTACTTTCTCCACCTTGCTCCCCAGCTGGGGATCACCATTAACACGGCCAAGTCCCTTCTCAGCCCGACTCAGGTGATAGATTTTATCTGGGCCAGGTTAGACATCAACAGTCTTCTAGCCTGCTTAACCACCGAGCGACTTCACACCCTGAGGCTTCATGTGCGGGCCATTTTGGTATCATCGGCTCCTCCAGCGGGATTGGTCCTAAGGGCGCTGGGCTCCATGACGGCCGCGGTTACCCTGCTCCCCATGGCTCGCCTGAACATGAGGGTTTTACAATGGACTCTGCAAGTCCAGTGGTCCTTCCGTCGTTACCCCCTCAGTCACCCCATTCCACTCAGCAAGGCTTGCAGAAGGGCTTTCGCATGGTGGTTGCAATCCCCGGACCTTCAAGCGGGACGCCCCTTCTCCATGGCCCCTCCACTCGTCACGGTGACCATGGATGCCTCTCGCCTAGGGTGGGGGGGCATTATGCGGGCAGGACGGTCCAAGGCACGTGGAACGACACAGAGACCTCACTGCATATCAGTGTTCTAGAGATGAGGGCAGTGCTTTAATCGTTGCAAGCACTTCAGAACCTCCTCCCTTCAGGAACAATTGCAGTCCAGTCAGACAACATGTCTGGTCTGGTACATCAACAAACAGAGGGGAACCAGGTCCTACCCACTCTGTCAAGAAGCTATGAGAGTGTGGGAATGGGCGATCTCCACCAACTGCTTTCTTATTGCAATGCACATTCCGGGACGGTCCAACATCCTGGCGGACAAACTCAGTCGCACCATACTGTCTCCCTACGAGTGGTCTCTCAACCCCCAGGTAGCGAAGCGGATATTTTTGCCATATGGGGGCAACCCTGTTGCGATCTCTTAGCCTCTCCTTCAAACACGAAATGCAACAGCTACTTCGCTCTAATTCCCCCCACCGGGGAATCCCCGAGAGATGCTCTGGTGCATGCTTGGCCTCCCGGTCTTCTTTATGCTTATCCCCCTCTACCTCTGATGCTAAAACTCCTACAGAAAGCCACTCTGTTGGGGAGCAAAATGATCCTCATTGCCCCATTCTGTCCTCGTCAAGCTTGGTTCCCTTACCTATGGTCTCATCTGCTGAATCCGCCTTGGATTCTAAATCCCCTCCCGGATCTGATTTTCCACCCCCTAGGTCTCCCAGTCCCGAACCTGGTCATCCTCAAGCTTACAGCTTGGTTGCTCCAGTTCCACTTGTAGCTAGGACTCCCGGTATCTCGTCCCCAGTTAAAGCTATCCTAGTAGCAGCACACAAGCCTTCTACTAGGAAAGTCTATAATAGTAAATGGAGACGTTTCGCTATTTGGGCGAAGGGACAAAACTTGGATCCTTTCACAGCTCCATTACCTGCCGTTTTGGATTTCCTTTCAGGGCTTTTTCATCAGGGGGCTAGCTGTTCCACAGTCAAAGTTCAACTAGCAGCTATCTCTCATTACCACGTGGGACATGAACTGGGCTCATTAATTACCACTAAGTTATGTAAGACCTTTTTGAAGGGCACCTTCCTACTCAGGCCCCCACTTAAGGAAGTAGTGCCTCCGTGGGATCTGACTTTAGTACTTCAGGCCTTAACAGCTCCCCCTTTTGAACCTGCAGCTTCAGCTGATCTCGAACATTTATCATGGAAAACTGCATTTCTCCTCGCTATTACTTCGGCTAGGAGGGTCTCTGAACTTCAAGCTCTATGTGTCAAACCTCCTTACTTGACCTTCCACAAGGATAGGGTTTACTTCAGGACCAATCCCTCATTCCTTCCCAAGATTGCTTCTGAGGCAAATATTAACCAATCCATTAACCTGCCAGTCTTCTTTCCTGAATACCAGAGCAAAGGGGAATACAAGCTACATTCTTTGGATGTGCATAGACAGCTATGTTTTTACATTCACAGAACGGCTTGTCATAGACAATCCGACCAGTTGTTTGTCTCCTTTGCCAAATTTAACCTAGGTAAACTGGTACCTTGTCGAGGTGGATCTTGCAATACATCCTTTTGGCTTATGAAACTTCTGGCAGGCCCGCACCTCAGGGAGTTCGTGCCCACTCTACTCGGTCCAGGTCTACTTCTGCTGCCTTTTGGTCTAGAGTACCCCTGGATGATATTTGTTCAGCAGCCACTTGGGCTTCACCTCATACCTTTATCAACCATTATAAGTTGGATATTATCTCCAGAGGGAGAGCATCCTTTGGCTCTGCAGTGCTCTGGAACATCCTTCCATGAAGGCCACCCAGGATGTAGGTAGCTGGGGACTCTGTCCCAAAGGTTGCTGACAAATGAAGTTAACTACTTCAGATTAAGAAGTTATGTACTCACCATAACATTCCATCTGCGTAGGCAACCTTCATTTGTCTGCAACCATCCCACCCTCCTTCCCCCTGACCGTCGGATTTTCTTTGGTTAGAGGTTTTACCCTGCTCTTTAAGCAAGGTAGTTATACTCCTTTATTAGCCTTTTTGGCTATGGGCAAACTTGATCTGAGGTCATTCAGGGTTAGCAGGGGATTATGGGTGAAGGGGAGGCGCTAGGAGCTCGGATCTAAGCTATGAAAGATTGCCGGCTCGGATCCGAGGTCTGATCCGAATCTCAAAGGTTGCAGACAAATGATGGTTACCTACTTCGATGGAGCGTTATGGTGAGTACATAACTTCTTATTATGGTGAGTACATAACTTCTTTTTTTGTGTCCTCAATCCCCAAGTTCCAGGGAACCATCCTATTAGGTCTGCTTTTCTTTGCAGGCAGCCTCATTAGGCTATCAAAAGCAGGAAGTGTGGTAGGTGAGCTCCTCCTGCTAAGTCTTCTCAGGCTGTTATGGTTCAGAAGCCTACTTTACCAGACAAGCTTGCTTCTCTTGAACATCTTGCCCCCCACCCCTCAGCCAGGTTCCCTTGTCCCTCTGTTTTCCAGATTGGTGCCTCATCACCTCAGGTTCTTGGGTTCTATCTGTCGCCTATCAAGTTTACTTCATGGTGTGCAAGTCTCCCTCTTTTTTTCAGGGATTCACCAACCTCCTCTGGAACAGTTTCCTTATTTCTCAGAGGTCTTTGGGTCCTTGGTAGACCAGGGAACTATTCAAACTATCCCTCCTTCCCAAGTAGGAAAAGTATTTTACTCTAGTATTTTCCTGGGTTCCTCAAAAGGTGGGCACTTGCAGACCTATTCTGTATTTCTGTTTGCTCAATACCTTTCTTAAGGTTCCTTCTTTTTAGATGCGTACTCATCAAATCCTATTTCCTCTTATAAACACTAGGTTTTTCTGGTGTCCTTGGATCTGAAGGATGCTTACCCCTCATATTCTTGTTCACCCTCTCTTCAGGAAGTTTTTGTTTGTCTGTTTCTTCCTCATTTTCAGTTGTCTGCTTTGCCTTTCTGCCTCTGTACTGTCCGAAGGGTATTCACACAATGCTTAACTCCTGTGATTGCCTATTGCAAGCTCCAAGACATCTAGATATTTCCTTATCTAGATCTGTTTCAGGCACCTTCTGTCAGTTGTCTGCTGCAGGATCTGGAGTTCACCATCTCTCTCCTTCATAGACTGGGGTTCACTATCATCTTCCAAAACTCTCTCCTGACTCCCTCTCAAGGTCATTTGTATCTGGGTTGCAGGATTCAGACAGCACCAATGTTGGCCTCTCTTCCACCTCCTTAAGTTCTGTCTTTGACAACTTTCTTTCATTTTCTTCTTCCTCTGCCTGCTATTCCAGCCATAGAGTTTCTTTGAGCCATGGGATTCATGGCCTCTTCTATTCCAATGCTCCCTCTTGCCAGACTGCACATGCAGAAGCTCCAATGGTACCTCAAGTCAATTTGGCTTCAGCATTGCCACCCTCTGGATTTGAGTACCCCTCTTTCCTTGTCTGAAGTGGTAATTTCAGTAGTGGTTTCAGCAACTTGCCCTCAACCGAAGCCTGCTTTTTCAGCCCCTGGTTCCTTCTCAAGAACTGTTCACCGGCACTTCAGACATGGGGTGGGGGGCTTCCTGTGGTCACCTGAAAGTTCAATGTCTTTATCCCCTCCTCCCCCTTTCAGAAGTCAGACCATGTCAACATTAGAGAAATGGGAGCCCTGATTCTGGCCCTTCAAGCTTTTTCACTCCTTGCTCTCTGCAGGCCATCTGAAGATTTACACGGACAACAACAGCAGTAGTGATGTGGTATGTCAAAGAGCAGGGAGGCACAAAGTCTTACCTGCTCTGCAGGTTGGCTGTTCAGGCGTGGGATCTGGCTCTCGGTTATCATTTAACTCTTCAGGCAATGTGTATTCCTTCAGAGCACAATCTAGTGACAGATGCTTTGAGCAGATCCAAAACACAGGCTGATGAAGGGATGCTTCACAGTGACATGTTTCTGGGCATAGTCCATCGGTGGTATTCCTCAGGTAGATTTCAAAATGCTAGATGTGGTGGTGTCCTCTCTTGCCATCATTCTTACTAGGTTGGGTTCGGATCCAGTCCTCTGATCTGACTCAGCTTTATGTACAAGCTCAAGGTCCTCCACTAGCTCGTGGCTAAATCCTATCCCATCATGCACTAGGAGAGCTCCCCAGATCTTGTTTGCCGCTAAACAAGATTGGGTGCTCTTCCTACTGGTTCTGGCAAAGTAGATTTTTTCTTGCTTCATGTTTGTGGGATATTGTTTCTTCAGTTTTTCTGCGAATAACTGGTTGTACTAATTGTTTGATACTTCAGCGTGCTTCTGTTTTACTGCTGCTGGCCATCGTTTTTTCTGTTAAGCCTTTTCTCCCTTTCCCAGCTTCAATTTAAGTAGCCTGTTTTAGTTAGAGGGCTCTCTTTTATTCTTGTATTGTTCTTCCAAGGTTAGTTCATTTAAATTAGAGAGTTGCCTTTCCTTTAATTTCTGAAATGTCGACCATATGAAGTAGATCCACACATATGTGTGTGTGTGTGTATACATATATATATATATATATATATATATATATATATATATATATATATGGGTCTACTTCTTTTGACCTAACTTTCATTTGCCTGACACTCATTTGCCTGAGACCAAATGACTGAAATTTAATTTGCCTGACACTTCATTTGCCTGACAAGTATTATTAGCAAGAAAATGGAATATGCCCCCTTCCCCACTGCAGTGCGACCCTGGAGTTAGAATATATAGTTGGGGGGGTGGGGGGCACAGCCCCCCACAAGGGGGGGTGTGGGGGGTGAAGCCCCCCACTTACTTTTCTGTTACTAAGCAATATTACATCAAAAGTTAACAATATCATATGAAATGAAGTGGGGGGCTTAGCACACCCCGTTGTGGCTGTGCCCCCCATAACTATATATTCTGACTCCAGGGTCGCACTGCAGTGGGGAAGGGGGCATATTCCATTTTCTTGCTAATAATACTTGTCAGTCAAATGAAGTGTCAGGCAAATGAAATTTCAGTCAAATGGGGTCAGGAAAATGAGTGTCAGGCAAATGAAAGTTAGGTCAAAAGAAGTAGACCCATATATATATATATATATATATATATATATGTATATATATATATATATATATATATATATATATATATATATATATATATATATATATATATATATATATACACACACACAAGCTATCTATATATATATATATATATATATATATATATATATATATATATATATATATATTTGTGTGTGTATATATATATATATAGCTGCTGCTGTTGATTTTGTTGCTACAATGTCTTCCAAAGATTCAAAACTCTCTGGGTTTAAAAAATGTGAGGAATGCGGACCAAAAAAATGTCCATTACTAATGGATATACTGTTTGTGTGTACTGTTTAGGAGCGGACTGTCTCCAGGAGTCCTGTACAGTCTGTCACTCTTTCAGTCACAGGGCTCTTTTTTTGGAGAGAGAGAGAATAAATTGATGCTCAGAGATCTGTTGAAAACCCCCTTCTCCAAAGCATTACATGAAGGTCTGGGTTCTTCTAGGTCTGACTAGTCTCCATCTAAAACAGGCATGTCTGAGAAGAGATCTTACTCTTCCAGTGCTCCATCGGAGCCTTCTAAAAAGATTTTAAAAATTTCCTCTCCGGATCCAAAGACTGTTGGATCCGAGAGGTCTACTACTTCGGCATCATCAGATCTGGAGTAGGGACTTCATTTGTCAGCAACCTGTGGGGTCTTGGATCCGATATCGGATCCGAGCTGGCAACTATTTATAGAGCTATGGATCTGAGCTCCTAGCTCCTCCCCTCACCCATAATCCCCTGCCAACCCCAAATGACCCCAGATCTAGTTTGCCACTCTTGAGTGTGTCAGCTGGATTTTGAGCTCCTGGCAATTCTCTGAGATAAGTGTTCTTTTTTGTCTTTTTAGCCTATTTTTCTGTAATTTAATCAGTGTGTGTGTATTAGGTTTCCCATTAGTCTGTTAATTTTTAAATTTTTAGTGTTTACCCTCCCCTCGCTGGTCGTTAGACTGTGCTTGTGTGTGCTTGCGTTTGGGCCTTGTGTATTTGTGTAGTTTTTACTTAGTTTTGGGTATGTCAGAGGCCCCAAAACCTATTTTTTCTAAATGCACCGAGTGTGGCCATAAGCTCACTCCGGCGGATGGCCACACTCGGTGTGTTTGGTGCCTTGGGGCTGAACACCTGTCCTCGGGATGTACCATTTGTGCAGCGTTCAACCCCAGGGCACTGAAGGAGCGGAGGTCGAAGCTGGTCCTGGCGGGACTTTTGCTCCCGGATTCGGCTTCGGCCACCACTACTCCCGTGGCACCTCCTCAGCTGTGGTGGTGGCCACTCCTGCCCCCCTTCCTCCGGCCGGGATTCAAACTCCCACTAAGGCGCCGGAGGACAGGGAGGCCAGGAGGGAGAAACGGAGGGAGAAGCACCACAAGCGGCGGGCCGAGGCCTCCGCTTCGGCCTCCCCAGCTAAGCGGCTTCTCCCTCTCTGCTTCCAGGTCTCCTCCTCCTCGGCTCTGATCACCTTGCTTCTCCCTGGGACCTGAGGAGGAGGAGACCCGATCTCCGTCGAGGTCATCGAGGCGGCATTCCAGGCCTGCCTCTGTGGCCTCGTCGAGATCCACTTACAGCCTGTCTGATGCAGACTTGGACCGGATGATGAGAAGGTTCATCCAGGCCCAGCTGCAGATGGGAGTGTTCCTGCCTCCTCCCCCCCCCCCTTCGGGGGGGAGCTCGACCCCCTTTTTTGCTCCGATAGCTCCTTCTCCGACCCGCTTTCCGTTTTCGGAGCGCTGGAGCCAGGCAGCGTTGGAGCCGGGGGTGGGTCGGCGCCGACAGTACTGGGTACTTCGGATCCAACCCTACCCTCGAGTCTGTCGGTTCCATCGTCGGATCCGACCTCTCGGAGCCGTGGCCCGAGCGTCGGATCCGAGGGATTCAGTGTGCCTTCGGCTCCGTCCAGGTCCGAGCACACTGGTCCCTCGGATCCGACTGTCTCGGCACCGGTTCCGATCCCTTCATCGGATCCGAGTGGGAGTCGGCTCTCGGAGCCCAGGGAGAATGGCTCCCCTTCGGCCTTCGATGTAGTGGAGAGGGCTCTTTCGAGAGCATCCAGACCTCCGGCCCTTGTCTTGGCTCCGCCTTGCACTCCCTCTCTGCTGGGTCAGGCTTCCATCACCTGGCCACAGGGACAGCATGCTTCGATGTCCCAGGTTGTTCCTTTGGAACAGGACATTGCTGGTGAGCCCTCCTCGGACAGCCCCCCCCCCCCGAGGAAGTGCCTCGCAAGCATAAGTGTAAGAGGAGGCACGTGGACTCCCCCGAGTCCTTAACAGAGGACACAGACTTGGATGAAGGGGAAGGCTCCCCAAGGTCACCCCCTGAGGATGTCTCCTTTGGAGACATCATGGAAATGCTCAGGCTCAGGGTGGGGTGGTCTTCCCCCAAGGCTTCCTCCGATGAGTCCGTGTTTCTGGAGGCATTCGAAGCAGGCCCGTCTACCTCTTCTTGGGTGTCCCCTCCGGCCGACCTTGTGACCACCAGGGCGTGGAAGGAGCCGGACACTGTGGAGCCAATCCCTAAACGCCCGGATAGGATTTTGAGCCCCCCGCAGACTGGTCCCACTGGAGCAAGGGTCCCCCTGTAGATGCCATGTTGATGGCGGTAGCCACTAAGAGGGAACTAGCTCAGGAGAGCCCCTTGGTCCATCCACTGAGCAAGGAGTCCCGCTCAATGGATCGCCTTGGGAAGCGGGTATTCAGTTCAGCGACCTTCTCAGTAAGGTCCCTGAACTACATGGCACATGTCATCAGGATGCAGCGGGATCTTATTAAAGAATACGCTGCTTCCCCCCCGGAGTCCATGTTGGCGGAGGACAAGCAATTGTACTCCACTCGTATGACCACTCTAAGATCTATTTCCAATACCTCTATGCGGCTGTTGTCTCACGCCATTGAGGGAGCCACTAGAGCTAGCAGAGCGGGCCTAGTTATGAGACACCAGGCCTGGCTCCGACATTGCGACTTCGCGGAGCCCTTTAAGGCGTCCTTTGCGAATGCCCCCTTTGATGGTTCTGCCTTGTTTGGCAAGACCGTTCGCGAGACACTTGTCCAGAGCGAGAAGGACGGGAAGACGTTGTCTGCCATCGGAGTCCGCTTCTCTGCTCCCCAGAGGTCCTTCTCCAAGAACCAAAAGGGACAGATGTGGTTCCGGAAATCACAACATTCCCAACCTGCTCCGGACAACCAGTCCTTCCGTGGCAGAGGAGGACAGGGAGGACGCCACCCTAGAGGCAGAGGGGCCCCGAGAAATTTTGGGTCCAGAGAATCCTTCTCTGATCGGCCCATGCAACAGCCCTGAAGGGTTGCCCGACTGCTCCACTCTGGCGGCAGTCGGGGGCGCTTCTTGAGGCATCTGGCGGCATGCGAGTCCATCACGTCAGACCGCTGGGTGCTTCGGATTATATACAGAGGTTACAAAATCCCAATGCAACATGTTCCCAGACTCAGGAACCTCCCCGATGTACCACCCTGTCAGAGGGAGGCTGCAGCCGCAGAAATCCAGCAGCTGCTAGAAGGGCCATCCAACCCGTCCCCCCAGACCAGCTCAGATTAGGCTTTTACTCCAGGTTCTTTCTGGTGCCAAAAAAGATGGGGGACCTGAGACCAATTCTAGACCTTTCCCTCTTGAACCTGTTGGTAACCAAGGAGAAATTCCGAATGGTCACTCTTCAATCCATTCTCCCCCTATTGCGGGAGAACGACTGGATGTGCTCAATAGACCTCAAGAATGCGTACTACCACATTTTAATGGACAGATGATCCAGGAGGTTTTTCCACTTCCGGCTGGGAGCCAGCCACCATCAGTTCAGGGTCCTTCCCTTTGGCCTCACCACAGCCCCCAGGGTGTTCACCAAAGTTTTAGCAGTGATAGCGGCCCACCTGAGACTCCAGGGAATGCAGGTCTTCCCGTACCTGGACGACTGGCTCCTGACCGCCCCAACAAGGCATCTACTCTGCTCAGCCAGAGACTTTTTTCTCCGCCTAGCTCCCCAGTTTGGCATCAGGAACAATACGGACAAATCCTCCCTTGCTCCGACACAAGTGATAGACTTCATAGGGGCCAGATTAGATACGAGAAGTCTGCGAGCCTACCTCACTTCGGAACGACTACAGAATCTAAGACTTCATGTGCGGGCCATCCTCCAATCAGAAGCTCCACCGGCGGAATTTGTCCTGAAGGCACTGGGCTCCATGGCAGCAGCAATAACACTCCTTCCATGCGCTCGCCTAAACATGAGGGTACTACAGTGGACCCTCCAAGTACAATGGTCCTTTCAGCTTCTTCCTCTCAATCACCCTATCTCTATCAGCAAGGCTTGCAGGAGGGCCCTGTTATGGTGGCTTCAGTCCCCAGACCTCCATACAGGCCAACCCTTCTGTGCTCCACCTCCTCTCGTCACGGTGTCCATGGACGCTTCTCGCCTCGGGTGGGGGGGGCATTGCTCAGGCAGAACAGTCCAAGGCACGTGGAACGACACAGAGACCTCCCTGCATATCAGTGTTCTGGAGATGAGGGTGGTGCTGTTAGCGTTGCAAGCACTTCACAACCTTCTTCCCGTAGGAACTGTTGTGATACAGATGGACAACATGTCAGTTGTCTGGTATATCAACAAACAGGGGGGAACCAGGTCTTATCCTCTCTGCCGAGAGGCCATGAGGGTGTGGGAATGGGCGATCTCCACCAACCGCTTTTTGATCGCAACGCACATTCTGGGATGGTCTAACATTCTGGCGGACAAACTCAGCCGCACTATTCTTTCCCCTTACGAGTGGTCACTCAACTCCCGATTAGCAAAGCGGATATTTGCAAAATGGGGGCAACCCTGCTGCGATCTCTTTGCCTCTCCCTCAAATACAAAATGCGACAGCTTGTTCGTGCTGATTCCCCCACCAGGGGAAACCCTGAGAGACGCTCTAGTGCATGCTTGGCCGCCCGGTCTACTTTATGCCTATCCTCCTCTACCCCTGATGCTAAAGCTTTTACAGAAAGCCTCTCTGTTGGGGAGCAAAATTATCCTCATTGCCCCATTCTGGCCTCGGCAAACTTGTTTTCCTTACCTGTGGTCTCACTTGGTGAATCCTCCCTGGATTCTGGATTCCAGCCCGGATCTAATATCCCATCCATCAGGCTTACCGACCCCGAATCTGGACAAGTTGAAGCTAACAGCTTGGCTGCTCCAGTTCCACTCTTAATCAGGACTCCCAGCATCTCTTCACCAGTCAAAGCCATCTTGGTGGCAGCGCATAAACCTTCCACCAGGAAAGTTTACCGCAGTAAATGGAAGCGCTTCTCCGCCTGGGCGGAACATCATAATTTGAACCCCTTCACTGCTCCGTTAACATCCGTGTTGGACTTCCTTACTGGACTTTTTCAGCAAGGGGCTAGCTGTTCGATAGTGAAGGTACAATTGGCAGCCATCTCCCATTACCATGTAGGACATGAGACCGGTCCTTTGATGTCAGCTAAACTATGTAAAACCTTCATCAAGGGTACTTTTCTGCTCAGGCCCCCTATCAAAGAAGCCGTACCCCCTTGGGATCTATCACTAGTTCTTCAAGCCTTGACTGCTTCTCCCTTTGAACCAGCTGCCTTGGCTGATCTTAAATACTTGTCTTGGAAAACAGCATTCTTGGTAGCCATCACTTCAGCGAAAAGAGTTTTGGAACTTCAAGCTCTTTCCGTAAAACCCCCTTACTTGGTTTTTCATCAGGATAGAGTGTACCTCAGGACCAGTCCCTCCTTCCTACCCAAGGTGGCATCAGAAACCAATGTCAATCAGTCCATTAACCTACCTGTTTTCTTCCCTAATTTTCAAAATAAAGGAGAGTACAAGCTGCATTCTTTAGATGTGCCAGGCAGCTGCTTTTCTATATTCATAGGACTGCTGGTCACAGACAATCCGATCAGCTGTTCATTTCCTTTGCCAAATTCAGTTTGGGTAAAGCCGTTTCGAAGGTCACCTTATCACGCTGGATTTCCCAATGTATCCTTCTAGCTTATGAAGCTTCTGGGAGGCCCGCACCTCAAGGAGTCCGTGTACATTCCACTCACTCCATATCTACTTCTGCTGCATTCAGATCTAGTCCCCTTGGATGATATTTGCTCGGCAGCCACTTGGGCCTCATCTCATACCTTTATCAACCACTACAAACTGGACGTCATTTCCAGAGGGAGAGCATCCTTTGGCTCTGCAGTGCTCCGGAACATCCTTCCATGATGGCCGTCCAAGATTCAGGTAGTTGGGGACTCTGTCCCACAGGTTGCCGACAAATTAAGTCCCTACTCCAGATTAAGAAGTTATGTACTCACCATAACGTTCCATCTGAGTAGGTGGCTTAATTTGTCTGCAACCCTCCTCCTTCACCCTGGCCTTCAGAAGAGTTAGTTTTGTTGCATTACCCTGCCTTTTCCTGTTGGGATACCTTTTCAGGTATATGTAGGAGGGCAAACTTGATCTGAGGTCATTTGGGGTTGGCAGGGGATTATGGGTGAGGGGAGGAGCTAGGAGCTCGGATCCATAGCTATATAAATAGTTGCCGGCTCAGATCCGATTTCGGATCCAAGACCCCACAGGTTGCAGACAAATGAAGCCACCTAACATTATGGTGAGTACATAACTTCTTATTTCTGTGCCGGTGGAGTTTCAGTTGCGGAGACCAGTCCCCTGGCTTGGAACCGGTATCCCTTACTCTCAGGTCACCCTTGCTCCAGCCTTCCAAATCTCCTGCCCACTCGACTCTGTCTTCCAGGAGCCTGTCCGACGATGATGTGGATTGAGTGGTGCAAAGGCTAAGGACACCGGCACTTGCCAAGTTGTCTGATCCAACCGTGATGGCTTCAGATCCAACCAAATCCTCCCCTTCTGCATTGATTCCTCCTCCAATCCAACCTTGGGCTTTGGAGCCGGAATATCCGGAGCTGATATTGGTGGAACCATAGGAACCGAGACGTATCACAGGATCTTCAGATCCGAACATTGCTCCAACGTCTTGGCTCCATCGGAACTCTATGAGTCTAGGAGCCGACTCTCTTCATTCTGGTCCAGGGAGGGGGGAGTCCGATCTAAACTTGCCTCTTGGGGCATTGGCTCAGGTGAACTCAGCTCCTACTTAAGTCTTGGAGCTGTTCCCCTTGGTCCTGGGCATTCTCTGGTTCTTCGGATCAGGGGCAGGGGGCTTTTAAGGTAACGAGGAGAATGCTGACTCCACAGGTAGCTCCACTCTCATCTTTGGACATTCTTCCCCCAAAAGCACCCGATGTCTGTCTCTATCCCTGCATCTACAAGGATGCGGAGATCCTAGGCCTCAGGATCCCCCACAGGATGCCTCCTACTCTTGTGAAACCTCTCCAGAGTACCCCTCAGAGAAGAGGTTATGCAAGAGGCAGAACTTCAGATACGGACCTCGATGAAGCCGAAGGGTCCCCACAGTCACCTCCTGATGTCTCATTTAGAGACGTCTTAGAAATACTTAGAGAGGCGGCTGGAAGTCCACCAACCCTTCAGCAAAGGAATGTGTGTACTTAAGGCTTTTGGATCTCACCCTTCCTCCACTTAGGTGTGTCTGCTTTTCAATGAATTTATGGACTTCATTTCTTGGAAGCCTTGGGAGTCGTAATATTCAGTGGAAACCTGTTCCTCGGAGGCCAAATAAGTTTATAACCTCACTTTCAGATAAAACTTTCTTAACTAAGGGAGTCCCAGTAGATGCTATGGTGGTGGCAGCAGCCACCAGAAAGGAACTCTGAGATGTCGTCTGTCCATCCACCTAACAAGGAGTCTTGCACGATGGACAGATATGGAAAGAGCATTTTCTCTTCAGTGACATTTGCTGTTAGATCGCTGAATTACTTAACTCGCATTATTAGACTACAGAGAGCTCTTCTGAAGGGGTGCTAGGATATACTCTCCAAGGTTCAGTAGGTGAAGGGGTGCCAGAGAAAGTTTCCTCTCAGCGCTCTCCCTTAAATTCAGTGGTCAACTCCTCCATGAGACTGATTTCTTATGGAGCAGATGGATTGAGCTGAGCAGCGGGTTCGAGAATTTCCATAAAAAAGAGATTCTTCGATGCGCTTTTGTGACTTTGCTGAGCCCTTTAAATCTTCCTTTGTGAATGCCCTCTTTGATGGCTTGTCTCTTTTCAGGCCCAAAGTCAAGGACACGCTAACCAGGTGTGAGTAAGAAGGAAAGACACTCTCTGCTGTAGGAGTCCATTTTTCCCTTCCTACCAGACCTTGTACCAAAGGTCAGAAAGGAAGTGGGAAAATGTGGTTTTGAAAATCCCAGAGAGCTTTCCAGGATATACATGATTCTTCCCCCAGGGGCAGAGGGGAAAGTGGTAATGGAAGGCGCCGCCCACACAGCAGAGGGGTTCTGCAGAATCAGGGTGACAGAGAATCCTCCTTTGGTAAGCCTTTTCAACCCTCCTGAAGGGAGGTCTGCCTGTCCATCTGTGGAGGCAGTCATGGGCCGCTTATCTTTGTACCCAAAGCCTGGCTAACAATAACAAAATTCACGTGGGTACAAAGCATCATATCCAGAGGTTATTCCCTTTTCCTTCCCTATCCCAAGCATAAAAAACATCCTGGACGTTCCACCCAGTCAAAGGGAGCAGGCAACTCAAGAAATTCAAAAATTACTAGACAAAAGAGTTATCCAGACAGTCCCCGCAGACCAAATAGGATCTGGAACTTAAGATTATTTTTAGTTCCAAAGAAAATAGGGGACCTGTACCGATTCTGGATCTCAACAACCTAAACAAATTTGTAAGAAAGTCCAAGGTCTTGATGGTAACACTGCAGTCAATTCACCCTTTTCTGGGACAAGATGATTGGATGTGCTCTATAGACCTCCAGGATGTGTCCTACCACATAAAAATGGACAGACGATCCAGAAGACACCTGAGCTTTCGGCTGGGAGCCAGCCACTACCAGTTTGAGCTCTGCCCTTTGGCCTCACTACAGTCCCTTGAGTGTTCACCAAGTGTATGGCAGTAGTTGCGGCTCACTTGAGAGGCTTAGGATTCTGCGTGTTTCCATACTTCGACTGGCTTCTAACCACCATCACGTAGCATCTACTAGCAAAAGTGAGAGAGACCACCTTGCAGCTCTGCTGTCATCTAAGAATCACAATAAGCTACGAGAAATCTGCCTTGCTGCCGTCTCAGCATATCGTTTTCATTAGAGCACAATTAGATGCAACCAAGATGATGGCCAAACTTCCTCCAGAAAGAGTACAAGTTCTACAACATCAGGTCTTAAATCTTTTCAAGAAAAAAGTGCAAATGTGACAGTCCTGAAAGTCCTCAGGATCATGGCAGCAGCAATAACCTTGATCCCATTAACACGTCTGCACATGAGAATTCTACAGTTTCTACTGTCCACTCAATGGTCGATGCAAGACCTGCCCATGTCCCGCAAAATAAAGATAACTCCCAGCCGAAAGCTCAGGTGTCTTCTGGATTGTCTGTCCATTTTTATGTGGTAGTACACACAGATCATTTTCCAAGTCTAGGTGCTTAGGATTTCCCTCTGTCTTCACCCCTTGGCTGACCTGGTATGACTTAGTTTGAACTCTACATTTACCTACAAAATGGAGTCTACAGGACTGCAGTTGGTCTCCATAGCAAAGTCAGTTTCTCTCAGCATTTAAGCAGATTGAACTCTACATTTATCTACAAAACGGAGTCTACAGCACTGCAATTGGTCACTATAACAAAATTGGTTTCTCTCAGCATTTAAGCGGAGTAGGTTGCACACAAAAAGCATTTGTTAAGCTTTCACTTACAGTGCTGTGTAATTAAGCAGGTCACCATTTTGGTCAGCCATAGGGCTCATTTTTTACTTGAGTGTTTGCCTCCTTCCCCTGTAACTTAAGTAAACTGACTCTTAAATTAAGAGCTATAATACTTAACTTATAGCTTTAGAACACCCTAGGAAGCGTTGTAAACTGCAGTAGCCTGACATTTGAACAAGTAACCCTTGTAAAAATTCCCAAAATTTTATACTGTTGTTCTGTCTTTCTTCCTAAACATATGTGAAATTACAGTGCTGAGTGCAAGTAACATTAAAGTGCTGAGTGCAGATTTTAGGCCCTTACATTCAACTTACCTCTGGTGTGGTGTCTTGAGTCAATCAGGGAATTCCCTGTAACCACTCCTACTGCCTTCTCTTTCCCCCCTCCCCCCTCTTTCCTCAAACAGGTTAAACTGCTACAATTCAGTACAGGCATCATTTTCAAATCTAGGTGCTTAGTATTTCCCTCTCTCTCCCCCCCCCTTGGCTGACCTGGTGTGACTTAGTGTAAGTTTCTTCATTGTATGGATCTTTTACTGTTTTTTGTGTGAATGAATGACCTGCTGCTAAATTCTGATTCTGCACAGACTGCTCTTTTTTTTGCAGAGGCTCTATAAGTAAAGTAGCTAGTGACATTACTGCATTTGTGTGGTAATATTCGTGTTTAAACTGAACCTGTACCTTGAAAAAGTGTATAATCAGAGCTCCTACTTGCTGCATGCGTTTTTAATGTTTAAATTGCACACACACATATTGAAGAAGTGCTTTTATGACCTGAATAACTTGGGCTAGCTATACCTTAAGTGCTTTTACTGGCAATTTTACAGTTGTACAATTGAGAAGAATTTAGTTTTTCTGGTATATCTTTAAAATCTGGCAAGTGTTTATTTAATGCATTGCTCTCTTACTTAGGTTTCTTAGCTGTAAATCTTAGTTCATTCTGAAGTATGCTACTTTACCCCTCCCACTATCAAACCTTTCTGAATATATTATAAAACAACTGCCTGTTGCCTTCATGCTTACCCTAGAATCTCTGCTTTTTTCTTTTCCTAGTTGAACTCTACAGTTCCCTACAAAACGGAGTCTGCAGGACTGCAATTGGTCACCATAACAAAATCAGTTTCTCCCAGCATTTAAGCAGATTAGGTTGCACACAAAAACATTTGTTAAGCTTTCACTTGCAGTGCTGTGTAATTAAGCAGGTCACCATTTTGGTCAGCCATAGGGCTCTTTTTTCTGCTTGAGTGTTTGCCTCCTTCCCCTGTAACTTAAGTAAACTGACTCTTAAATTAAGAGCTATAATACTTAACTTATAGCTTTAGGACACCTTAGGAAACCTTGTAAACTGCAATAGCCCCGCTACGTTCGTCCTCGCTATGCTTGGGTTCTCTTCGCTCCCCTCCCTGCCCCCAATTCCCTCCCGCCCCCAAGTACCTCTAAATATGAAGTACTATAGCCACTCCCCCACTTTCTAGATCCTATCTGCTTTCATCTGGGATAATTCCTCCCACCCCCATTCTTCTACCTACATTTTAATAACACCTATTAGCTTTCATCTGGCTTTCTCCCATCCCCCTTCCAGTACCTTTACCTCACCACTCTATCTCCTGGTGTTGCATCACCAGGTAAAACAGTTCCTTAACTCACTAGCTGAATCACAAATAATGATATACTCCTTTTTACTTACCCCTCTTGTTCGCACCATACCTCCTTACCTTGTATGAAAACCAGTTTCTCACGGGATTTCAGGTCCCGAAAGGCCATACTATCACCCCAGCTGTAAATCCTCCCACCTTCAACCATACTTACAGTACCAGGTGCTATCCAACATCTTGTTCAGTCTATCAAAATTTCAATCCCAGGCACATTAGCTGTAGATCCAAACACTACCACAAACTAATAAACAAATTCCTGAAGTCCATCTCCAAGTATAGACTTAACCTAATACTTGGTGGTGATATTCACCCCCCAACCCTGGCCCACCCACTTCAGATACACATACCCCCTCTACTTGCAATCTAAGGTACAAACCTACAATTAATAGGCCAACTAACTCTCTCCTAGCCTGCCATCTCAATATTAGAAGCATTAACAACAAGGTACATGAATTGCATGCACTTCTGGATGTCCACTCCCCTGAGATTATCTGTTTATCTGAAACCTGGTTAAAACCTCACACTACAGACAATGAAGTGTTACCACCTGGGTACAACATACACAGGGCTGGATCGTGCTTCCAGGAAGGGGGGTGGGGTAGCTGTACTCTATAAATCCTTAGTTGAATGTCACCATAGATGTAATACAACCACCTCTGATTAATAACTCAGAGATTCTTGCCACCAAATTGCAACTTAATAAAAATAAATGCATTAATATCATCTGTATGTAGATTCCCCCAGGTAACAATATATCTACACTTGAAGATATCTGCACTGGCTATCAAGTCACTACCCCCAAGAAATCCTGCTACTTGGAGACTTTAACATCGACTGGGGCGCCTGTTCCTCAGATTCCCCAACAACCCATATTAACCTGCATGCATTTACACAAATCATATCCACCACTACCATGATAGGTAAACCCAACCAAAAAGAAAGCATGCTTGACTGAGTACACATAAGTAGTCACCCCCAACTGTGTACACCTCTGGTACCCTCCCTGATGGCCTAAGCGATCACCTTCTCACATATGTAATTAAACACAAAGCCATTAATTCCCAACAGCCCTTACTCAGAAAGGTTAGAAACAATAAAAACTTTGACCCTGCCAAATTCCAAAAAGAATTAAACTCATGTAATTGGTCTATTCTAAAACACCTCCCCTTAGAGGAAGCCATAGCATACTTTAACAACACATTCCTTGAGATCCTTGATTTGCATGCACCTGTTCGTTCAAAGAGAACAAAGGCAAAAACTGTGCCATGGCTTTCTAAAGAGTCTAAACTCAAAATTACCCTTAGAAACAAAGCATGGGCTTTATGGTGTTCTTCTAAAGACCCCCAAGATCACATTAAATGCAGGCAATCCAGGAACGAAATTAAAAAATCCATTTTACAAACCAAAAAACAATACTACTGTAATTTACAGACAGTAAATCAAAATAACCCTCAGAAGTTTTGGGCAGGTTTAAATAATCTATTACAGTCTGGACAAACTTCAACCCTAATCCCTGCTGCTACTATTGATAAAACCCCTGAAGATGTTTCTGACAGTTTTAACCGATTCTTTACTGAGACAATTCAAACCCTAGCTAGCCAACTACCTCCTAGCTCCCCTGGTCCTGAAAGTACCACCCCTAGAAACCTACTCACGTTCAGCTTCCAACCAGTCGCCACTTCACTTATCCATACCTTGATCAAAAAATTAAAACCCACTACACTTTCTGCTGATCAACTCCCTGCCGAGTACCTACAAAAATCAGCTGGTGCTATTGCTTACCCCGTCTCAATACTAATCAATCGAACCATAGTAGAAGCTAAAATTCCCACCATCTGGAAAATATCTTATGTAATCCCACTTCACAAAGGAGGCAACTCTACTGAATTCTCCAATTATAGGCCAATAGCTATACTCTCTCCACTTGCAAAGATTATGGAAAAATGTATTCATAGACAACTCATGCACCACCTAATCCAGAATCACCTTATGGCAGACACTCAGCATGGCTTTCGTCCTCATCACAGCACTACTTCAGCCCTCCTGGCCTTTACCAACACCATAAACCATAATCGCAACAATAATTATATATCCTCAACCCTCCTCTTGGATCTTTTCAAGGCATTCGATATGGTTGATCACCAACTTTTAATCCACACCCTGCAAACATTCTGTTTAGATACTAGAGCCCTTCAATGGTTTCAATCCTACCTGAAAGGTCGACCGCAGGCTGTCCTCTGGCAGAACAAAGTCTGTAATCTTCTACCTAACATCCTTGTAGTACCACAAGGCTCTATACTAGGGCCCTTGCTGTTCTCCATCTTCATTAACGACCTTTATACTGTCATCCCAAAAGTCAGCTCTATCCAATATGCTGATATGACTACTCTGATTTGTTCGACCACATCTCCAATAGAGTTATGGTCAGCTACCCAGACCACCTTTAATGCAGTAGAAAACTGGCTTTCTGAACGTCGTCTGATCCTAAATCCCCAAAAAACTAAAATGCTGTCATTTTCACCACCACGTAGGTCTAACGATTTCGCCTTTACCATAAATTCAAATGATGGCACAATAATCTCCCCTGATCCCTCTACAAAACTTAGGTGTCATCATAGATAATAATCTAAAATTTGACCTACATGTTAACCACACTATCAAAACCATCAATAAAAAACTAGGGTCACTTTACAGAATAAAAGCCTTCCTAACCCCTCCAGCTAAAATCGCCATAGCTCGCTCTCACCTTCTTTCAACCCTTCTGTATGCATCCCCTCTACTCTCGAATTTAAACAAGACTGTCATTAACAAACTCTCAATTTGCTACAACCACATTGCCAGGTTTACCACTGGGCTGCCTTTTAGGACACATCATTGCATCAGTCTAAATCAGCTTTGGTGGCTTGAACTACCCAGCCTAATTCAGTATAACCAACTGATTATGGCCTATAAAATCCTCTATAATCCGGATAATGCTCCTGCACTTAAACATATTGATCCTCTAACAAACTACTAATTCAGACTAGCAAAATTAATAACACAGCCGGTGACTGACTCTTTGCAAACTCTGTAAGTAGACCCTGGAACTCTCTTCCAGCTGATATTACCTTACTTTCTACCTTAGGTCAATTTAAAACTAGACTCGAGCAACATTTGGCACTTAACTGGCTATGTCAATGTATCAAGCCTGGCTAACTCTCTAGAATGTGTAAAAATCTGTTAACCATCTTACTGTGTAATTTAATTTAATCCTGACTTACGCTCGGGATTAACTCTAACCTGTGGAACTTGTTTAACTTGCTTACTTATGTAATCAATGTAAATAGTCTGTTTGTAATATGTAATGCTGTATCTGCTTACCCTTGGAGCTTTTCTCCCCGGGCCTCTGCTGAAAATGGACATGCATCCAGTCGGACTATCCCGGTCAACAAATGTAAAATAAAATAAATAAATAACGGAATCTTGCAAAAAAGACCTTCGTTGGTGGCTTTATTCCACTCGTGACGCTAGGTTGACCCTTTGTACTTCCCCAACCAGTAGCCACAGTGATCACAGATGCATCTCAGATAGGGTGGGGGGGGGGCATTATCTGGGGAAAGACAGCTCAAGGCACTTGGCAAGATCACGAGGCTCATTTACATGTCAGTGTCCTAGAGATGAGAGTGGTGCTTTTAGCATTGCAAGCATTCCAGGACTGTCTTGCGCTGACAACTGTTGCAATACAGAGAGACAACATGTTAGTTGTTTGGTACATAAAGGAGGAGGAACCAAATCTTATCCCCTTTGTCAGGAGGCCCTGAGAATATGGCAATGGACAACCTCTTCCCAACGCTTTCTGATAGCAGCTCACATCTCGGGAAATCCAACTTGATTGCAGACAGATTCAACAGAGCAATTCTAATGCCTCACGAGTGGTCCCTAAAACAGGAGCTGGTGGGAAAAGATTTTCCATAAATGGGGCCAACCTTGCTGCGACCTTTTTGCCACATCCATGAATGCCAAATGCAGTAGCTACTTTGCCCTGATCCTCTTTCTAGGGGGAGTCACCAAGGGATGCACTTGTACATGATTGGCCCTCTGGTTTCCTGTGCTCTCTTCCTCCCTTTCCATTGATACCCAAAGTTCTTTGCAAAGCCAATTAATTGGGAAAGGACTTTATACTCATCGCACTATACTGGCCTCGTCAAATCAGTTTCCCCTTCCTGTGGCCTCATCTCTGGGAGAGCTTTGGATTCCGGACCTTTTGACTCATTCATCAGGAACACTCCATCCTTCCCTTCAAACTCACAAGTTGACAGCTGGCTTGCTCCGATTCCAACCATAGCCAGGCTCCCTAAACTTTATCATTAAAACACATCCTAATTTCTTCTCGTAAAACTTTGTTGAGCAAGATATATAGAAGCAAATGGAAAGAATTCTCTTTATGGGCTTCTCGTAATCATATTGACTCATTTTCTGCCTTAGTAGGTTTCCATTCTAGAGTTCTTGGTGAAACTATTCATTGATGGCGCAGCTGCAGCTACTGTTAGAGTTCAGCTAGCAGCGATATCCAATTTCCATTTAGGTGAATCAGGTCTCAGTATTATGTCTCACAGACTATGCAAAGCCTTTCTTAAAGGTACTTTTTTTATTAAGACCACCTGTTGAAGACCATCCAGCACCATGGGACTTGAATTTTGTCTTATCCCATTTAATTTTTTTCCTCCATTTGAGCCAGCATCATCCTGCAAACTGAAATTTTTGACTTGAAAAACTATTCATCTGAAGTAGTTAACATCATTTGGTCTGCAACCTGTGGGATACGGATCCGACCCGGCAACTTTACAAAGCTTAGATCCGAGCTCCTAGCTCCTCCCCTTACCGATAATCCCCTGCCAACCCTGACTGACCTCAGATCTAGTTTGCCGCACTTCTGGTCAGCAGCTAGGTTTTGAGCTCCTGGTTCTAGGGTCTTCACAGAGTTGTGAGAAGTTTTAAAACTTTGTTTTCTTTTACCTTTAAGTGTACGAGTGTGTTGTGGTTAGGTTTCCCTTTGGTTTAATACTCGTAGTTGAATCTTTTAGTTAATTTTACCCTCCCTCCCCTTCGCTGGTACGTAGTTCTGTGTGTAGCGTGTTTGGGGCCTAGCGAGTGTGTTTTCTTTATAATGTCTGAGGCCCCAAAGCCAATCTTTTCTAAGTGCACCGAGTGTGGCCATAAGCTCTCCCCGGTGGATGGCCACACTTGGTGCGTCCGGTGCCTTGGGGTTGAACACCTTTCCTCTGGATGCACTATCTGTGCGGCGTTCAACCCCAGGGCACTGAAGGACCGGAGGTCTAAGCTGATCCTGGCGGGACTTTTGCCCCCGGCTTCGGCCTCCGGTACTTCTGTGGCCTCCTCCCAGGCTTCGGTGGCGGCCACACCTGCCTCCCTTCCCCCAGCCGGGACTCCATTTCCTGCTTCGGCGCTGGAGGAGAGGGAGGTCAGGAGAGAAAAACGGAGGGAGAAGCACCACAAGCCGCGGGCCGAGGCCTCCGCTTCGGCCCCCCCTGCTAAGCGGGCTTCTCCCTCAATGGCTTCCAGGTCTCCTCCTTCTCGGCTCCGGTCTCCATGCTTCTCACCGGGATCCGAGGAGGAGACCCGATCTCCATCGAGGTCATCGAGGCGGCACTCCTGGCCAGCCTCAGTGGCCTCGTTGAGATAAACGCATAGCCTTTCTGAAGCTGATTTGGACCGGGTGATGCGAAGGTTCATCCAGGCCCAAATGCAGATGGGAGTGCTCCTGCCCCCCCCCCCCCCGGGGTGGAGTTCAGCACCTTTCTTTGCCCAGATAGCTCCTTCTCTGACCCACTTCCCGGGTTCAGAGCGCTCGGAGCTGGGCAGCTTTGGAGCTGGGGGTGGGTCGCCGCCAACAGTATCTGGTACTTCGGCTCCGACCCTTCCTTCGAGTTTTCCGGATCCGAGCTCTTGGAGCCATGCTCTGAGCTTTGGATCCGAGGGGTTTGGTGTGTCTTCAGCTCCGTCCAGGTCGGAGCACAGTGGCCCTTCAGATCCGATGGTCTCGGCGCCGGCTCCGATCCATCCATCGGATCAGAGTGAGGGTCGGCTCTCGGATCCTAGAGAGAGTGGCTCTCCCTCGGCCTTCGATGTGGTGGAGAGGGCTCTGTTGAGTGCATCCAGGTCCCCGCTCCCTGCTACAATTCCATCCCGCACTCCCTCTCGTTTGGGTAGGGCTTCCATCGCCCGGCCACAGGGACAGCCTGCTTTAATGTCTCGGGTTGTTCCCCTGGAACAAGACGTTGCTGGTGAGTCATCCTCGGACAGTCCCCCGGAGGATGTTCCTCACAAGCGGAAGTGTAAGAGGAGGCACGTGGACTCCTCCGAGTCCTTGACAGAAGACACTGATTTGGATGAGGGGGAGGGCTCCCCAAGGTCACCCCCCGAGGATGTCTCTTTCAGAGACATCATGGAAATGCTTAGGATAAGAGGGGGGTGGTCTGCTCCCAAGGCTTCCTCGGACGAATCCGTGTTCCTGGAGGCGTTCGAAGCAGGCCCATCTACCTCTTGGGTGTCCCCTCCGGCCGACCCCTTAGTGGTCCTTATCACCACTAGGGCGTGGAAGTTGCCGGACACTGTGGAGCCAGTCCCCAAACGTCCCAACAAGATCCTGAGCCCTCCAGCAGAGAAATCCCATTGGAGCAAGGGACCCCTGTAGATGCCATGTTGGTGGCGGCAGCCACCAAGAGGGAGTTAGCCCAAGAGAGTCCCTAGGTGTCTCGCTCGATGGACCATCTCGGGAAGCGGGTCTCTAGTTCAGCGACCTTCTCTGTAAGGTCCCTGAACTACATGGCACATATCATTCGACTGCAGCGAGACCTTATCAAAGAGTACGCTGCATCGCCCCCGAAGTCCATGTCAGGGGAGGCCAAACAGTTGTACTCCACTCGCATGGCCACTCTTAGGTCTATAGATCTATATCCAACACCTCTGTGCAGCTTTTATCCCATGCTACAGAGGGGGTCGCTAGAGCCAGTGGAGCAGGCCTAGTTATGAGGCGCCAGGCCTGGCTCCGACATTGTGATTTCGCTGAACCCTTCAAGGTGTCCTTTGCAAATGCCCCCTTCGATGGTTCTGCCCTATTTGGCAAGACAGTTCACGAGACTTTGGTCCAGAGCGAAAAGGATGGGAAGATGAAGTCTGCCGTCGGAGTCCGCTCCCCAGAGGTTCTTCTCCAAGAACCAAAAGAGACAGAAGAAGATGTGGTTCCGAAAGTCGCAACAATCCCAGTCCACTCCGGACTCCCAGTCCTTCCACAGCAGAGGAGGACAGGGTGAACGCCGCCCTAGAGGCAGAGGGGGCCCGAAGAACTTTGGGTCCAGAGAAACCTTCTCTGATCGGCCCACGCAGCAACCCTGAAGGGTTGCCCGACTGCTCTACTCTGGAGGCAGTCGGGGGGTGTTTCTCGAAGCACCTGGCAGCTTGGGAGTCCATTACAGCAGACCGCTGGGTGCTTCGTATCATATCCAGAGGATACAGAATTCCCTTTTCCTATATTCCCAACACCCCTGGACACCTCCCCGATGTTCCACCCAATCAGAGAGAGGCAGCGGCTGCGGAAATTCGGCTGCTTTTAGGAAAAGGAGCAATCCAGCACATCCCCCCAGGCTAGTCCGGATCAGGTTACTACTCCAGGTTCCTTTTGGTGACGGGGGAACCTAAGGCCCATCCTCGATCTTTCCCTACTAAATCTGTTCGTAACCAGAGAAAAGTTCTGGATGGTCACTCTTCAATCTATTCTCCCCCTCTTGCGGGAGAACGACTGGATGTGCTCCATAGACCTCAAGGACGCGTACTACCACATATTAATGGACGAACGGTCCAGGAGGTTTCTCCTCTTCCGGCTGGGAGCCAATCATTATCAATTCAGCCCCCAGGGTGTTCACCAAGGTATTAGCAGTGATAGCGGCCCACCAGAGACTCCAGGGAATGCAGGTCTTCCCGTACCTGGACAACTGGCTCCTCTCCGCCCCGACAAGGCATCTACTATGCTTAGCCAGGGACTACTTTCTCAACCTTGTTCCACAACTAGGGATCACCATAAACTCGGGCAAGTCCTCTCTCACCCCGACCCAGGTGATGGACTTTATCGGGGCCAGACTGGACACCAGCAAACAACTAGTCGTCTTAACTTCCGACTGGTTACACACTTTGAGGGCACATGTGCGGGCCATCTTTCAATCTTCAAAACCTCCGGCGGGATTGGTTTTGAGGGCCCTGGTGTCCATGGCAGCCGCTACAAACCTTCTTCCCATGACGCGTCTGAACATGAGGATTTTACAGTGGACTCTCCAAGTCCAATGTTCCCTTCTTCATTACCCCTTGAGTCACCCCATTTCTCTCAGCAGGGCCTGCAAGAGGGCTCTCGTTTGGTGGCTTCAGTCACCGGATCTCCATGCGGGACGCCCCTTTGCCATGGCCCCCCTCTCGCCACGGTGACCATGGACGCCTCTTGTCTTGGTTGGGGGGGCATTATTCGAGCAGGACGGTCCAAGGCACGTGGAGCAATTTGGAGACCTTATTGCACATAAATGTTCTAGAGATGAGGGCAGTGCTGTTGTCGTTGCAAGCACATCAGAGCCTTCTGCCTGTAGGAACAATTGCAGTCCAGACAGACAGTATGTCTGTGGTATGGTATATCAACAAACAAAGGGGAACCAGGTCTTACCCACTCTGTCGAGAAGCCATGAGGGTGTGGGAATGGGCAATCTCCACCAACCGCTTTCTCATCGCAACGCGCATTCCGGGACGGACCAACATCCTGGCGGACAGACTGAGTCGCACCATCCTTTCACCTTACGAGTGGTCCCTCAATCCTCGAGTAGCAAGTCGAATTTTTGCCGTTTTGGGGGGCAGCCCTGTTGCGATCTTTTCACATCTCCCTCAAACACGAAGTGTAACAATTACATCTGAAGTAGGAGATTCATTTGTCTGCAACCTGTGGGTTATGGAGCCGATATCGGATCCGAACCGGCATGGTTTACCAGCTATGGATCCAAGCTCTCAGCTCCTCCCCTCACCCATAATGCCCTGCTCTACCCTCATGACCTCAGATCTCGTTTGCCGCGCATGGTGACCAGATTGTTTTTCCAGCTCTCCAGCTAAGTGATAGTTTCAGTGTTTAAATTGTAAAATTTAAATAATTTTTTGGTTGATTTGTGTGAAAGTGTAGGTTTCCCTTTTTGTATCTTTACTTTTTTTAGAGTTTAATCTAAAATTTATATCCCTCCCCTCGCTGGTAGCGTAGTGTGTGTGTTGGGCCTGTGAGTGATTTTTGTTTTAGTTACTTACCTTAGTTATAGTAACTGTTATTTGTTAGCTTGGGATGTCTGAGCAGCCCAAGGCTATTTTTTCTAAATGCTCCGAGTGTGGCCATAAGCTTTCCCCAGCTGATGGCCACACTCGGTGTGTTAGATGCCTGGGGGTTGAACACCTCACATCTGGATGTTCCATTTGTGCAGGGTTCAACCCCAGGGCATTGAAGGAGCGGAGGTCCAAGCTTGTTTTGGCGGGCCTTTTGCTGCCGGACTCGGCTCCGACCTCCGCTCCGGGGGTAACCGTCCCCACGGTTATTCCCTCTCCGGCTCCCCCTCCTCCTCCTGGGACTCAACCTCCCGCTTCAGGTTCGGAGGAGAGGGATGCTAGAAAAAGGGACCGGAGGGAGAAGCACCATAAGCGGCGGGCCGAGACCTCTGTTTCGGCCCCGCCAGCCAAGCGGGCTTCTCCCCCGGCTCCATTGTCGGCTGGATCTCCTCCTCCTCGGCTCCGGTCTCCAGTGTGTTTTTCACCGGGACCTGAGGAGGAGGAGACCCGATCTCCGTCGAGGCTATCGAGGAGGCACTCAAGGCCTACCTCGGTAGCCTCGTCGAGATCAACGTACAGCCTATCGGATGCTGATCTGGACCGGATGATGAGAAGGTTCATCCAGGCCCAGATGCAGATGGGAGTGCTCTTGCCTCCCCCCCCCCCCCTGGGGGGGAGCTCGACCCCCTTTTTCAAGCCGATTGCTCCTTCTCCAACCCGCTACCCGGGTTCGGAGCAGTTGGAGCCGAGCAGCTTCGGAGCCGGGGGTGGGTCGGCGCCGATAGTACTTGGTACTTCGGATCCGACCCTGCCCTCGAGTGCATCGGATCCGACCTCTCGGAGCCTGGATCCGAGCCTCGGATCCGGGGGGATCAGTGCTCCTTCGGCGCCGTCTGTGTCGGAACGCACTGTCCCTTCGGATCCGGCGCTTGGCGCCGGCTCGATCCACTCTTCGGATCCGAGGGGAGCGGTTGTCGGATCCTTTGGTCGAGGTCGGCTCCTTCGCCTTTGATGTAGTGGAGAGGGCCCTGTTGAGGGGCGCCGGACCCCCGGCACTTGTTTCGGCTCCGTCCCGCGCTCCCTCTGCACTGGGTCAGGCTTCCACCATCCGGCCCTTGGGACAGCCTGCTTCTGTGCCCCAAGCTGTTCCCCTGGAACAGGTTGCTGCTTGCGAGTCCTCTGACAGCCCCCAGAGGATGTTCCTCGCAAGCATACGTGCAAAAGGAGGCACATTGACTCCCCGAGTCTCTCACGGAAGACACGGATTTGGAGGAAGGGAAGGCTCCCCACGGTCACCCCGAGGATGTCTCATTTGGAGACATCATGGAAATGCTCCGTATAAGGGGGGGGTGGTCTGCCCCCAAGTCTTCCTCGGACGAGTCCGTGTTCTTGGAGGCATTTGAAGCGAGCCCGTCTACCTCTTGGGTGTCCCCTCCTGCCGACCCCCTGGTGGACCTCATTACCACCAGGGCGTGGAAGGAACCAGACACCGTGGAGCCAATCCCTAAGAGGCCCGACAGGATCCTCAGCCCACCGTCTGACTGTGCCCATTGGAGTAAGGGGCCTCCGGTAGATGCCATGTTGACGGCGGCGGCCACCAAGAGGGAACTTGCTCAGGAAAGTCCCTCAGTCCATCCCCCGAGCAAGGAGTCTCGGATGATGGACCGCTTGGGGAAGCGGATGTTTAGTTCAGCGACCTTCTCTGTAAGGGCGCTGAACTACCTGGCACACGTCATTAGGATGCAGCGAGATCTCATTAAAGAATACGCTGCATCTCCCCCAGAGTCCATGTCGGAGGAGGACAAAGTGCTGCTCTCCACCCGCATGGCCACTCTTAGATCAGTTACTAATACCTCTATGCGGCTACTCTCCCATGCTACGGAAGGCGCCGCTAGAGCCGCAGGGGCAGGTCTAGTCACTAGACGTCAGGCCTGGCTCCGTCATTGCGATTTCTCTGAGCCCTTCAAAGCGTCATTTGCGAACACCCCCTTTGATGGTTCTGCCCTCTTTGGCAAAACCGTTCGCGACACTTTGACCCAGAGCGAGAAGGACGGGAAGACGCTGTCTGCCGTCGGAATCCACTTCTCTGCACCCCAGAGGCCCTATTCTAGGAACCAAAAGGGTCAGAAGAAGATGTGGTTCCGGAAGTCGCAGCAATCCCAGCCTGCTCCGGACAACCAGTCCTTCCGTGGCAGAGGAGGACAGGGAGGACGCCGCCCTAGAGGCAGAGGGGCTCCCAGGAACTTCGGGTCCAGAGAACCCTTCTCTGAACGGCCCGCGCAGCAACCCTGAGGGGTTGCCCGGCTGCTCCACTCTGGAGGCAGTCGGGGGACGTTTTTCGGGGCACCTAGCGGCATGGGAGTCCATAACATCAGACCGCTGGGTTCTCCAGATCATATCCAAAGGATACCGCATCCCTTTTCGTCACTTACCAAAGTTGAAGTCCCTCCCAGACGTTCCACCCGGTCAACGGGAGGCCGCTTTGACAGAAATTGGCCATCTGCTAAAGAAAAGAGCCATCCAGCCCATCCCCCCAGACCAGATCGGATCAGGGTTCTACTCCAGGTTCTTTTTAGTGCCAAAAAAGACGGGGGATCTAAGACCAATTTTAGACCTTTCTCTCTTGAACCCGGCAGTTCCCAAGGAAAAATTCCGAATGGTCACTCTGCAATCTATTCTCCCCCTTCTGGGAGAAAATCACTGGATGTGTTCTATAGACCTCAAAGATGCGTACTACCACATCCTAATGGACAGACGCTCCAGGAGGTTCCTCCGCTTCCGGCTGGGAGCCAGTCACTACCAGTTCCGGGTCCTTCCCTTTGGTCTCACCACAGCCCCCAGGGTGTTCACCAAAGTATTAGCAGTGGTAGCGGCCCACCTGAGGCTTCAGGGGGTGCAGGTCTTCCCCTACCTGGACGACTGGCTCCTTACCGCCCCAACAAGGCATCTACTACTATTGGCTGAGACTCCTTTCTCCATCTTGCTCCCAATCTGGGCATTACAATAAATACAAAGAAATCCACCCTGGCGCCCACACAGCTCTTAGATTTTATAGGGGTCAGGTTAGACACAAGGAGTTTAAAAGCCTTCCTCACTGCGGACAGAGTTCAAAATCTGCAGCTCCAGGTGCGGGCCATCCTCCACTCAAGTTCTGTTCCGGCGGAGTTGGTCCTGAGGGCTCTAGGGTCCATGGCATCTGCTATAGCACTTCTTCCTCTTGCCAGGCTCAATATGCGCATCCTCCAGTGGACTCTCTTAGTACAGTGGTCATACCTTGCTCTCCCTATGCATCATCCCATTGCGATCAGCAAGGCTTGCAAGCGGTCCCTCCTGTGGTGGCTTCACTCCCCAGATCTCCACGGAGGCCGCCCATTTTGTGCTTCTCCCCCTCTCGCCACGGTGACCACGGACGCCACCCGCCTCGGTTGGGGGGGGCATTTTGCGGGCCGGACCGTCCAAGGCACGTGGAACGATTCAGAGACCTTACTGCATATCAACGTTCTAGAGATGAGAGCAGTGCTCTTAGCGTTGCTAGCACTTCAGGACTTTCTTCCCTTGGGAACAATTGCGATTCAATCGGACATGTCAGTTGTCTGGTACATCAACAAGCAAGGGGGAACGAGGTCTTACCCTCTTTGTCGAGAAGCCATGAGAGTTTGGGAATGGGCAATCTCCACCAACCGCTTTCTAATAGCAACGCACATTCCGGGTCGGTCCAACATCCTGGCGGACAAGCTCAGTCGCACCATTCTGACCCCTTACGAGTGGTCTCTCAATTTTCAAGTAGCGGAACGCATATTCGCATGGTGGGGAACTCCTTCATGTGATCTTTTTGCCTCTCCCTCAAACACCAAGTGCGACAGTTTTTTTGCTCTGATACCTTCTCCAGGAGGTTCTCCAAGAGACGCTCTGGTGCATGCTTGGCCACCCGGTCTTCTGTATGCTTATCCACCCTTGCCTCTGATGCTCCAAGTTCTTCAGAAAGCCTCTCGGGTGGGTTGCAGAATGATTCTCTTTGCTCCGTTTTGGCCTCGACAGATCTGGTTCCCCTTCCTATGGTCTCACTCGGTGAATCCTCCTTGGATTCTAGATCCCATTCCGGATCTGATATCTCATCCATCCTGCATATCTCCTCCGAACCTGGACAACCTGAAGCTGACCGCTTGGCTGCTCCAGTTCCACTCTTGATCAGGACTCCCGGTATTTCGTCCCCTGTTAAGGCGATCCTGGTGGCAGCTCATAAACCGTCCACCAGGAAAGTCTACCGCAGCAAGTGGAAACGGTTTTCTTTGTGGGCGGAGCGGCAAGGTCTGAATCCCTTCACAGTTCCTCTCCCTTTAGTGCTTGATTTCTTAACCACTCTTTTTAACGATGGTGCCAGCAGTTCCACAGTCAAAGTACAACTGGCGGCAATTTCACATTATCACATTGGTCATGACTCTAGTCCACTCATGTCAGCCAAGTTGTGTAAAATTTTCCTTAAAGGTACTTTCCTTCTCAGGCCCCCTGTGAAACAAGCGGTTCCTCCCTGGGACCTTTCCTTAGTTCTCCAGGCCTTGACCGCCCCCCCCCCCTTCGAACCAGCGGCTACGGTGGATCTCAAATTCTTGTCTTTCAAGACGGCTTTTTTAGTAGCCATTACATCGGCCAAGAGAGTTTCAGAGCTCCAAGCATTATCAGCTAAACCTCCTTACTTGGTCTTTCATCCGGACCGTGTTTACCTCAGGACCAACCCGTCCTTTCTTCCTAAAGTAGCTTCTGAAGCAAACATTAATCAATCCATTAACCTCCCTGTTTTCTTTCCTAAATATGAAAACAAAGGTGAATACAAGCTTCACTCCTTAGATGTTCACAGGCAACTTAGATTTTATCTAAACAGAACGGCTGGTCATAGGCAATCCGACCAGTTGTTCATTTCCTTTGCTAAATTTAATTTGGGCAAGCCAATTTCTAAAGTCTCTGTCTCGCTGGATTTCACAGTGTATCTTATTGGCTTATCAAGCTTCAGGAAGACCCGCACCGGAGGGTGTACACGCCCATTCAACCCGGTCAGTATCTACCTCGGCAGCCTTTAAGGCTAGGATTCCTCTAGATGATATTTGTGCAGCAGCCACGTGGGCTTCATCTCATACTTTTATTTCCCACTACAAGTTGGATCTTGCATCTAGGGGTAGAGCATCCTTTGGCTCCGCGGTGCTCCGCAATATCCTTCCATGATGGCCGCCCAAGATTCAGGTAGCTGGGGACTCTGTCCCACAGGTTGCAGACAAATGAATATCCTACTTCAGATTTAGAAGTTATGCACTCACCATAACGTTCCATCTGAGTAGGTGTATTCATTTGTCTGCAACCATCCCGCCCTCCTATCCCCCTGGCCTTTCAGTTTCCTGCATATTATGTATTACCCTTTTCAGGGTGTTCTTGCTGTTGGCAAACTCGATCTGAGGTCATGAGGATAGAGCAGGGCATTATGGGTGAGGGGAGGAGCTGAGAGCTTGGATCCATAGCTGGTAAACCATGCCGGTTCGGATCCGATATCGGATCCATAACCCACAGGTTGCAGACAAATGAATACACCTACTCAGATGGAACGTTATGGTGAGTACATAACTTCTAATTCACTCTCATTCCCCCTGCCGGGGAAGCCCCGAGGGATGCCTTGGTGCATGCTTGGCCACCCGGTCTTCTCTATGCCTACCCTCCTCTTCCCCTTATGCTGAAACTTCTTCAGAAAGCCAGTCGGTTGGGGAGCAGGATGATCCTCATTGCCCCATTTTGACCTTGCCAAGCTTGGTTCCCTTACCTCTGGTCTCATTGAGTGAATCCGCCCTGGATTCTATATCCCTTCCGGATCTAATCTCCCACCCCCAGGGGCTCCCACTTCCTGACCTGGCCAGCCTCAAGCTTACGGCTTGGCTGCTCCACTTCCACTTGTAGCTAGGACTCCCGGTATCTCTTCTTCAATTAAAACTATCCTAGTAGCAGCGCACAAGCCCTCTACTAGGCAGGTCTGTGGTAGTAAATGGAAGTGTTTCTCTATCTGTGCAGAATGCCATCAATTTGGACCCTGCCCCCTTGCCTGCGGTGCTGGACTTTCTTTCAGGTCTTTTTAATGACGGAGCTAGCTGTTCTACGGTTAAGATTCAGTTGGCAGCTATCTCTCATTACCACGTAGGTACTGAAATGGGCCCTTTGATTTCTGCAAAATTGTGCAAAACGTTCCTAAAGGGCACCTTTCTTCTTAGACCTCCAATAAAGGAAGCGGTACCTCCATGGGATTATGACCTTAGTATTACAAGCCCTGACAGCCCCTCCCTTCGAACCGGCGTCTTCAGTAGACCTCAGATATTTGTCTTGGAAAACAGCCTTTCTTGTGGCTATTACTTCAGCCAGGAGAGTACCTGAATTGCAAGTTCTTTCTGTGAAACCCCCATACTTAGCTTTTCACAAGGATAGGGTTTACCTCAGGACCAATCCCTCCTTCCTCCCGAAGGTAGTTTCTGAATCTAATATTAACCAATCTTTCAACTTGCCGGTCTTCTTTCCTAACTACAAGAACAAAGGGGAGTACAAACTACATTCTTTGGACGTACACAGACAACTTAGATTTTACATTCATAGGACATCTGGTCATAGACAATCCGACCAGTTGTTCGTCTCCTTTGCCAAATTTAATCTAGGTAAACCGATATCGAAAGTTTCCTTATCGAGATGGATTTCACAGTGTATCATTACAATGTATCAAAATTCCGGCAGGCCCGCACCTCAAGGAGTTCGTGCCCATTCATCTAGGGCTATGGCTACATCTGCCACCTTTATATCCAGGGTTTCCTTGGATGATATCTGTTCAGCAGCCACTTGTGCCTCATCTCATACCTTCATCAATCATTATAAATTGGACATTACATCCAGAGGGAGGACTTCTTTTGGCTCCGCAGTGCTCTGGAACATCCTTCCATGAAGGCAGCCCAAGGTTTAGGTAGTTGTGGACTCTGTCCCACAGGTTGCAGACCAAATGAAGTTAACTACTT
Source organism: Protopterus annectens (assembly GCF_019279795.1). Taxonomy (NCBI): domain Eukaryota; kingdom Metazoa; phylum Chordata; order Ceratodontiformes; family Protopteridae; genus Protopterus; species Protopterus annectens. The sequence goes on from NC_056743.1 coordinate 367,421,184, forward strand.
CAGATTAAGAAGTTATGTACTCACCATAACGTTCCATCTGAGTAGGTAAAGTTCATTTGTCTGCAACCGTCCCCGTCCCCCCCCCCGTCCCCCTGACCTTCATATGTGTTTTCATGTCATATAGTGATGTACCATTCTGATAATGTAGTTAGTTATCCACTATAGTGCTTACAGGCAAACTTGATCTGAGGTCAGTCAGGGTTGGCAGGGGATTATGGGTAAGGGGAGGAGCTAGAAGCTCGGATCTAAGCTTTGTAAAGTTGCCGGCTCGGATCCGTATCCCACAGGTTGCAGACAAATGAAGTTTACCTACTCAGATGGAACGTTATGGTGAGGACATAACTTCTTATTTTGACAGCAATTACTTCTGCTAAAAGGGTGTCAGAGCTGCAAGCCTTGTCAATAAAGTCCCCTACATGCTTTTCCACAGAGACGGTCTCTCCTTATGATCAAAACCCTTCCCTTTTACCCAAAATATGTTCAGAATCTAATTTGAACCAATCCATAGAGCTACCAGTATTTTTTCCTAATTATGAGAATAAGGTAAAGTACACGTTGCACCAACTGGATGTGCATAGGCAATTGTGCTTATACTTACTTAGGACAAAGGACTTCAGAAAATCTGACCAACTATTCCTATCCTTTTCAGATTCAAAGAAAGGTGCTCCAGTTTATAAAGTGACACTTTTAAAATGGTTATCAGATTGTATAACATTCAATTATAAATCTCAGAAAAAAGGTCTTCCCCATAAAGTAAAAGGCCATTCTACAAGAGCCATTGCAACCTCTTTTGCCTTTCTGACTCTACTGTCAGTTGATAAGGTTTGTGCTGCAGCAACGTGGGCAAGACCACTTGCTCTTTAGGGTACTAAAACTAACCTTATTTTTTTTTCTTTTATAACTGCAAACGAGATCGGGGAAGCTCTCCTAGTGCATGATGGGATAGGGTTTAGCCATGAGCTAGTGACGGACCTCAAGCTTGTATACAAGGCCGAGTCGGATCTGAGTATCAGATCTGAACCCAACGTAGTAAGAATGAATTTGAGATGGGCAACACACATGGAACGTTGCGGTGAGTACATAACTTCTTTTTTTCTACCTTTTATCCATTTCTTAAATTTTTGGTCTCTCGTCTTAATTAAGTATGCATCACTCCAGTTAGTTTTGTGTAGTGACTGTTTTGCTTCCATATGATCTGTTTTTGGTGCACTGATTTACATTTCAGTTTGGCAGAATTATTTAGCAACAATTTAACCTTTATAACACTATGATCACTGCACTTCACTGGTAGTAAAACTTAATGTGAAGTAACAGTCATTTCTTTAGGAACATAATGTCTAGTATGTTCTGTTCCGTGGTAGGCTGTTTTACAGTCTGAAGTAATTGTTCCTGAGCATATGTTCTGTATTTCTGTACTAATGCTGTTGAATCACTATTATTCAGTCTGTTTCTGGGAAATGTAATTCCCCAGCCACCACTATTCTTCCCTCCTGTGTTTCATGCAAGAAATGTAGGAATTCTTCTAGGTCATCTGCACTTGACTTTGATGGTCTGTACATTCCAGCAATTATAATATGTTACACAGTTGTCTTTATTGCCACGTTTATATATAGCATTGGTGTTATCACTGAACATGTAATAATCACAGGTCTCATAACAGGCTTTAATCTCTTAAGTACACCTCCACCTGCTTTTTTTTTGTAAGAATGTTAGAGTGAAATGATTTATACCCTGGCAGAACTGGTTTATAGTCATTGTTCTTTAACTATGTTTCACAAACCATAACAATATAAATCTTGTGGGAATGTAGCAGATTTTCTCTTTAAAAAAAAAAAAAAAAAACACTATTATTAATACTCCTAGCGTTAATCATCAGGGATGCATCAAAAATTGATATCTGTAAACTGTTAATTTTTCAACCTGGCAAAAATCCTAACTTTTGTTTGTCAAATATTCTAATAGATCTGCTGTAAAAATTCTCTTCGTTAGTCTTGACAGGTGCATGCCATCTTGTCTAAACACTTGTGCTCAAAATTGGGCATGGGTGCTGTACATTTTTTTTTTTTTTTTAAACTGGCCATTTTTTTTCTTGAAGGTATTTACCGAAAAATTCTCTTCATTGAGAGTGACCCTGGCTTTCCTTTCTATATGTGATTTGTGAAAAGCATGCTAACACCTGTACAAGCTGTGCCGTCATTCTCCTTACCGAAGAGATCATTTGTATAAAAGCTGCTCCATACTTCCTTGCATTAAGACAGTCCAAGGCCCTACTCACATCCTGTGTTGTTTTGCTGTCGAGCATAATACTATGATCATTATCCTCTCTGCTGATGTCCTTGCATTAAGACAGTCCAAGGCTCTACTCACATCCTGTGTTGTTTTGCTGTCGAGCATAATACTATGATGTCCTTCAAGAATGCAACTGCAGTCATAACATATGGATTGTCCTGCCTCAGGCAGCCCTCGGTCGGCCGGATTCCAAAATCTGGGTCCGGCGTCGGCCGTGTCGCCTCCTCTCCGACGTCAGAACGGCTGGAGTATAAAGGCATCGGCCGACGCCATCTTCTTCAATCTTTCTTGCCACGCGGTGCCCGAAGCAGAAGCAGTTCGCAAGTGCCGGTCGGTCAGCTCCTGTGTTTTCAATACCGAAGTCATCTAAAACCTAAGTAACCCCGTTGGGGAACATTTTTTCTTGCCTCAGCCGATGTCAGAACAAATTGAGAAAGTTAATAATTGTTTGTCTTGTGGTAAACAAATACCTCATAAGGACTTCCATTCTTATTGCCTCCTTGCCTGGGCCCAGACCACGATGTCTCGGCCTGTGCTGCCTGTGTTTGCTTTAATAAGCGCACTCTCAGGGGCCGGGCAGAATTTGCCGAAGACTTTTTCGGCGAATCTTTCGCTTATATCATGCCGTCGGAACAACCGACTACTCAATCTTCCAAAAAACGAAAGGACCAGGACCGACATCCTTGGCCCGCGTCCTCCACCGATACTCCTCCTAAACCCTCCGCGAGTGCTTCGGTCCCTTCGGAAGTGGTAATTCAACCGCTCCAGGCCGACGACACAGCGTTAACTCGTCCTTCGGTCTCAGAGTCTACACCGGTGCCGGTTGTTGACTTTCCTCCAGAAACCGAAGTTCTGGATCTACCCGACACCATTCCTGTGGACAAGGTTACTCCTGCACGTGGGGCAGCTAGGCCTCCTGTATCCATGTCCATCAAGGCCTTTGCACGTGCTAAGGCCGCCAGCCAGGCCAAGGCCCATCCTAAACCTACTGCCCAGGCCCCTTCTTCTGATAAACAGATCATGTCTCTTGCTGCAGATCTTATTTCTCTTATCAGGGGGTCTCAGCCTCATCCAGACAGAGGTTCTCAGCCGCCTGCAGAGAAAAGGCCCAGAACAGAGCAGGCCGACAACCTCTCTTCAGATGAAGCCTCTGGGGATTCTGAGCATTCAGATACCCAAGAAGAATCCTTCCAGGACTATGAGGACTCTGATGCTGAGGAATCAATTCCCTCTGCCTCTCCTCCAGAGGATTTTTCATTCGGTGAAGTCCTACACTCTATGAGGGAGCATTTTAAATGGCAGGGTCAGGAATTCTCTGATTCCAGGAAAAGGCTACGTATCTTCCTCAAGCTACCCCAGCACAGACCTTTAGCTATCCCTCCAGTTATGGATGTCCTGGATGATGTTTTCTCCGACTCCAGTGCTAACCCTGATTCTCTCCCTCCTGCTCCTGTCAAGCCAGACAGATATTATAGGGTCCCTGACACCCACAAACATCTCTTTAAGGCCCATTCTGTGGATCTAGAAACTATTTCACAGGGCCCCAAGGGAGTGGCTACTTCCACAGCCAAGAATCTGCTGCCAGCGGATAGGGAAGCTAGGTCCCTGGAGAGATGGGGTAAAAAAGTTTATACCTCTACCACCCTGGCCATGAGGTCACTTAACTGCCTTTTTCATATGTTTCAGTGCCAGGATTTTTTACTGGATGATTTACAGAAAAAGCTAGCCTCTCCTGAGCCTATTGATAGAAAGGCATTGCAGGACCTAGTACATAACACTCAGCAGGTTAGCAATCATTTTCTTCAGTGTGGTTATGATGCATTGGAGGCTTCATGTAGGGCAGCTATGACTGGGGCTGTTATACATAGACATGCTTGGTTAAAAGAACAGCCACTGCCAGACCATGTTAAAGTAAAGTTACTTAATGCACCTCTGGAAAAACAGAAGCTTTTTGGTGCTAATGCGCAAGATGTGTTGAAGTCCATTGAGGAAAAAGCTAAATCAGTACAGACAGTCAAAGATTTCCTCCAGGTTCAGCCACCCAGATTCAGCAGGAATTGGCCTTCAAAGAATTGGTCCTTTCCAGACACTGACAAGTTTCAAAGGGGAAAAAACAGGTGTGCCAGAGGTAGAGGGCAATACCGAGGCTCCTACAGGGGCCGCCAATGGCAACCACCAAATCAAAGAAGTGGCGCAGGCAGTCCAGCTGCACCACAAGGACAACCACAATGACTTGACTTTCATACCGTCTACAAAGGCTCAAAGAGAAGCACCTTTGGGTGGAAAATTATCCTTATTCTCAAAAAACTGGCATATCTTAACCAAGGGCAACTGGATTCTGGATTTAATAGACAAAGGTTACAGATTCCACTTCCATACTTTACCAATAAGACAAGGCATGCCAAACCTGCCACTTCATCAAAGGGCAGAGACACTCATTCAAGTTTCAAAGCTGTTAAATATAAAAGCAATAGAAAAGGTCCCTCCACAGGAACAAGGCCAGGGATTTTATTCAAAACTGTTCCTTGTTCCAAGAAAGGAAAACAAATGGAGACCTATACTGGACTTGTCTACTCTAAATACTTATCTCATTGTGCCAAAGTTCAAAATGCTGACGTTGCAGCAACTCCTTCCCATGCTGGGCAAGGGGTCTTGGCTGGTCACTCTGGACCTCAAGGAGGCATACCTGCATGTCCCAATCAGACAAAGCTGCAGAAGATACCTCAGATTTCTTGCAGGGACAGAGCATTATCAATTCTCAGCATTGCCATTTGGCTTATCTACTGCGCCCAGAGTGTTCACGAAATGCCTGGCATCAGTAGTGGCACACTGCAAGACTCCAGGGGATTCAAATATACCCCTACCTGGACGACTGCCTCATACAAGCAGACAACAAGCAAACCTTGATAGCAAACTTGGACTAAGTCACTCAATTACTACAGGCCTTGGGATACACAGTCAACATTCAGAAATCAAGACTTCTGCCATCCCAACAGATTATTTTCCTAGGAGCCAAACTGGACACAAAAACACAGATGGCTTATCTCACAGAGGAAAAACAACAGCAGTTACCAGAGTACTTCAAAGGCCTAGCAAAGCTCTCCCAGCTGACTGCAAGGAAAATCCTGCAGGCCCTGGGGTTCATGGCATCTTGCATTCTTCTGATACCTTTGGCAAGACTTCATATGAGAAAGCTGCAATGGTACTTAAAAAGCTTATGGTCCCAACACAGCCAAAGCCTAGAGGACGTAATCCCACTCATTCCATGTCTGCAAAGAGAATTTTTGTGGTGGGCTCAAGCAAGTCAGTTAAACAAAGGCATGTCTTTCAACAAACCTCAAGCAGGTCAAATGATTACAACAGACGCCTCAGACCATGGATGGGGGGTGCACATGGAGGGCAGATGCATTCAAGGTCAATGGACACCAAGGGAAAGGCATCTGCACATAAACCAAAAAGAGATGTTGGCAGTGATACATGCAATTGAGACTTTCGAAAAATCACTTCAACAAGGACATTTGCTAATAAGGACAGACAACACCACTGTTATGTGGTATATAAACAAGCAGGGAGGCACTCATTCTTATCCCCTCTGCAGACTAACAATGATTCTCTGGGAAAAAATCCCTAAGTCGGAAGATACATTTGCAATCCCAGTTTGTGCCAGGCAAGGACAATGTACTGGCGGACAAGCTGAGCAGAAATTTCTTGGATCCACACGAATGGATGCTGCATCCTCACATTTTCTCACAAATAACAAGGACATGGGGAAGACCGGACATAGATCTCTTTGCTTCTCACATGAATCATCACCTGGAAAAGTTCTGTACAAGGACCCACCATCCTCTAGCCTGGAAAACGGATGCTCTCTCCTTCAGCTGGAAGTCCCTAACAATTTATGCATTCCCTCCTCTACCACTGCTAACCAAGGTGATACTGAAGATCAAAGCAGAACAACCAACAGGCAGTTTGATAGCTCCAGACTGGCCAAGGCAGCACTGGTACCCATTGCTGTTGAGCATAACTCGGACCAAACCGTGGCCTCTGCCCCTATGGCCTCTGCTTCTAACACAACACAATTACAGGACGGTCCATCAAAACCTGAAAACATAGCATCTGACAGCCTGGAAGTTACCATAACTCCTTCCGATATCTCTCTTTCCAAAAAAGTTCAAGAGATCTTACTGGAAGCACGTAGACCTTCCACCAGAAAAACCTATTCAGCCAAGTGGAAGAGATTCATCATCTGGAACGCTAACAGGGGTCAGGATACAACAGTATTGAGTATACCTCAGATATTGGAATACTTGGCAGAAATGTTTCATACTGGTCTCCCATAAAGATTCATGCCTCAGCAATCTCAGCAAAATACAATTGTGATCCACCTGTGTTTTCACATCCTTTGCTAAGACAGTTCCTAAGGGGTATAAAGAATATCAAACCTCCCAGGAAACCGCCAGTACCTGCATGGGACCTCATCTTTGTCTTGGAAAAATTAACTCTTCCTCCCTTTGAACCAGCAGCAACTTCAGAAATGCAATTTCTGTCATGGAAAACAGTTTTCCTATTGGCAATCACATCAGCAAGAAGAGTCTCGGAGATACAGGCACTCATGGCAGTGCCTCCTTTTCTCATTTTTCATCAGGACAGAGTCTCTCTAAGAACCAATCCTTCATTCATGCCAAAAGTAATTTCCAGGGTGTCTCTAAATCAAGCCATTCACCTGCCTACTTTCTTCCCCAATCCTCAAAACAGGGGGAAGCACTGCTGCATACTTTGGACATACACAGACAACTACGCTACTACTTGGACAGAACTAAGGCCACCAGAAAGTCTGACCAACTGTTTGTAGCCTATGCTGCTGGAGTACAAGGAAAAGCAATCTCCAAACAAACAATTTCCAAATGGATCGGACACTGCATCAGATTCTGCTATTCCTTTCATGGAAAAGGTGTGCCATCCAATATTAGGCCACACTCCACCAGAGCTATAGCCACATCCACAGCTTTCCTAAGAGGAGTGGCTACAAAGGACATTCTAGAGGCTGCTACATAGAGCTCTGTGCATACATTTACCAAGCACTACAACCTGCCTTTATACTCCAGATCCCGAGCAGGCTTTGCTTCGGCAGTCCTGCAGGGCATTTTAGCTACACCATCACTTTATTAGTTCCAACCACCCCCAGCTTGGCTTTGGTATTCAACCCATATGTTATGACTGCAGTTGCATTCTTGAAGGACATAGTACAGTTTTGTACCTACCATAATTGTAGATGTCCGATAGATATGCAACTGCAGTCGGATTCTCCCACCCTCCTACCCCTCTGCAACCTTCTTTATGGGTCCACTACCCCTGTTCCTATTAGCTGGGGGTATCTCTATGGTGTATCTGTTTATTACTGTTGTGCATGTCTGGAATTCTTTATCCATTCACCAAATTTAGCCTTCCTAGGAGGGCACCTGGCATCTGGGGCAAGAAACACTGAAGAAGATGGCGTCGGCCGATGCCTTTATACTCCAGCCGTTCTGACGTCGCAGAGGAGTCGACACGGCCGACGCCGGACCCAGACTTTGGAATCCGGCCGACCGAGGGCTGCCTGAGGCAGGACAACCCATATGTTATGACTGCAGTTGCATATCTATCGGACATCTACATTTATGGTAGGTACAAAACTGTACTATCATTATCCTCTCTCCTAATGTCCTTACATTAAGACAGTCCAAGGCCCTACTCACATCCTGTGTTGTTTTGCTGTCGAGCATAATACTAGAATCATTATCCTCTCTGCTGATGTCCTTGCATTAAGACAGTCCAAGGCCCTACTCGCATCCTGTGTTGTTTTGCTGTCGAGCATAATACTATGATCATTATCCTCTCTGCTGATGTCCTTGCATTAAGACAGTCCAAGGCCCTACTCACATCCTGTGTTGTTTTGCTGTCGAGCATAATACTACGATCATTATCCTCTCTGCTAATGTAGGCATCAGTTCCAGTAATCAATCTCCATTCACAAATACATTGGTTTTGAACGGATCTCAAGATTCTTTGACTTCTAATATCTGCTCTATCAGTTGTTACAAAAGAATGATCTTCATCACTGTTAGTCTTGGTAATCTCACTGTTTTCAGGTGTACATTTCTCATTCAGCTGGCTGTGTACACCCATTGCTTGGGTCATGTTGTCAGCTTCAGTCTTCACTCCCTCCAAGTTCAGTTTTGATGTCTTCCTTCTTACTTACCCCTTTTTTCTACATTCTCTTTAGGAAAAATGATGCCTTTTTCTGTAGACTGAGGGTTTTCTGCTAGTACAATGTTATCATTCCCTATAATCTGTGTGTTATGTAATGGAGTCTAATTTTTGGTATGTGTTTTCTGTGCGTTATAGACAGTAAGCAGTTTATTTTTATTTCTGTTTGTTTATTGTGAACTTCTTCCTGTATTTCTTTTTTTTTATTTTAGTTTGCATTCTTTGCATCCTCAGACTGCTGAATACTTGTATCCTGTTGTCATTTATAGTGTCATGTTTAATAGGGATCGAGTAATCTTTACTGACAATAGAGACTAGTCCTTCTATTTCACTTTTGCAGTACTCTCTACAGTAGGAATCCCCTGCCAAGGGTGGCCTGACATCCAGCCAGTATACCAAAGCCATTAGGTTGCTTTAAGGTATGCCGTATGTCAAAAGTATGCTCCCCGTGTATAGCGTAGGACATAAAGGTGACATCTGGATGTACTATCCTCAGAACTTCTTTGCTACAAGTCTGAACACCCTGTTTCTATTGTCGTTATGAATGCTCGAGTCATTGCTGGTTCATCAGGCTGTTTGAGATAAGTTCCTCATTGGGGTTTTTGCTCTTATCTTTTCCTATTTGATTGTTTGCTTATGGGGTTTCATGTCATCTAGAAAGGGTAAATGCTAGTGTGGGAGACAGACTCCCCATAAAGACTGTCACAAGCAGTGCTTGTTTTGTCTCTATGCTTCCCACAACCATACATCCTGATCCATTTGTCAGACTTTCATCCCAAAGACACTCCATAGTTGACTTTCTTCTTTGGTCCTGTATTTAGAGAACCAATGCCTTGAGCTTTTATCAAAAAGCATTGTGGAGGGAGCTTCCCATTCTTATTGTCAGTCATCCGTGAAGAAGGCCAAGAAGTCTATGTCTGATTCTTCCGCTGTACCGCCTCTGCCAAGACGTCTCTTTTGAGGCTAGTGAAAGCTGGAGGATGTTCTTCATCTCACATTGCTGCAGTCCTTACTTATGGGTAGTCCGCTGTCCTCGGTCGGCCCGAATACCAAAGTATTAGGCTGACGTCGGTCATGGGCGCCTAGATCTGACATCAGAGCGTCAGGGTATAAAGGCGCATGACCGACGTCATATCCTTAGTCTTTTTTGCCGCATGGTCCGATGCAGAAGCAGAGTTGCAAGTGCCGTTTGGCGTTCTGAAATTTTTCGTTTTCGGAGTTTCAGACCGATACCAAGTTGGGCTAAGTACCCCGTTGGGGAATATTTTTGTTTTTTCTTGCCTCAGTTACTTACCGGATGTCAGAAAAAGTGAATAATTGTATTTCTTGTGGGAAACAGATACCGCATAGGGATTACCACTCGCTTTGTATTCCTTGTTTGGGACCGGAGCACGACGTAGTCGGGTGTCGGTTTTGTGCTAGGTTTAATAAGCGCACTATAAAACGGAGGTTAGATTGCGCTAGGTTAGTCTTTGGCAAGAGGTGTAATTATAATATGCAGTCGGATGTTCCGACGCCTGCTTCTACTGAGAAGCGCAAAGACAAATCTTTAAAGCCTAGGAAGGATGATTCGTCCGTTTCGGACGCCGGACCTTTAGAAGCTACAGCTGAACAGGTGGATCCGGCTGAAGTTTCTGTTGAGTCCCAGGGGGAAACTTTGATTTTACAAGATGTGGCCTCTCAGGAGGCAGGCCAGGCTGAAGGGGCCTCTCAGGTTACTATTCTCCCTTCTATGCCTAAGGTGGTTAGGCCTTCTGCTACTGTTTCTAAGGCTCCTTCTAAGGGCAGGTCTGTTTTGCCTTCCTCTGGTGTCAGTTCTGGTTCTTCAGGGTCTGTGCCTAAAGATCACATGCTTAAAATGGCAGAGGATTTGATTACTTTAATTAGAGGTTCTATGCCCCCTCCTGATAAGAGGCCCAGGATGGAGCCAGAGTTGGAAAGTTTGGAGCAGGCCTCAGATGATTCAGAGTCTTCTACTGAGGACATTCAAGATTTCCCTCCTTATTCTGATTCTGATGCAGAGGATTCCACTCCTTCTGCTTCTCCTCCAGAGGATTTTTCATTTTCAGAAACTCTGCATTCCATGAGGGAGCATTTTAAGTGGGAGGGACAGGATTACTCTGATTCCCGGAAGAGGCTTAGGGAGTTCTTGTTTTTACCACAGCATAGACCCTTAGCTATACCTCCGGTTTTGGATGTTGTTTCAGATGTTTTCTCGGAAGCTTCCCTTAATCCAGATTCTGTGCCTCCTGCCCCAGTTAAACCGGACAGGTATTACAGGGTGCCTGGGGCTCATAAATATCTGTATAAGAGTCCTAGGGCGGACCCAGAAACTATTAGTCAGGGGCCTAAGGGTGTTAGAGCCTCTGTTGTTAAGAATCCGGTTCCTCTGGATAAGGAAGCTAGAGCTTTGGATAGATGGGGTAAGAAGGTGTATACCTCTTCTACTTTAGCAATGAGAGCTTTGAACTGCCAGTTTCATATGTTGAAGTATCAGAATTTCCTCCTTTCTCAGCTAAGATCTAAAGTGGATGCTTTGGCAGAGGGCATAGAGTGTAAAGAATTGCAGGATTTAGTGCATGTTTCTGAACAGGTGGGTAAGCACTCTTTGCAATGTGGTTTTGATGCTTTACAGGCTTCTTCTAGGGTGGCTGCCACTGGTTCAGTTATTCGTAGGCACGCCTGGCTTAAGGATCAGAATTTGTCTGAGCATGTTAAGTCTAGAATTCTGGATGCCCCTTTGCAGTCTGAAGTTTTGTTTGGTCCTCCTGTGGAGTCAGTCTTAAAGAAAATGGAAGACAAGGCTAAGTCTATGCAGACTGTTAAAGATTTTTGCAGGTACAACCTCCAAAGTTTAGTAGAAATTGGCCTACTAAGGGGTGGACGTACCTTCTTCTGATTCTCAGTCTAGGGGTAGATCTAGGCGTGGTAGGGGCAGAGCTCAGAGTACCTTCAGGCCGAGACAATGGAGTTCGCCTGCTCAATCTGCTGGTGAGGGCAGGGGCCAGTCCTTTCGTAAACAGGCCCAATGACCTGCATTTTCAGCTGCCAGATTCCTCTTGCCTGGCAGCTCCTTTGGGAGGAAAGTTGGCTCTTTTCAAGCAAAATTGGCATTTAGTCACCCAGGACAAATGGGTATTGGACATTATAAACCGAGGTTACAAGTTCTATTTCCATACCATGCCTCCTTTCAAAGGCATGCCAGACGTCCCTCCTCGGCAAAGGATAGAGGCTCACAGACAAATTTCTTTACTTCTTCAAATAGGAGCTATACAGCCAGTTCCTCTGTCAGAAGTGGGCCTAGGATTTTATTCTCGCCTGTTTCTAGTTCCAAAGAAAGGAAACACGTGGAGACCAATTTTGGATTTATCTATCCTCAACACTTACCTGGACATTCCAAAGTTCAAGATGCTGACTTTACAACAGCTTTTACCTCTGTTGGGAAAAGATCACTGGATGGTTACTCTGGATCTCAAAGAGGCTTACCTTCATGTTCCTATCAGGCCCAGTTGCAGGAGGTACCTGCGTTTTCGGCTGGAAATTTACATTCTCAGTTCTCTGCATTGCCCTTTGGCTTATCTACTGCACCCAGAGTGTTCACAAAGGTTCTGGCTCCAGTGATAGCATTTTTCAGACTAAGAGGAATACAGATTTATCCTTATTTGGACGACTGTCTGATTATTGCACAAGAAAAGGACGAACTTCTTCATCATCTACAGTATGTGATGGCAGTGTTAAGATGCCTAGGGTATTCTGTGAACGAAACAAAGTCCAGTCTAGTACCCTCTCAGGACATATGCTTTCTGGGTGTGAGACTGAATACAGCTTCCCAGATGGCTTTTTTGACCCTGGACAAACAAAGAAGCCTTTCTCTTTATTTCCAGCAAATGTCTCTACGGTCCAGGCTGACTGCAAGGACAGTCCTTCAAGCCTTGGGGTTCATGGCATCTTGTATTCTGGTGCTTCCCAATGCCAAATTGCATATGAGGAAGCTTCAATGGTATCTCAAAATGTGTGGACACAGCACTGCCAAGATCTAGACACTGTCATTCAGATAATACCTTGCATTCAGAAGGAGTTTTTGTGGTGGGCTCAGGAATGTCACCTAAACAAGGGACTCTGTGACCCAGCCAGAGGCGAGTCAGATTCTAACGACAGATGCCTCGGACAAGGCTTGCGGAGCACACCTCAATGGAAAATGGGTGCAAAACACGTGGCCTGTCAAACTCCAACATTTGCATATCAACTTGAAGGAAATGTTAGCAGTCCAGTTTGCATTGATGGCTTTCAAAGATTTACTTCGTCCAGGGCAGGTGTTGATTCAAACAGACAACACTACTGTCATGTGGTACATCAACAAGCAGGGGAACCCATTCTTACCCTCTTTGCAGGCAAGCGATGATTCTGTGGGAAACTGCTCTCAATCTACACCTCAATCTTCAGGCAAGGTTTCTACCAGGAGCACAGAACTCCTTAGCAGATGTATTGAGCAGACAAATAGTGGATCCTCACGAGTGGAAATTGGATCCTCATGTATTTCAACAGTTGACAGTGTTATGGGGAACTCCAGACATAGATCTGTTCGCTTCTCCACTAAATTACCAGTTGCCAAAGTTTTGCACAAAATGTTTCATCACACAGCTTGGAAGGTGGACGCTCTATCTTTCAGTTGGAACAATCTGCATGTATATGCCTTTCCGCCTCTGCCTCTTCTTCCCAAGGTACTTTTGAAGGCCAGACAAGACAAGCCAACCATGATTTTGATAGCACGGATTGGCCCCGACAACACTGGTACCCACTACTGAGGAGTTTAGTACGAGAACCTCCATGGCCTCTGCCTTTGATTCCACCTTTGTCACAAGAGGACAGTCACTTCCTCAATGTCAAGATTCAGTCTCTGCATCTAACAGCCTGGCATATTCTGTTTTAGACTCTGGAGGGTCTCAGCTTCCACAACAAGTTTTGAATGTTATTTTGGAGGCCAGGAGGCCTAGTACCAGGAAAGTTTACGCTGATAAATGGAGGAGATTTTTTATTTGGAGCAAAGGAAAGGACTTTGATGTCTCCAAACCTGATTTAAGTGTTGCTCTTCAATATCTTACTGAGTTATTGGACAAGGGTTTGTCTTTCTCCTCAATAAAGGTCCATGCTGCAGCCATTTCTGCTCACTGTGATTGTGACCCTCCTTTATTCTCTCCTCCTTGGTTTAAGCAATTTCTTAGAGGGGCAAAGAATATAAGACCCCCACGTAGAGCTCCTACTCCTGCTTGGGATCTCAATTTTGTGTTGGAAAAACTTACTCTACAACCTTTGAGCCTGCAGCTACTGCCGAGTTAAAGTATTTATCATGGAAAACTGCTTTTTGTTGGCCATTACCTCTGCAAGAAGGGTTTCTGAATTACAGGCCCTCATGGCAGTGGAGCCTTTCCTGATTTTTCATAAGGATAGGGTATCTTTGCGTACTAATCCTTCCTTTATGCCTAAAGTGGTTTCTAGTGTGGCCTTAAATCAAACTATTCATTTGCCTACTTTTTATGCAAACCCCCAAAATAAAGGGAGAAAATTTTGCATACTTTGGATATTCACAGGCAGTTCGTTATTTGAGCAGAACCAAGGAGTTCAGACAGTCTCAGCAATTGTTTGTTTCTTTTGCTTTGGGTTCACAGGGTAAACCTGTTTCAAAACAAACTATTTCTAAATGGATTGGGTTTTGTATTTCTTTCTGTTGTTCCCATCATGGTAAGGAGATTCCTGCTGGAATCAGGCCTCATTCCACTAGGGCTACTGCTACTTCTGCCTTTATAAGGGGTAGCTACAAAGACATTTTGGAGGCAGCTACTTGGAGTTCAGTGCATACCTTTTCTAAACATTACCACCTTCCTCTTTATTCTAAGTCTAGGGCTGGATTTGCCACTGCAATTTTACAGGGCATTTTAGCGGCCCCTAATGCTTTATGATTTTTACCATCCTCCCTTTCCCGTTGCTTTGGGATTCTACCCATAAGTAAGGACTGCAGCAATGTGAGATGAAGAACATAGTACAGTTTTGTACCTACCATAAATGTAGATGTTCGAAGATCCACATTGCTGCAGTCCAATTTACCCTCCCTCCTTCCCCTCTGTACTTTGATTTGGTGCTATGCTTTAGGTGATGGTTGTTGTTGGGCATGTTTTTGGGAGGTATTCTGTTTTTGGCTGTGGCCTTTCTGGTTTGGCCTTCTGACATCTGGGGCAAGAAAAGACTGAGGATATGACGTCGGTCATGCGCCTTTATACCCTGACGCTCTGATGTCAGATCTAGGCGCCCATGACCGACGTCAGCCTAATACTTTGGTATTCGGGCCGACCGAGGACAGCAGACTACCCATAAGTAAGGACTGCAGCAATGTGGATCTTCGAACATCTACATTTATGGTAGGTACAAAACTGTACTTTCTCCATTGGATTCCTCTTCGGTGACCACTTTGCAGGCCGACATAGAACAGACCTCATGCGTGTCACTGGAGGCTTTGCAAGCATCCGTTATGGATGCTCACCAGGAACTGCGGCTAAGGACTGAGGGGTGTTCCTCAAATTTTAGTTGTAGAAGTTTCGGCTATGATTGTGTTATGTCCGATGTCTGAACCTTTTAAGTTTTACAGGGCAGTCGTCTCTTTGAAAAAGAATCAAAAAACAAAGTACATTTCTGCTGCTCTTAAGGACCACGGAGTGAATGGCAGAGTTTTATTCAGAGTTTAATACCCTTATGGCTTTGATGCCTCCTGAAGGGGTTTCTCCAGCTTGATCCTGTACTCCTTAAAAAGGCCTAGGGAACAGGATTCCTCTGAGAAAGAGGTGGATTCAGATGAGGACTCCCTCACTTATTCATCTCGGATTCCTTCTCCATTAGACTATGGATCTGAGGAGGAGTCCACTAGTCCTGACACTCGCTTTGAAGAGATTTCCTTTGGGGGAAACAATTTCCAGGATGATGGAATTTTTTAAATGGGGTTGTACCCAGATATCTGAGGTGCAGAAGAGGTACTACAAACTTCTGCATATGGACTCTCGCAGACCTTCTGCTGTCCCTCCTGTTTTTGCTGCTTTATTTGGATGCCTTTTCTATCATCTCTCAGGCTTCAGATTCTCAGCCCTCTGCCCCAAAAAATCACAACCTGTTTGATAGGGTGCCTGAAGATTGCAAATTTCTATGTAGATGTCCTTCAGCTGACCCCCTGTGTGGTGTATGTGGCATCCAACACGCTATCTCAGTTGTTGCTCTCTACAAAGCTTCTTCCTTCAGATAAAGACAGAAGGACTATGGAAAGGCTTAGAAAGATGTTCTTCGTTCCCCATTGCTGCAGTCCTTACTATTGGGGTATAGTCCGCGTCCAGTCGGCCCGAATACCAGAGTATAAGGCTGACGTCGGTCAGGGCGCATTAGACTGACGTCAGTACGTCAGGGTACTAATGCGCATGACCGACGTCATATCCTCAGTCTTTTTTGCCGCATGGTCCGATGCAGAAGCAGTTTTGCGAGTGCAGGTTGGCGTTCTGAAATATTTCCGAAACCGGAGTTTCAGACCGAAACAGAGTTGGCTAAGTACCCCGTTGGGGAACATTTTGGTTTTTTCTTGCCTCAGTATTTAACCGGATGTCAGAAAAAGTGAATAACTGTATTTCTTGTGGGAAACAGATACCTCATAGGGATTACCATACCTTGTGTATTCCTTGTTTAGGGCCTGAGCACGGCGTTGTAGGTTGGCGCTCTTGTGCTAGGTTTAACAAACGCACTATTAAGAGGAGGTTAGACTGTGCCAGGTTAGTGTTTGGGAAGCGTTGCAATTATAAAATGCCGCCGGATGCTCCGGCCCGCTTCGTCAAGAAGCGCAAGCACAAAACAGCGAAGCCTAGGGTTGATGAACCGGCAGTCCCGGACGTCCGTTCTTTAGAAGGCTCAGTGGAGCCAGAGGTTTTGCCAGGAGTTTCCATGGAGTCTCAGGCAGAAACTTTACTGTTACAGGATGTGCCTTCTCAGGAGGTAGGCCAGGCTGAGGGGGCTTCTCAGGTAACTGTTCTTCCCTCTCTTCCCAAGGTAGTTAGAGCCTCTCCTTCTGTTGCCAAAACTTCTTTGAGAGGTAGGCCTAGTTCAGCTTCAGTGGGGGCTTCTCCTAGCATTTCGGGTTCTGTACCTAAGAAACATATGCTTAAAATGGCAGAAGATTTGATTACTATGATTAGAGGTTCTATGCCCCGCCTGATAAGAGGCCTAGGGTGGAACCGAGTTTGATAGTTTTGAACAGTGTTCAGAGGCTTCAGAGTCTTCTGCGGAAGACTTGCAGGAGTATCCTACTTATTCTGATTCTGATGTGGATGATTCCACTCCTACTGCTTCTCCTCCTGAGGATTTCTCATTTTCAGAGACTCTGCATTCCATGAGGGAGCATTTTAAATGGGAAGGCCAGGATTACTCTGATTCCAGGAAAAGGCTTAGGGAATTCTTGTTTTTACCTCAGCATAGGCCCTTAGCTATTCCTCCTGTGTTGAATGTGGTGGAAGATGTTTTGCAGAGGCTTCCTGAACCCTGACTCTTTGCCTCCTGCTCCTGTTAAGCCTGATAGGTATTATAGGGTGCCCGAAGCTCATAAGTATTTGTTTAAGAGTCCTAGGGCGGACCCAGAAACTATTTCTCAAGGGCCTAAAGGTGTTAAGGCTTCTGTGGTTAAAAATCCTGTTCCCACTGATAAAGAGGCAAGGGCTTTGGATAGGTGGGGAAAGAAAGTGTATACTTCTTCCACTCTAGCCATGAGGCGTTGAATTGTCAGTTTCACATGCTAAAATATCAGAATTATCTCCTTTCACAATTGAAATCTAAGGTGGATGCTTTGGCGGAAGGTATTGAGTGTAAAGAGTTGCTGGATTTGGTTCATGTGTCTGAACAAGTGGGTAAGCATTCTTTGCAATGTGGTTTTGATGCTGTACAGGCCTCCTCGAGGGTGGCTGCTACTAGTTCTGTTCTTCGCAGGCATGCCTGGTTGAAGGATCAGAATTTAGCTGAGCATGTTAAGACAAGGATTTTGGATGCTCCTTTACAGTCTGATGTGTTGTTTGGATCGCCTGTGGAAGCAGTTTTAAAGAAAATGGAGGACAAAGCTAAGTCTATGCAAACTGTCAAAGATTTTTTGCAGGTGCAGCCACCGAAGTTTAGTAGAAATTGGCCTGCTAAGGGGTGGACATATCCTGCTTATGATTCCCAGTCTAGGGGTAGGTCTAGACGTGGTAGGGGCAGGGCTCAAGGTTCTTTTAGGCCTAGAACAGGGAGTTCACCTGCTCAGACTTCTGGTGAGGGCAGGGGTCAGTCCTTTCGTAAACAGACCCAATGACCTGTCTTTTCGGCTGCCAGTAGATTCTCGTCTGGCAGCTCCTTTGGGAGGAAGACTGTCTCTTTTCAAAGAAAATTGGGATTTAATTACTCAAGACAAATGGGTGTTGGATATCATTCACCACGGTTACAGATTTTATTTCCATACAATGCCCCTTTCAAAGGCATGCCAGACGTTCCTCCTCCACAAAGAAAAGAGGCTCACAAGCAAGTTTCTCAGTTACTCCAGATGGGGGCCATTCAGCCAGTCCCTGTATCAGAAAGGGGCCTAGGATTTTATTCTCGCCTGTTCCTAGTACCAAAGAAGGGGAACACGTGGAGACCAATTTTGGATTTATCTCTCCTCAACACTTTTCTGGACATTCCCAAGTTCAAGATGTTGACGTTACAACAGCTTTTACCTCTGCTGGGCAAAGATCACTGGATGGTAACTTTAGATCTCAAGGAAGCTTACCTTCATGTGCCTATAAGGCTAAGTTGCAGGAAGTATCTGCGGTTTCGAGCTGGAAATTTTCATTATCAGTTCTCTGCATTGCCCTTTGGCTTATCTACTGCGCCCAGAGTATTCACAAAGGTTCTGGCTCCAGTGATAGCTTACTTCAGGCTTCAAGGAATTCAAATCTATCCTTACTTGGACGACTGCCTGATTCTGGCTCAAGAAAAGGAAGACCTTCTACAGCATCTGGAATATGTTATAGCAGTGCTAAGATGCCTAGGGTATTCTGTGAACGAAATAAAGTCCAGTCTAGTACCCTCTCAAGACATGTGCTTTCTGGGTGTGAGACTGAATACAGCAGCCCAGATGGCCTTTTTAACCCCGGACAAACAAAAGAGTCTATCACTTTACTTCCATCAACTATCTCGACAGTCCGTGCTGACTGCAAGGTCAGTCCTTCAAGCATTAGGGTTCATGGCATCTTGTATTTCTGGTGCTTCCCAATGCCAAACTGCATATGAGGAAGCTACAATGGTATCTCAAAAATGTATGGACGCAGCACTGCCAGGATTTGGACACTGTCATTCAAATAATACCTTGCCTTCAAAAAGAATTTTTGTGGTGGGCTCAGGAATGTCACCTAAACAAGGGACTCTCTGTGACCCGGCCAGAGGCGAGTCAGATTTTAACGACAGATGCCTCGGACATTGCTTGGGGAGCTCATCTAAATGGAAAGTGGATACAAGACAAGTGGCCTGCCAGACTACAGCATCTACATATCAACATGAAGGAGATGTTAGCAGTCCAGTTTGCATTAATGGCTTTCAAGGAGTTACTTCTTCCAGGGCAGGTGTTGATTCTAACAGACAACACAACTGTCATGTGGTACATCAACAAGCAAGGGGAACACATTCTTATCCTCTATGCAGGCAAGCAATGATTTTATGGGAGACTGCTAGGCTTGCAACTAACTCTTCAGGCAAGGTTTCTGCCGGAGCACAGAACTCCTTAGCAGATGTGTTAAGCAGACAAATCATGGATCCCCACGAGTGGAAACTGGATCTTCATGTATTTCAAAAATTGACAGTGTCATGGGGAACTCCAGACATAGATCTGTTCGCTTCTCCACTAAACCACCAGCTGCCACAGTATTGCACAAAGGGGTTTCATCACACAGCTTGGAAAGTGGATGCTCTGTCTTTCAGTTGGAAAAACCTTCATGTGTATGCCTTTCCTCCTCTGCCTCTTCTTCCAAAGGTACTATTAAAGGTCAGACAAGACAGGCCAAGGATGATTTTGATAGCTCCAGATTGGCCTCTGCAACACTGGTACCCACTACTACGGAGTCTGGTAAGGAAGCCTCCATGGCCTTTACCTCTGATTCCTCATCTGTTATCTCAGAAGGATGGTCATCTGCTCAATGTCAAGCTTCACTCTCTTCATCTAACAGCCTGGCATATTCTGTGTTGAAACACAGCAGGTCTCAACTTCCTCAACAAGTTTTAAATGTGATTATGGAAGCTAGAAGACCTAGTACAAGGAAAGTGTACGCAGAAAAATGGAAGAGATTTTTATTTTGGAGTACAGCAAAGAATTTGCAGGTTTCTGAGCCTAATTTGAGTGTGGCTCTTCAATATCTTACTGAGTTATTGGACAAAGGTTTGTCCTTCTCTTCCATTAAGATTCATGCTGCAGCAATTTCAGCTCACTATGATTGTGACCCACCATTGTTTTCGCATCCTTTGTTCAAGCAGTTTCTTAGAGGGGCAAAGAATATAAGACCCCCACGTAGAGCTCCTACTCCTGCTTGGGATCTCAATTTTGTGTTGGAAAAACTTACTCTACAACCTTTTGAGCCTGCGGCTACTGCTGAATTGAAATACTTGTCATGGAAGACTGCTTTTCTGTTGGCTATTACTTCTGCAAGAAGGGTGTCTGAGTTGCAGGCCCTTATGGCAGTTGAGCCATTTTTGATTTTCCATAAGGATAGGGTATCATTACGTACTAATCCTTCTTTTATGCCTAAGGTGGTTTCTAGTGTGGCTTTAAACCAAACTATTCATTTGCCTACTTTTTATGCAGACCCCCAAAATAAAGGGGAAAAGATTTTGCACACTTTAGATGTACACAGGCAATTGCGTTATTATTTAAGCAGGACTAAGGATTTCAGGCAGTCTCAGCAGTTGTTTGTTTCTTTTGCTTTGAGTTCACAGGGCAAGCCTGTGTCAAAACAAACTATTTCTAGGTGGATTGGCTTTTGCATTGCATTTTGTTATTCCCATCATGGCAAGGAGATTCCAGCTGGGATTAGGCCTCATTCCACTAGGGCTACTGCCACTTCAACAGCATTTCTAAGGGGGGTGGCAACTAAGGATATTTTGGAAGCAGCTACTTGGAGTTCTGTGCATACTTTCTCTAAGCATTATCACCTTCCTATCTACTCTAAGTCTAGGGCTGGTTTTGCCACAGCTGTTTTGCAAGGCATGTTGTCAGCTCCTGCTTCTTTATGATTTGCCAGCCTCCCTTACCTCTGCTTTGGGATTCTACCCAATAGTAAGGACTGCAGCAATGGGGAACGAAGAACATAGTACAGTTTTGTACCTACCATAAATGTAGATGTTCGAGGTTCCCATTGCTGCAGTCCAATTTACCCTCCCTCCTTCCCCTCTGTGTTTAGGGGTGGTTGTGTAGGTGAGGTTACATGCTTATATTTTTGTATATATTCTTGTATATATTGTACATACTTTTGGTGCAGGTATTTTGGGCCTTGTCTTTTTAGGGTCTTCTGACATCTGGGGCAAGAAAAGACTGAGGATATGACGTCGGTCATGCGCATTAGTACCCTGACGTACTGACGTCAGTCTAATGCGCCCTGACCGACGTCAGCCTTATACTCTGGTATTCGGGCCGACTGGATGCGGACTATACCCCAATAGTAAGGACTGCAGCAATGGGAACCTCGAACATCTACATTTATGGTAGGTACAAAACTGTACTTTTGTACTTCAGCTACCTTGGATTTTAGAGCTGTCAGTTATCAGACCCATTTGTCCAGATAGATTTTGTCTCTTTTTTTCCCTCAGGCCTGTTATGTAATTTCTGACCTTCCTAAATCTGAAAGAAAGACGTCTGCTCTCTCCTTGTTGGGAACCTCTTCTCAGCTGGCTCTCCATTTTATTAAATGCAGATCTGAAGTAGTTAACTTAATTTGGTCTGCAACCTGTGGGATGCAGATCCGATCTCTGATCCGAGCCGGCAACTTTACAAAGCTTAGATCCGAGCTCCTAGCTCCTCCCCCTTACCCATAATCCCCTGCCAACCCTGACTGACCTCAGATCTAGTTTGCCGCGCTTCTGAGCTGCAGCTAGATTGCGAGCTCCTGGTCTTTTGGTCAGATAAGTCCTTGTTTCTTAAATTTTTCTCCTTAAACTTGTGTGTGTGTTGAGTTGGTTAGGTTTCCCTTGTTATAACCTTATTTTTATATAACCTCTTTAAAGTTTTAGTCAAATTTTTCCTCCCCATCCCTCGCTGGTCGTAGTCTGTGTGTGTGTGTTTAGTGTGTTTGGGGCCCTACTGACCGAGTTTTCTTTTTAGCTAAATATGTCTGAGGCCCCAAAACCAATATTTTCTAAGTGCACTGAGTGTGGCCATAAGCTCTCCCCAGCGGATGGCCACACTCGGTGTGTCCGGTGCCTTGGGGTTGAACACCTCTCCTCTGGGTGTTCTATCTGCGAGGCGTTCAACTCCAGGGCACTGAAGGACTGGAGGTCGAAGCTGATCCTACCGGGACTCTTGCCCCTGGATTCGGTTTCGGCCTCCGGTGCTTCTGTGGCTTCCTCCCAGACTTCTGTGGCGGCCACTCCTGCCTCTCTCCCCCCGGCCGGGACTCAATCTCCCGCTTCTGCGCCAGAGGAGAGAGGGAGGCCAGGAAAGAAAAAAGGAGGGAGAAGCACCACAAGCGGTAGGCCGAGGCCTCCGCTTGGCCCCCCCCCCCCCGGCTAAGCGGGCTTCTAGGTCTCCTCCTTCTCGGCTCCAGTCTCCATGCTTCTCACCAGGACCCGAGGAGGAAGAGACTCTATCTCCGTCGAGGTCATCGAGGCGGCACTCCCGGCCAGCCTCGGTGGCCTCGTCAAGATCCACCCGTAGCCTTTCGGATGCAGATTTGGACCGGATGATGCGAAGGTTCATCCAGGCCCAACTGCAGATGGGAGTGCTCCTGCCCCCCCCCCCCTCCGGGGGGGAGCTCAACACCCTTCTTTGCTCCGATAGGTCCTTCTCCCACCCACTTCCCGGGTTCGGAGCGCTCGGCGCCAGGCAACGGTGGATTTCCACTGATTGCCTCTCTGGTTTCTTTGCATTCTACCTGGTTTACACCCCTTGTGCTATCTCTCTCCCCCAATACAAAGTCTATATTAGAATCCTGCTGAGCATGGAGCCATCTTTAAATTTCTAGTCTCCCACCAGGACACTAGTGCTCCTCATCAATTACATTCTGCTTGCCGGTAAGCCATTAGACCTCAGGAATTTGTTTTAAAAATGTTCAGATTTGTAAAGTAATACTTACTTTTTCTTTTGTCTTGGTTGGCTCTGCCCCACTCTGTTCGCCGTCGCTAACGCTCGGGCTCTCTCCGCTCCCCTGCCCTGCCCTCTATTCTCTACCTCCCCCACTACCTCTACATTTATAGTAATCACAGCCAAACCCACAACTCACCCTCACATCACCTCCACCAATCACAGCTCCTCAAGTCATATCACATTATACCACACCAACTTGCTCCACACAAAATACTCGCAAGCACTCTCATTCCCACTAGGCATTTTTTACATCACCCACACTACTTTCCCATCCACATATAGTGCAACCCTATAATTCCTATTCAGACCCCCCCACCTAGAAACAACTTAAACTTTATAACCATGACTATCACACAACTAAGTCTAGTCTGTCTTCTCATAATTCTTTACAACACCACAAGTTATCACTCTAGCAATATCCCTAAACTTAGTAGCACAACACTGCATTATGCACTCTCGTATACAGACACCACACATTATAATAATATCTGCCCACAGTTATTCAAGAACTACATAACGGACCAATTCAGGACTAAGCACATATGCTCTCATTCCAAAAAAACACAATACTTTCTCACACTCCTCACCAAACTCCAACATCTGTATAACCATTTTAACTCCAGGCTCACCATAATTTTATTTTATTCATTTATTTATTTAAATTTGTTGACTGGGAGTGTCTGACTGGACGTGGGTCCATTTTCAGCGGAGGCCCGGGGAGAAAAGCTCCACAGTAAAATAAACCGACAGTAGTTGCATTGGATTACATAGTGATTAACAATTTAACATAGAAATTACTTACAACATATTTACAGATGAAGAACATAGTACATCAGTAGACAACTAGAATCTTTATTTGTGAAGTACATAACAGGCATTAACAAAAGTAACAATGAGAAGTTCCTGCTGTATAATAAGTACTAGGCTTATGAGCATCTGAGCTTGCTATAATCAAGGTAGTTAGTGGAGGTGAAAGAAAGGTAGTAGTTGGATGGGGTGGATGATATTAGAGTGGGAGTTGCAAGGGCATAGCCAGCATGTTTTTAGGTGCACTTTTAATAAAGTTTTGAAGTTGGTGCATGATGGTACTGAGGTAATTGAGGGTGGGAGTGAGTTCCATAATTTGGCTATGGCGCAAGAGAATAGTGCATCACCAGCAGAGTTATTGGCTTTAGTGATCTGCAAGTGATTTTTGTTGCTGGATCTTAGTGGTCTGGTAGTGTGATAGGGTTGGAGTAGATTCTGGAGGGATGGGACATTTAGTGGATGGTTTACTAGTTTGTGGGCGAGTGAGAGTTGATACCACTGAAGGAGGTGAGGGAGTTCAAGCCAGCCCAGTTCAGCAAGTGAGACAGTGGTGACTACGGTAGGATGCCCCTGTGGCGAATTTGGCGATTTTGTTGTAGCAGATCTCTAGCTTGTTTAGATCACATTGCCTTAGGTTGGTATATACTGGAGAGGCATAAAGTAGGGTGGAGATAAGGTGGGAATTTGCTATTGAAATCTTTGCTGCTTTGGTGAGAAATTGTTTATTTCTGTATAATGCTCCTAGTTTTTTGTGGACTTTTTTATGGTCATGGATATGTGAATGTCAAATTTTAGTTTGTCTATTTCCACTCCTAGCAATTTGGTGTGTTCAGTTGGGTATATAGTGGTGTTGTCGTTTGCTGTGATGTTAAAGTGAGAGTTGTTTTGAGTATGTTTGGTGGGTTGGAAGATGAGTAGTTTAGTTTTGTTTGGGTTGAGTATTAATTGGGCATCGGATAACTATGTTTCAACAGAGGAAAAGGCTTCCTGTGTGACTTTTTGCAGTTTGGGTAGGGACTGGGCTGAGCAGATGATGGTCGAGTCATCTGCGTATTGGATGAGTGTGCCATGTTTGGTGGCAGAGCCTAGATTATTGGTGTAAACAGAGAAAAGTAGGGGTTCAAGGATGGATCCTTGGGGAACCCCTATGGAAACAGGTAGTTGGGGAGATATGTCATTCTGCCACACAACGGATTGTTGGCGGTCAGACAGGTAACTCTGAAACCAGTTGGTGACTGATTGTGAGAAGGATAGGTTATTGGGGACAGAGATAAGTTGTTTGTGTGGGACCATGTCAAATGCTTTAGATAGGTCTAGGAAAGTAGCAGAGGAGAGATAGCCATTGTTTTTATGCTGAAGGATAGTGTTAGTAAAGGAGAGTGAGGCAGTGGTGGTGCTATGGTTTGGTCGGAAACCATGCTGAGTACTGGAAAGGAGGTTGTTAGTAAGGAGGTAGTCTGAGACCTAAGAGTGTATGCATCTCTCTAGTATTTTGGAGAGTGGAGAGAGAATAGCTATGGGGCGGTAATTGGTTAGTTCTGCAGAGGGTCCGCCTTTGTGGAGGGGAATTATATGTGAGACTTTCCACAATGTGGGAACGTAACTTTCTGACAGAGATTGGTTAATCAAAATGGATACTGGGTAGACCAGAGCATCAGCTGCGATTTGTAGGTATTCACTTGGGAGGTTGTCTGCTGCTAATTTGGTGGGTTTAAGTTTAGTTAAGAGTTTTTTTATGTTGGAGGTAGGTACAGGAGAAAAAGAGAAGGCAGTGGGGAGATTACTAGTTGAAGGTGTGGGTTGGAGGGAGGGTTGTGTTGTTTAGCTAGTGATAGTATGGTTTGGGTGAAGTGTGTGTTGAATGAGGTAGCAATATTTTCTGAGGAGTGAGGGATGTTAGGAGGAGGGTTACTGACTTTACCTGGGTGGAGGATGGAGTTTATGGAGGACCAGAATTGTTTGGGGCTGTGTTGTGAGGATTCTAGGGCAGACTGGTAGTATTGGAATTTGTCTTGTTTTATTAGCTTTTTGACTCTATTGCGTAGTTCTAGGAATTTGTCTAGCTGCGGGGGTTTTGGTTTTGCGCCACTGCTCCCAGGCTTTATCCGTGTTTTTCATTTCTGACTTAGTGGTTTTCTGTAGCCATGGGGAGGGTTGTGCTTTGGTTCTGGAAAATCTTATGGGGGCATGGTAATTAAGGATGTTCAGGAAGGTAGTATTAAAAAATTCAACTGCGTCATCTAGACTGAGGTACTTTAGAGCATGCCGGTTACATTCTTTGAGGGATGAGATGAATGTGAGTGGGTTAAAGTTTATTTTTTTACGTATTTGACGATAGATGACAGGTTTAGCTTGGTACAGGTATTTTTTGAGTAGGAATGTTGGGGAGTGATCACTGAGGCTATCTGATAAAGCAGCCTGTTATATATGACTGAGGGTTCTTACCGACTAGTATCCAATCCAGGGTAGTGTGCTTGCTGGAGTTTTTATTTATCGTTGTTGGTGACTGGACTAGTTGGGTGAAGCCATGAAGGTGTACATGATGGGTTGGATTGTTGCCAGAACAGGATTGCCAGTCAATATTGAAATCACCTAAGATGATAGTTTCTTGGGGGAGATGGTGGGTAGACCAGCTGAGGAGGCTTTAAGTGGGGATATCCAACCCAACCCAGGCCCAAATCCATCCTGTCCAACTCAAACTGCTCCAACACAAATGTTAGAACATAACATCCCCACTTTCTTCATCCCTGGGCAAATCAACAACAGCAGCAAAACCAACCATCTTTTAATGCTAAATATTAATATTAGAAGTATCAAAAATAAAATACCTGAACTCCAGGCCACAATAGCACACTACTACCCAGACATACTTGTTTAACAGAAACGTGGCTAAATAAAAACATAGCTAACTCAGAAGTTCTCTGTACCGGCTACAATATCATTAGACAAGACAGACCACTTCGTAAAGGGGGTGGAACTGCCTTACCGTACAAGTAAAACTTAACTGTCCGTTAATTACCAAACTCCTACCCCTCCCCCAATAATTGGAACATACTTATCTCACAACTTCAACTTCACCCTAAAAAGGTCATCACCACAATTGTGATCTATATTCCACCTGCTAATACACCTGCTAGCCTTGAAGACTTCTTATCCTGGTGTTCTTCCACATACTCACAAGAAACCCTTATTCTGGGGGACTTCAACCTAGATTGGTTCACCTGTATATCAGAACCACCAAGTAATCTAATAAATCTCCATGGCTACCAGCAGCTAGTCCAAATTCCAACTAGATGTGATAAAAAAATCTAAAATGGAATCTATCCTAACAACCCCACATTGTACCCTCATACCCTCATTGACTCCCAGACACCTTAAGTGACCACAACATAATATACTTTATACGTAGTAGAACAAGCATATGCAAAACCACTAACTATATATCCACTAGAAACACAAAAAAAATTATCTCCTGAGGTCCTCAACACTTTACTCTGCAACTGTGACTGGACCCCCCTAAAGACCCTCCCACTTGACCAGGCTGTAGCATATTTCAACAAAACATTTCTACAACACCTTGACACTGTTGCTCCATTACGCAAAATCAAGGTTAGAACCTCTACAAACCCTTGGCTCAGTAAAGAAACCAAACAAATCCTCAAGTCCAGAGACGCTGCCTGGCTTTACTATCAAAAAAACAGAGAAACACAAAGCCTAACTAAGTACCAAGAACTGTGCAACCGTGCAAAAAAATGCATTAGGCTGGACAAAAAATCCTACTACACAACATTACAAACTAAATACCAATACAACCCGCAAAAATTTTGGAAAAATTTAAACCAGCTACTAAAATCACCTCATTAGGCAACATCTCAAGGAAAGTTGGCAGTGCCATGATTGCTCCCCAGGCTAGTGAAAGCAGATAACACATACATACAAAATCTAGAGCACTTGATAATAGTTTTCAATCTTACTCACAAACACTGGCTAATCTACAATGTATGTACTGTACCTGTGTACTATGTATGTATTCTACCTATGTTCCAAATTTCAGCTGTACACCACAAATCTATTAATTACCTTTATTTTTAAATTTAATATTTTTTTGTTTGTTCTCTCCACTGTAACTGTTTATGTGCTGTATACCACTGTAAAAACATGTCTCCTATAATTTGTGTGTATACTGATCGTCTAGATAACTAAATGTGTCTGTAATTTTTCTTTGTGGAGCTTTCCTCCGCTGGCCTCTGCTGAAAAAGGCCTTTCGGCTCAGACACCCCCGGTTAACAAATGTAAAATAAAATAAAAAATAAAATAAAATAGTCAAATAATCTTTACAGTAATGTATTTCTATAGAATAAAGCTGCTTAAACAGAACCCACGAAGATTTGTTTATTCATGTACTAGCATGCAAGTGACATGGTGTCAGAACAGAGATAGAGAAGCACAAAACATTTGGAGCTATGAGATGTAAAGAAGGTAAAAACCAATAGAAAACTGTGCGACATAACCAGAAGGAATTAAAGGTAATTAAAAGCAATACGAGTTATTTACTCGATGCAAAGAGGCCAGAAAAGGCATTACAAGGGCATAAACCCCATTGTCAGACAAGCGGAAAGCTCAAAAAGTTTAACTAAAGAAAATGTTTAAAAGTGTTTGACAAAACAAATGTGTTAAAAGATAAATCGAGCATGTTCAAGTATAAAACAATCATGTTTAAGACATAACTGGTCATGTTTAGAGTGGAACGAGCACAAAGTACTCTGTGCATAAAAAAGGAGAAGGTTTTAAACAAGCACAAAGAATAATAAAGGGAACTGTGCACAGTAGATAAAAATAAAGCAAGGCAACTGCTGTGTTGGGCAAAGTGCTGAGCTTGGGCATAGCTACGACTTCATTTGATAAAAAAAGTAACAAGTCTTTCAAAGTATGTGTGTGTGTGTAAAAGTGCATCTGATATTATTAATCCTTGTTCATTCCTTACGCATGGGTATCTGTTCCGAGCTCGGAACAGAGCTGGCCATTTTCCAAGCTTGAGTCAGCTTCAAACTCTCGAGCTAAACTCTTACCCACAATCCCCCTTTCCCTGTTACCTCAGATTTCGTTTGCCGCATTGCCATCCGGTCGTGTCAAGCTACTTCTCTTGAGCTAAGTACAGTCAATTGTTTAATTGCTTTACAAATTACTTTTCTGGCAGAAGAGTTCATATTTTATTGTCTCTTATCCCATCACATCTAGTGTTCATAATTTCCTCAGGTTTTTCTGCTTTTTCCTTACTACTTTTACCGCGAGGTATTCTCTCTCTACCATCATTGGTAATCTTTTTCCCTTTTCTCTCTCATACCTTCGGCTACTCTCTTGTACCATTGTTGGTATTTTTCTATTAATTAATTTGCTGTCATGGCAGATAAAAAAGGTAGTCCGGGGTTTAAGCGGTGTTCTGATTGTGTACACAAACTGCCTACTTCTGATGCACACTCTCTGTGTTTATTGTTTGGGAGCTTTCCATTTATCTGTTGAACCAACCTGTACTATTTGTGAGAACTTTTCTAACAGAACTTTGTTGGAAAGGAAAAACAAGCTGACACTGAAGGGGCTTCTAAAATCTCCCCTTTCAGAGGCTATTTCTGGGTCGGAGGTCTCAACCCCTCCTAGAGCCCATAAGAAAATGGATGTTTCTACTAAGGCTAGATCTTTGCCATCATCCCAGGCTGGGGACTCCCGCCAGCCACAACCTAAAAAGGCTAAATTTTCAGCTCCAGAGCTCTCTGTCAGCCCCAATGCTTTTGGTGCCTAGTCCTTCGGCTCCATTAGTGATTTCGGCTCTGTCTTCTCCTGCAGCCTTCTATATATCAGCACCGAGGGGCTCCTCGATTCAGACCATTACCACTATATCGGCACCAACTATTCAGTTGGCGCAGACCTTGACCGCGTCTGCTCCGAGATCTTCTTTGGAACAAAGCCTTTTTTGTTGAATCCAGTTTTGTCGGTTCCAGCTTCAGCACCGACAACCACTTTGGCACCGATCCCTGTATCGGTGCAGACAATGACCTCGGCACCGATGACTTCGGTGCAGACAACAGTAGTCCAGTCTCTCTCGGCACCGTTGTCCTCGGTGTGGTCAGATGAGATGGGCACCGCGTCTGCCTCTTCTGTGGACAGGCCTGTTTCTCCCTCAGTCTCTGTGAAGTCCACTAGAAGCCTTTCCAAACATGTGTTGCGTCTTTTGGACCAAGTAATCTTGGCCAGAGGTATCCGACCCCTCAGGAACTATCCTTCCTTAGGAGGTGATCACCCATCTCCAAAGACCCCTTATTATTCTCCTACTTCATTGCCTTTGAAGTCCATGGATGTAGCACAGTCTTCACCTTCTGCTGTTCCCTTTATGGATCACACTAAGGAACCGCAGTTGGCAGTAAAGTTTTACTATGACCCAGGATGTCAGCTGTGACACATGTAGCTTGCTGCTCCACAGCCATCCAGGGACTCAGGGTCGGCAGGCTGAGCCACTTAGGGGAGGGGTGACCCCTGTCCTAGACATACACTCCTCTTCGGGTGGACCTGCCTTCCAACTGATGGAGAATGCTTTCGCTGCTGCTGGCGATACCGGACTGTGTATACCTCCGTCCTCCTCTGGTACACTGGTTACACAATTTGCATCTCGTGGACTACGGGTGCAAGGGCCGCAGGACATATTCCCTCAGGAATCCCCTTTTCTGCTGTCTTCTCCAGCTTCTCCCGCTGAGGAGGTCCACCGGAAAAGTTTGTGTAAGAGGAAGCACATGGACACCACAGATAAGTCCCTCACCGGAGACACAGATTTCGATGAGGGGGAAGGATCCCCTCAGTCACCCCATGAGGTATCCTTTGGCGATATCCTCAAAATCCTTAAACAGAGAGGTGACTGGCAGTTCTCTAATCTGACCTCTGAGGAATCTGTGTTCCTGCAGGCCTTTCGCGCCCAGCCTCCTACCTCCTGGGTTACACCACCTGCCGAAGAACTTGTCCGGCTCATCGTGCAGCGTGCTTGGAAGGAATCTGATACCGTCAAAGCTATTCCTCGGAGGCCAGATAAGATCTTGTCCCCTCCTGCTTCGTATCTCCATTGGTCCAAAGGTCTTCCTATGGATGCTTTGGTGGTGGCGGCCGCAACAAAAATGGATCTGGCAGAAGAAGAAAGCCAGACTGTCCATCCGCCTAACAGAGTCCCGGGCCCTGGACAGGATAGGGAAGCGCACCTTTGCTTCAGCGACCTTTGCTATCAGGTCCCTGAATTATATGGCACATTTCATCAGGCTTCAAAGGGGTCTGGATTGTGAGCTGTCTGAAACCTTGGTTGGTGCCGTGTCTGATGAGATCCGTGATAAAGTGGCCTCTCAGCTGGTCACCATTGAATCTCTATCCAACTCCTCTATGCGACTGATATGTCACGCATCAGAAGGAGCAGCTAGAGCAGCGGGTTCAGCTGCAGTCTTGAGACGACATGCCTGGATGCGCTTGTGCAACTTCACGGAACCCTTTAAGTCTTCTTTTCTTAATGTTCCCATTGAGGCCTCCTCATTGTTTGGGCCCAAAGTTAAAAGCACACTGGCCAGATGTCAACAGGACGGTAAGACCCTTTCTGTCGTAGGTGTCTGTTAATCTTCCCCTCAACGTGCTTTCTCCCGAAACCAAAAGAGTGGGAAGATATGGTTCAAGAAATCTCGGGGTCCTTTCCGTGACACACAGGTCGAGTTCTCCCCCAGAGGCAGAGAGGGAAACTCACAGGAAGACGCTCCTTTCGGGGCAGAGGGGGGCAGTGTAACCAGGGTTCCAGGGATTCTTTCCCTGGTCAATCCTACCATCGCTCCTGAAGAGCGGCCCAACTCCTTTCCTCTGGAGGTGGTTGGGAGACGTTTCTCCTTGTACCCTTCTGCCTAGCTAACCATCACCACCGATTCTTGAGTACAAAGGATCATAACCAGAGGTTTATCATATCCCCTTAGATCTTTGTCCCATCCCTTCAAAACGTCTTCCCGACGTTCCACCCAGTCAAAGGGAAGAAGCAGCACTAGAGATAGAAAAGCTGCTAAGAAAGAGAGTCCTCCAAATAGTCCCTCCAGACCAGATAGGATCCGGATTCTACTCAAGACTATTTTTGGTGCCAAAGAAAATCGGGGACTGGAGACCAATTTTGGATCTCAGTGTATTGAACAAGTTTGTAAGAGTACAAAAATTCCGGATGGTCACAATACGGTCTATCCTCCCGCTTTTGGAAAAAGACGATTGGATGTGCTCTATAGATCTTCAAGATGCGTACTACCACATAAAGGTGGACAGGCCATCAAGAAGATTTCTGCACTTGCGTGTGGGGGCCAGTTACTACCAGTTCAGAGTACTGCCCTTCAGACTCTCTACAGCCCCCAGAGTGTTCACAACGTGCATGGCAGTTGTCACAGCTCACTTGCAACTTCAGGGATTCCAGGTGTTTCCATACCTAGACGACTGGCTCATTTCTGCCTCCACCAGACACCTACTGGAAAAAGCCCTGGCATACTCTCTCCTCGCTGCTCAAAGGCTAGGCATAACCATAAACTGGCAGAAATCCAATCTCACCCCATCTCAGTCGACAGAATTCATAGGGGTTATCTTGGACACAAAAAAACGGCAGAGCTGCTATTCCAGAGTACAGAATTCGAAGGATAAAGCAACAACTAATTCCAGTCCTTTCAAAGGAAAAATCCACAGCTCACTCGGTTCTGCAGCCGTTGGGTTCCATGGCAGTCTCCATCACCATTGTTCCCCTGGCCAGGTTTCACATGAGGCTTCTACAGTGGCTACTTCTCACCCAATGGTATCCTTTTCAGCATCCTCTTTCAGCCATGATTCGAGTAACCCACAGGTGCAAACAGGATTTAAATTGGTGGATGACACACAATCTCTCACAATGGTCTCGCCCCTTCTCCCCCCAGCAACCCAGGGCCACAGTGACCACAGACGCCTCCCTGATGGGATGGAGGGGGGCTATGTCACAGACACAGTCCAAGGCACTTGGTCCGAACTGGAGGCCCATCTGCATATAAATGTTCTAGAGCTGAGGGCGGTGCTTCTGGCGTTGTAAGCATTCCATCCCCTGCTGCCATCTGGGACAATTGCGATCCAGTCAGACAACATGGCAGTGGTCTGGTACATCAACAAGCAAGGTGGAACCAAATCTTACCCCCTTTGTCGAGAGGCCATGAGGGTGTGGCAATGGGCGATGGCTACCAACTGTTTTCTTCTAACAACACACATTCCTGGGAGTTCCAGCGTGATAGCAGACAGATTCAGCAGGTGCATTCTTCAACCTCACAAGTGGTCCCTGAATCCCTTGATAGCGGCTGAGATCTTCCACCACTGGGGCCTTCCTTGCTGCAACCTCTTTGCATCCCCGACCAACTACAAATGCAGCAACTACTTCACCCTGATTTGATTCCCCCTCTGGGACAGTCACCCAGGGATGCTCTAGTCCACGATTTTCCACCCTTTCCCCTCATTCCCCAATTTCTGAAGAAAGCCCGTCGGTTGAAGAGCAAGGTGATCCTCATAGCACCATATTGGCCTTGACAGATTTGGTTCCCCTTCCTTTGGCCTCACCTACTAGATTGACCATGGATTCTCCATCCAACCCCGGAGTTGATCTCACACCCACAGAACCTGATTCATCCCTGCCTGAACAGCCTGCAGCTCACGGCCTGGCTACTCCAGTTCCCTTGATTGCCAGGCAGAATGATCTTTCTTTACCAGTACGTGATATTCCCATTGCTTCTTATAAGTCTTCCACTAGAATTACTTATCTGATCAAGTGGAAAAGATTTACCTGTTGGCTGAAAGATAAATAAGTAGACTCCTTTTCAGCACCACTGTCGATAATACTAGACTATCTGGCCAACCTGTTTCAATCGGTTTTATCGGCTTCTACCATTAGAGTTCATTTGGCTGCAATTTCTAATTTTCATGAGGGTGTCCAAGATTCCTCTCTTATGTCCCATAAATTGTGCAAGACCTTCATAAAAGGTGTGAATCATCTGAAGCCACCTTTTAGAGAACCTATTCAACCATGGGATTTATCATTAGTTCTACAAGCTGTGACAATGTCACCTTTCGAACCAGCCTCTTCTTGTGACCTCAAGTATTTGTCATGGAAAACCTTGTTTTTGGGCGCCATTACTTCTGCTAGAAGTATTTCTGAACTTCAAGCTTTATGTATCAAGAGTCCATACTTGATTTTTCATAGAGATAGAGTGTCTTTGAGAACTAATCGGTCATTTCTGCCTAAAGTGATCTCTGAAATGTCCATTAATCAAGCCATTGAATTGCCAGTCTTCTTTCCCAATCATTCAAACAGAGGAGAGTATTGTCTACATACCCTAGATATACACAGGCAAATCCATTTTTAAACAGGACTAAACCCTTTCGTAAAACTGACCAGTTATTTTTGGCCTATTCTGGACCAAGATTAGGATCTGCTGTTGCTAAGGTCACATTAGCTAGATGGTTGAAAGACTTTGTGACCTTTATTTATACACATCGTAATATCTCGTTGCCTACTACAATGAAAGCTCATTCAACAAGGTCGGTGGCAACTTCTGCTGCCTTCCATGCAAGAGCTTCTTTACATGACATCTGTGCAGCTGCAACTTGGACTACGCCTCGTACCTTCATCAATCATTGCAAATTGGATTTGGCCTCCAGGGGAAGAGCATCTTTCGGTTCTATGGTGCTCAGGAATGTCCTTCCATGAGAGCCTCCCAGGAATAGAGGTAGCTGGGGACTCTGTCCCATGTGTAAGGAATGAACGAGGATTAACAATATCAGATAAAGAAGTTATGTCTTACCATAACGTTTCATCTGTATTGTTGATCCTCGTTCAGTCATTATGACCCTCCCTTCTTCCCCCTCCTGTGGTTTCTAGTGGATCGCACCATCTGGTTCTCTTAGGTTGTATGACCAGAGGTAGCCTCTACCTTCTTTGACTTGCAAACTCAATCTGAGGTAACAGGGAGAGGGGGGATTGTGTTAAGAGTTTAGCTCGAGAGTTTGAAGCTGACACGAGCTTGGAAAATGGCTAGCTCTGTTCCGAACTCGGAACCGATACCCATGCATAATTACTGAACGAGGATCAACAATACAAATGGAATGTTATGGTAAAACATAACTTCTTTTTACTGTGTGTGCTTATTACTGTGCATGTATTTCAAAGATGCACTATGTGTAAAGTGCAGCTATCTTGTGTAATTCAATTGAAGCATGGTGGTTTGAAGAATTCTTGTGGTGGGTGTGGCTGTTCGCAAAGTGCCACCATTACAGAGTGCTGCTTGTACTGTTAAGAGTAGCCTGGCAAGGTGCTGCCATTTTGAGAACATTTCAGTGTATTGCATTTAGTCATTTACAAAGTGAAAATTTAATTTGGTCAACCAAAATCTGGTTATTCGCATTGTGCAGTTGCTTAACAAGTTTCTTGTATTAAAGAAAGATGTTTGTTGCAAATGATTACAAGAGTATTACAGTGCTTGTAAATTGCTCAGTTGCATTGCAAAGGTCTTGAATGTTTCTTAAAGCGATAACTTTAATAAGTGATAATGCATGACTGTTCTATGCATGCCTTTATTGATAAATTTCCAAGTAACTACTTCAGCATTTTTGCTTTTAACAATTGCAAAAGCCAATGATTTTATCATTTTGCCTTTACTTATCAAGAAATTTCATAAAAGCATCGCAAAGTCCAAGAAAGTATTCATTGAGCTCTGTAAAGTAGTACATAAGTTGAAAAACACAGTGAAGCAGATACATTTGCAAAAGTGAGAACCAACAAGCAACTCAATGTAACCAGCAGTGCGAGACTTGTTGCGTATGAAGGTGAAGAAATTCAAACTGAAGGTTCAGTAATACTTCCATGTTATTTGGCTGAGAACTATTGTAACTTATAATCTGGAGTAGGGACTTCATTTGTCAGCAACCTGAAGGTCTTGGATCCGATATCCGATATCGGATCCGAGCCGGCAACTATTTATACAGCTATGGATCTGAGCTCCTAGCTCCTTCCCTCACCCATAATCCCCTGTCAACCCCAAATAACCTCAGATCTAGTTTGCCGCTCTTGAGTGTGTCAGCTGGATTTTGAGCTCCTGGCAATTCTTTGAGATAAGTGTTCTTTTTTGTCTCTCTAGCCTACTTTTCTGTAATTTAATCAGTGTGTGTGTGTATTAGGTTTCCCGTTAGTCTGTTAATTTTAAAATTTTTAGTGTTTACCCTCCCCTCGCTGGTCGTTAGTGTGCTTGTGTGTGCTTGCGTTTGGGACCTTGTGTGTTTGTGTAGTTTTTACTTAGTTTTGGGTATGTCAGAGGCCCCAAAACCTATTTTTTCTAAATGCACCGAGTGTGGCCATAAGCTCTCTCCGGTGGATTGCCACACTCTGTGATTTTGGTGCCTTGGGGTTGAACACCTGTCCTCGG
The DNA here is from genome assembly GCF_019279795.1 of Protopterus annectens. NCBI lineage: Eukaryota > Metazoa > Chordata > Ceratodontiformes > Protopteridae > Protopterus > Protopterus annectens. The sequence continues at coordinate 367,457,370 of NC_056743.1, forward strand.
GATGTACCATTTGTGCAGCGTTCAACCCCAGGGCACTGAAGGAGCGGAGGTCGAAGCTGGTCCTGGTGGGATTTTTGCCCCCGGATTCGGACTCCGCTACTCCCGTGGCACCTCCTCAGCCTGTGGTGGTGGCCACTCCTGCCCCCCTTCCTCAGGCCGGGATTCAAACTCCCACTAAGGCGCCGGAGGACAGGGAGGCCAGGAGGGAGAAACGGAGGGAGAAGCACCACAAGCGGCGGGCCGAGGCCTCCGCTTCAGCCCCCCCCGGCTAAGAGGGCTTCTCCCTCCACGGCTTACAGGTCTCCTCCTCCTCGGCTCCAATCACCTTGCTTCTCCCCGGGACCTGAGGAGGAGGAGACCCGATTTCTGTCGAGGTCATCGAGGCGGCATTCCAGGCCTGCCTTGGTGGCCTTGTCGAGATCCACTTACAAGCCTGTCTGATGCAGACTTGGACCGGATGATAAGAAAGTTCATCCAGGCCCAGCTGTAGATGGGAGTGCTCCTGCCTCCCCCCACTTCGGGGGGGAGCTCGACACCTTTTATTGCTCCGATAGCTCCTTCTCCAACCCGGTTTCTGAGTTCGGAGCGCTTGGAGCCGGGCAGCATTGGAGCCGGGGGTGGGTCGGCGCCGACAGTACTGGGTACTTCGGATCCGACCCTACCCTCGAGTCTGTCGGTTCCATCGTCTGATCCAACCTCTCGGAGCCGTGGCCCGAGTTTCGGATCCGAGGGATTCAGTGTGCCTTCGGCTCCATCCAGGTCGGAGTACACTGGTCCCTCGGATCCGACGGTCTCAGCGCCGGTTCCGATGCCATCATCGGATCCGAGTGGAAGTCGGCTCTCGGAGCCCAGGGAGAGCGGCTCCCCCTCGGCCTTCGATGTAGTGGAGAGGGCTCTGTCGATAGCATCCAGACCTCCGGCCCTTGTCTCTGCTCCACCCTGCACTCCCACTCTGCTGGGTCAGGCTTTCATCACCCGGCCACAGGGACAGCCTGCTTAGATGTCCCAGGTTGTTCCTTTGGAACAGGACATTGCTGGTGAGACCTCCTCGGACAGCCCCCCTGAGGAAGTGCCTCGCAAGCATAAGTGTAAGAGGAGGCACGTGGACTCCCCCGAGTCCTTAACAGAGGACACGGACTTGGATGAAGGGGAAGGCTCCCCAAGGTCACCCCCTGAGGATGTCTCCTTTGGAGACATCATGGAAATACTCAGGCTCGGGGGGGTGGTCTGCCCCCAAGGCTTCCTCTGACGAGTCCATGTTTCTGGAGGCATTCGAAGCAGGCCCGTCTACCTCTTGGGTGTCCCCTCCGGCCGACCCCCTGGTGGACCTTGTGACCACCAGGGCGTGGAAGGAGCCGGACACTGTGGAGCCAGTCCCTAAACGCCCGGATAGCATTTTGAGCCCCCCCTGCAGACCGGTCCCACTGGAGCAAGGGTCCCCCTGTAGATGCCATGTTGATGGCGGCAGCCACTAAGAGGGAACTAGCTCAGGAGAGCCCCTTGGTCCATCCACTGAGCAAGGAGTCCCACTCGATGGATCGCCTTGGGAAGCGGGTATTCAGTTCAGCGACCTTCTCAGTAAGGTCCCTGAACTACATGGCACATGTCATCAGGATGCAGCGGGATCTTATTAAAGAATATGCTGCTTCCCCCCCGGAGTCCATGTCGGCGGAGGACAAGCAATTGTACTCCACTCGTATGACCACTCTAAGAAGTATTTCCAATACCTCTATGCGGCTGTTGTCTCGCGCCACTGAGGGCGCCGCTAGAGCTAGCGGAGAGGGCCTAGTTATGAGACGCCAGGCCTGGCTCCGACATTGCGACTTTGCGGCGCCCTTTAAGACGTCCTTTGCGAATGCCCCCTTTGATGGTTCTACCTTGTTTGGCAAGACCGTTCGTGAGACACTTGTCCAGAGCGAGAAGGATGGGAAGACGTTGTCTGCCATCGGAGTCCGCTTCTCTGCTCCCCAGAGGTCCTTCTCCAAGAACCAAAAGGGACAGAAGATGATGTGGTTCCAGAAATCGCAACATTCCCAACCTGCTCCGGACAACCAGTCCTTTCGTGGCAGAGGGGGACAGGGAGGACGCCGCCCTAGAGGCAGAGGGGCCCCGAGAAATTTGGGGTCCAGAGAATCCTTCTCTGATCGGCCCACGCAACTACCCTTCCTCAGATCAAGCCTCTATTACCTCAGAATATTCTGAGGACCAGGAATATACATATTCCCCTTTTGAAGACTCTGATGCAGAGGAGTCCATTCCCTCGGTCTCTCCCCCCCCCCCCCCGAGGACTATTCTTTTGGGGAAACCCTACATACCTTGAGGGAACATTTTCACTGGGAAGGCCAAGATTACTCAGATTCCAAGAAAAGGCTCAGGGATTTTCTCTTGCTTCCCCAGCACAAGCCTCTGGCTATCCCTCCTGTCTTAGGA